>NW_017728998.1:24058698-24063105 GCF_001723915.1 Gavialis gangeticus | reverse complement strand
CAGGCGCTGGGGGAGTCCCTGTTCCCCCGAGCGCCGCAAGGAGTGACCAGGAACAATGGTCACAAGCTGGCGGAGGGAAGGTTTAAGTTGGACATCAGGAGGCGCTACTTCACGGTCAGGGCGGCTAGAGTCTGGAACCAGCTTCCAAGTGAGGTGGTGCAGGCTCCCACCCTGGGGGTTTTTAAGAGGAGGTTGGATGACCACCTTACTGGGGTCATTTGACCCCAGTGCTCTTCCTGCCATGGCAGGGGGTTGGACTAGATGATCTGCTCAGGTCCCTTCTGACCCTAGAAACTATGAAACTATGAAATTAAAAAACCACCATTTCAATTTAGGGGAACTAACCCCTCCCCCCCACACACACACATACACTCACATGTACAAGTGCCCTTAGATTATTTCTTTGAAGAAGTTCCAATATTTGGATTTGTGCTACAGTACATCATTCCCCATTGCCCAATAATAGTACTTTTGAGATCAACAAAAAGAATTGTGTAGAAATAAATTTATAGTCAGAAATATTTTTTCTGACTTCATTAAAACAGAGGACTCCAGTTCTGTAGATGGATATGCACACCTACCTGACTTTACTTATGTGAATGGATCTTCTTAAATACTTTCAGAGTCAAGATCTTTCTTGTGATGGTTTTGCAGACATCAAAAAAAAAAAATGGTTTTGGAGGCTGCATTTCACCATTGGTGATAATTTGGCCCATATTATTGATGAATAATATAGAATCTGTTGGTATACAAAAAGTTTTAATAAACAATGAAACAACAAAAACATCACTAGAATTAGTATTATACTGAAAAGAATTAAAATCATAATGGTCTAAATTGGCTTGGGGTAATTGGTAGTCCTAGGGTATGTCTACATGAGACTCTACATCGCCATAGCAATGAGCTCATCAACATAGCTCCTCACTATGGCGACATAGCATCAGCGGGAACCATGATGCCGATGCTACTGTGCAGCAGTAACAAGCTACTCTGCAGTAGGGTTGGAAATGATCCATGCACTGCTGGGACTGCGCAGTAACAGCTGTTACTGCTCACTCATTAAGTACTTCTTTTAGCAAGTACTAAATAACTGTGCAGTAACAACTGCACAGTCAGGGGCATATGTAGACATGTTCCTAAAGTAGAAAATGCTGTACAGCTCACTTACCTTTTCAATGAAAATTTGCTGTTATGTTAAAAAGAATCCTTCTGTAAATGTTATCAGCATTTGGAAGCTTGCAAAACTACAATGAAAAATTAAGATGAATTTGCTGGTTTGCAGATAATTGGAATGCAGAGCAACAATGTGAGTGGGCCCATTGCACCCCATAGGAAGTTAAAGACAAGACTATATTTTCTTTTAGCCCCTCTCCCCCTAGTCACTGAAAATCCCAAATATAATCTACTTAAAAATACAATAATCTTAAAAATAGCAGCTCCTGTTGCTGCTCTGAGGGGTGAAGAGAGTGGGGTGGGGTGTGGAGTCTCACTTCTCCTATTGCAGTTTTTCTGTAGCCACAGCACTAAGGACATCCTGATCCCCAGCTCATTTGCAGTGGTCCTCAGAGCTGTTATTTTCCTTGCACTTCTTACACTTCAAGCTGGAGGTGCCCCATCTTTCCCGTAGCAACAAGAACTTGGGGTTATCTTTGACTTTTCCCACTGTAGGGTTCAGTGCTAAGGGAGAAAGGAGGAGGCATAGGCTTTCCAGAATACTACTGCAGATAGAGAACAGGGGAGTAGTGGTGCATTTGGCAGCAGCTTTTCTCAAGACCATCCAGCCCTCTGAGAGGCTACCAGCTTGTTCCTCCCATTGCTTCCACCAAAACTCCTGGAAATAATGAAACCCTTTGTCCATGTCCAATTCTTAGAGCAGGAGCAGGAGCAGCCATTTGTAAATTGATTAGGGCTTTATCGGGTGCCAGGGCAGGACAAGCGATCATCTTGTTTTCCTGCCATGTCCTGTGGAACATTTCTCATCTTCAGCACTGGTTCCACTCCATCACTTGCTGGTCTGCTAACCTCACTAATCTACACCCATTTGTCAATGCAAATTAGCATGGCTCTGCTGTGCGTGGCTTTTTGAGGCCACCTGTATTTACAATGCATAATAGTATGTCTTTAGGAACAGCTCCTCTTTGGGCTTAAAAAATGTGAAGCGGATGTATATGGTTCTATCCCAGATAAACCTCATATGAGACCCACTCTATTACACACAGATCCTCAGGGCTCCATACAATTTAATTATAAAGCACCGAAATATAAACTGACAAAAGTGACTAATGAAAGAAGGAAATAATGAATTGAAGTTTATTTTATGAAAATGGAATGTTTTCTCCCCCTCAGGGTAAACCTTACAATGAGGCAGCCCAGCACTTGCACAGCAATAGAATAATGGAAAACAGGAACAGCATGCTGACGCTCCAAATCATAAGTTACCCTGGAAGCAAAATAGGAATTTTCACTCAGGCCAGGTATCTGATTGGTTTACCAGCCTAACTGCATAGTAAATGACAACGTAAGACACCCATTCTATTTTCCTTAGCTAAAATCCTCTCTAAGCAGTATGTCCTCTGTAATCTGACAAAGTAACTAGAGGTAAGTAATATGCTAATACAAATAGAAAAATGGTCTTCTGCTTAAAACACAAGACTGGAATTTAGAAGACGTTGGTTCTGTTTTCAGCTTGCCATACAGACCTGGTATGGTCTTGATGAATTTCCTAAGTCTTGATCAATTTACTTAGCATCTGTACTGGATATAGTGATACTTAAATAGCGATGTGTGTGAAGTGCTCTGAGATCCTCAAATGAAAGGCAATTTGAAATACAAACTATCGTGAATCTTAGCTAAATGATCTACCCTCTTTCAAGGGGGAGTTCATCAGGGAGGCTGATTTATATTTGGACAATTATAGAGAAGAATGGAGAATAAGTTTTCTGTTCAGCCAGAGCAATCTTTCTCAAGATGCTGGCCCAGGCAGCAGTTTTCCCAGTAAAATCTGCAATGTGTCAGTGTAATAATGGTGGCTCATGAGGTTTGATGTTTTTTTTACTTTGGCTTTTAACAGAAGATTCAGAATATTGATAGGCAATATCAAGCATAGTTTGAAGTCTTCTATCCACTGGGTGTATCTATACATATACTTTACTGCAGAGTTGACTAATTAGCTCCACAGTACAGCATCACCATCTACACATGTGCCCCTATTAGGGTGCAATAAATTAATTAATTCTGCTGTAGGATAGTACTGTCTGGGACAAGTACTATGCTATGGTGGAGTTATTTAATGTGCCAAAATGCACATGTAGATGACTGGGGCTGGCTGGGGCACAAAGGAGCGACAATGCAGGGGCTGCCTGCTGACTAGCCCTGTACTATACCACCCTTGTGCCCCAGCCAGCCCCCCTTCAGCACGTTGAGCCAGGGCAGAGCAGTTCCAGGCTAGCAGGATGACCCCCCAGGTTCCCTGACAGCTGGGGCGGCAATGCCCTGGCTCAAAGTGGTGTGGTCTCAAGCACATGTGTAAAGGCTGCACCCAGGAGCAATAAACTCTGGCACAAATTGCGCTGGAGTTTATTGCTATGGGCTAATCGCACGTGTAGATGCATCTGCTTTATTCTAACTGCTGAAGGTCTATTTTGCCTAGACGTTAAGTCATATTTTGCAAGAGGATAAAGATTTTAATTAATTAGTGATGGACTGAGTCATACATTATTGCATATTAGCAGCAATTCCCTCATCTCCCTCATTTTCAAATGATAATGGCATATCAGTGGAAACAGTGAAGTATAGGCTTCTTTAAAAAACATACTTTTTTTTTTTCAGATTCATTTCTGCTGTGTTTGTTATCAATTAAGACCTTCCTAATTCTCTTTCTGCACATATCTATTGATGATGTCTCCATTATCATTTCAAATGTACGGCTGTGGCCTAAACCTGATAAATATAATGTAGAAAAGTGACTGTACACAACTGTAAGCTTTTCTTCCTACAGTACCTATACCGATTTGGTGGCCGAATCTCCAAATCCAAATTGAATCAAAGGACCCTTTAATCTCTCCGAATCGATTCGGAACCCTCTGAATCAATTTGGAGAGATTCAGAAAGATTTGTCAATTCAGATGTAGATACAGCTTTACCTGTTTTTTCTACATACCTCTAAGTAGCAGGGGCTCGGAGTGCTGCAGTGCTAGGGCAGACGTAGCATATCACAGAAGCATGGGGAGCTCCCCAGCACACTTGGCAGCAGACCCAGAAGTGGACCAGAAGCACTTCCAGGTCCACTGAGGAATGTGCTGGGTCTCCCCCGGCTCAGTGACTAGTGCCTCCTGGGTCTGGAGGGGTACCTGGACTCCCCTGTGGCCAATCGCCAGGCAGGAGAGGCATGGAGGGACCCCCCCAGCA
>NW_017728998.1:24034688-24053698 GCF_001723915.1 Gavialis gangeticus | reverse complement strand
CGGCTCAGTGACTAGCGCCTCCTGGGTCTGGAGGGGTACCTGGACTCCCCTGTGGCCAATCGCCAGGCAGCAGAGGCATGGAGGGACCCCCCCAGCATGCTCCCCAGCAGACCCGGAAGTGGACCAAAAGTACTTCCAGTCCACTTCCAGGGTCACTGCCGAGTATGCTGGAGAGCCTCCCACGCTGCTGTGGGACACTTTATCCACCCCAGCATTACAGTGCTCATGAGCTGCTAACTCAAGGTATGTAGAAAAAACTTTTAAAGCCATGCCTGTGTCTGAATTGTCAGATTTGAATCCGGCCAAATAGAATCAGGGACAGTGATCCAAATCAACAGATCAAATTACTGTCCCTGATTTGGGCTGAATCCGAATCCAAATTGAATAGGGCCTGCTTTGCACACCCCTAATAGTTACCATATCTAGGCATTCTACAGATTACTGATGACAAAACAGGGTCAAACTTCCCTTTACAATGGCTCCAGTTGAACTGCTTCAGGTTAGCTTATGTAGCATTGCTAGACTTATTACTATTAACTACCTAAGGAATTTGATACTAGGCATATAGAACAATGACATTCTAAAAGGTGAACATTAAAATATTTCATCCAGATTCTGCTGCATCCACTACTCCTGCTGCAGACTCTGATGCCACTTTATAGACTTAGAGCCATGACTGGTATGCACTGACAGATAAAGTATGGAATTTAACACACAAGGAGAAATCTAGACTTGGATCTTGTGACACCGTGTTATTTGATTCCTTTGACTGCTGCCTATGACTGAATTAATGCATACGATAAAATTATGTTCAGCCATTTTCATAAGCAGAAGTCAGTTACAAAGGGTTTCCAGATGTCTGCTTAATTTATTTTTGTATTTTATGGTGTCTAATTGATATAAAGTGTACTGACTAAATGGTTAAAAAAGTTGAGGCACACATGTAAGTACACTGTGCTTGAGAATTTGTCCAAAGTGCCATTGTTTGAAAACTAAAATCTGAAATGTAACGGACTTACTGACAGTGCTTTTATGGACATATGAACACGAATGTAGGCTTTTAACGTTTGGGTAATTCTACTGTTTGTAGACATAAAAATAAATGGTCCTACAATTAGTTTAGGGTTGTAGGTTTAGTGTAGGGAACTAGTGAAAGCTACAAAAATAAATCAGGGCAAAATTATTTCTGGCACCACATCTGCTGGATACATTGAGAAACAGATATTTTACATACTTGTTCAGTGTGATTCAGGAAACACACACTCTGCTATGCTAGACTGGTCAGGTGGATTCCCAGAATTTATATCCTTTGCTCTCTGTTTTCAGACATCTTACTTTATGGTCTGCAGCCATACCGTTTTGGGCCAAGATCTTATCCAATGTCACAAACTAAACTGTATCCAGAATGGTCAATACATAAACCCTTCCAGTGCAAGACAAGAAGTATTGTTAATGAATAGGTAGGTATCACTCTTCTCTGAGACAAATGCCCCGTCAGGGTGTTATCTGGCACTGCATTGGTGGAGGTGCTGTCTTACAGGTTATATATAAAGCAGGGGACTTGTCCATTAAAGATTCCATCACACTTTTTGCTAGAGCAGAGAAGTTACTCCTAATGTCTTAACTATATCTCAGTTTAGGTACTTGTTTTATATGCTTAAAAGTTCCCAGACAATTCTGACCACATATTGTATACTTATTTCCTCGGCTAAATACTGCTTGTTGAAGTGTTACTTTTAACGTTATTCGTTCTACCTCAAATGGTATTTTTTCTTAGCCCGCTTATTGGGAGAACTGAATTCCCCCTGTGAACAGTACCAAATTCTAATAATAATTATGGTCTATGGTTCAGTTTAAGATTGTGCACTTTCCCCAATCTGCAACCTTCTCCCACCAATATTAATGAGAAGTTTACCAAAAAAAAAAAAAAGATCAAGGCTAGAGGCATATGGTTTTTATGTAGTAAATAAGATTTTAGTCATTAGCATTATTTGTTTTTAAGTGCCTGAGTGTTGCATTTGGTATCACTCAGTGGGAAAATATCACACATTTTCTGCCCTTTGCTTTTCTTCCTTCAGCATCTCTTCTCTGTTTCTACGCCTTTCTTTCTCTTTATTTTTCTTCCTTCTGTTCCCTTGCCATGACTAACTTCTGGTACCCGCCATGGGGGAATCAACCCATCACACTTTGTTCTCAGCTGCTAAAATTCTTAGCGAGGAAATAGGTAATTTTGACATGGGCTGATCAACTATTGGAATGGTGGGTAAGGGAAGAGTGAGGCATTGTTTCAGACTGGTTTTTGCAGATGTGAGAAAACAGCAGTCCACCTGTTTACTAGTTCACATGCAGAAATTATCATCAGACATGGGCTTGACATTTAAAATGCTTAAAAAGAAAATATTGGAGTCTGAATAATCTGAATATGTCCCACATTTGTACAGTGAGTTACCCTACTCTGGCCTGCGGGCTTTCTGCTTTACTCTGCTGCAGTATGAATGCTGCTGTTCATACTGTTTTTAAAATGCTTGTGCATCCTTCAGTTTTCAATGGTCTGTGTAAATTTAAGATACTTTTTAAGACCATGGGAGTTGCCATAATGGACAAGACAGTTAGTCCATCTAGTATGTTCACTGCAAGAATAACTGGGGGCATCTACATGTGTCCTTTACTGTGGAGTTGAATAATTAGCTCTGCAGTAAAGCATCACAGTCTACATGTGGTGCTATTTGGCTGGAGTAAACTTCTGTAGGACAGTATTGCCAGACACAGGTGTTATCCTATGGTGGAGTCATTTACCCTGCCACAGCACGCATGTAGACAGCAATGGGGCTGTTGGGGGCACAAGGGTGCTATGGTGTGGGGACTGCCTGCTGGCTAGCCCTGCCTGCTCGCTGGCCCTGTAGCACCCGCATGCACCAGCCAGCTCCTTGCAGCAGGCTGAGCCAGGGCAGAGCAGCTCCAGGATGGGAGGCTGACCCCCTGGGCCCCCTGCCAGCCAAGGCTGCTCTGCCCTGGCTCAGTGTCCTGAGATCCCAGGCACACGTGTAAATGCTGTGCCCGGGAGCAATAAACATTGGCACCAACTGCACCAGAGTTTAGTGTGTCACCTTAATAGCACATGTTGATGTGCCCAAGGAGACCTAATACTTCCATTTGTAAGAAGGCCCTACAGTGTATCTAGCCAAATTTCCGTGCTGTATTTGGGTGTATAAATTCTGTTTGCGATCAGTGCACAAATGCAATTAGATGATCTTACCGTTCCGTATCCCTAACTGCATATTTGAACCAAGCAATAATGCTTGAAATCCTTTTACCTCACAGGATCTCACATGTTCATCATCTATCAAATTATCCAATAATGCAGAATGTTGCATTTTAAGTATTACATTGTTATATTCAGGATTTTTTCCCCCTCATGCCCAGATGTTCTTTATTTTACTTTTTCTCTGAAATATTAGCCACAGCTAGGAACGAGACACTAAGAAAGGCAGATAAGTGCTCTGAGCCAAGGTGGTATGAATAGTCCTCTTCCTGCCTTTGCTTGGCTGGATTTCAAATGCTCAGGGTCAAACCCAAAGCCAGATTTGGGGGGCAGGCAGGAATCTTTCTTTCCAGATTGGTTTGGATACTGGGGAGTTTTAGCTTTCCTCTGCCACAGGGGGTGTAGGTTTCTTGCCAGGACCATCAGGGTGCATTTCACATAATCAATCACTTCCCATTTCAGTAACCTCTGGGTTTGGTTTGACCTTAGGCTCTGTGTATGGCACACATACCATTTAACCTTCTGAGGGTTGAAATGCTTTAGCCTACTCAAGTTTTGTGGCTCAATTTAGGGGTATCTGGGTAAAATGAAATGGCTTATGATATACAGGAGATAAGACTGGATAATTTAATGGCACCTTCTGGCCAGAAAGCTTATGAAATTATATACTTAGCTAATAGCAGGTGAAATTGGATATCATTCTATCTTGTCACAGTAAGCTAGATCCAAAAAAGGACTTAGGGTCTCCAACTCAGCATTGCTGCACCTATGTTTTAGGCACCAGTCCACAACAGTGGAACCAAAAGGCCTATGTCAGACACTGCACTGCAGTGGAGAGGGAGTTAGATACCTCTGAATGGGAACTGCAACATACTGAGTGGGAAGCTACCTCTAGGTTTAAAATTCATCTAAGTCCAGGTAGCCCATTGAGTTGGAGCAGGGATTGGCACTCTTTTGCCATCGTGTGCCAGCCTCTACCATGGACCACACCAGGGTTCAAATTTTACACTGGCTCTTGAAGGGGTGTGCAGCGGTGGCAGCCGGAAGGAGCCATTGCCACTGCCTGAGCTAATTACAAAGGCATGGGGCAAGCTGGGGGCTCTAATCTCTTATGGGGGGGCTCAACCCCCCCCAAATCCCCCCGTATTTCAAACCCTGGACCACACCCCCATACTTCCCTGGCAGTGTTAATCTCTGCCCCATTCTGGGGCTTAGGTGCCTTTCTATGGGCTTCAGAGAAACCCCGCTTTCACTCAAGATTATGATGAACTCTTTTTCTGAAGAAATCAAGGGTCAGTTCTTCTTAAAAAGGAAGGAGGAGGACCTGTCATTTTCTCCAATAGCTCAGTCATTACAGGACTCACCTAGGTTGTGGAGACTCAGAATCACTCTCCCTCCCATGTGAAGGGATTTAAACACAGCTTTCCAACCTCTTATGACTATGCCTTCCTCATCATGCTATAAATTTGTATGGGGGGGTGAGGGGGGGACGCATGATGAAGCTGGTATATATTCCATGAGATAATTAAAGATGTGCTGGATCAAAGAGAGAGAAAGAGGGAGCTTTGACAAGATCAGGCTCTAGGGGCAGTCCCTAGTGGCCACTCAACTCCTGCCCCCACTCCAGGTACCCTCCCTTTTTACCTCATCTGCCACACCTTGATGTAACTTATAAAGTTTTAGGAGGCTGCCCCCAGGGTCCCAGAGCAAGCCCAGTCAGGCTCTGCCTTGCCTCTTGACACTACATTTTGGCCCTCCTGTCCTGTTGTCATCTTATGGGCTATTGGTGGCCTCTGTCCTCTTCTGCAGCTATGCCCATGCCTCATAGATCTTACTCCATTCATTTTGAGGGGGCCCCGACCTCAAAATAGATTTTGGTTCCTAAGGCCTTGCACCTTTATCCAGGCCTCAGTCTTCCTGGCCTTGGCCTTTTATTCTGGCTGTGCACCTCATTCCAGGTCCACTGCTCTGGACCTTGGCTCCTGGGCTCCATCCATTTTCAGCTTCATGTGCTCTAGGCCCTTGGCCATATTTCATGCTCTGACCCTAGTCTGGCTTCTGCCCTTCTTGGGCTTTGGCTCCTTTCCCCAAGCTTGGCTTATGTCTGTTATAGCTTTAGCCCTTACTACCATAGCCTGCTGTCTGCTGGCCTTGGTCCAGCCTTGGTCCCTAGGTCCTCAGCCTTCTGGGTCCCTGACCCTAGGCTGGGCTGCTTTAGCTCAGTCCCAGCCCTTACCTCTCTGGGTCTCTGAACCTGGGCTGGGCTCCTTTCCCTGGCTTTACCTCTTCCAACTTCAGCCTGCATGAGCCTTCTGGGTCCCTAATTCAAGGCTAGGCAGCCTGTTCCAGGGTGCCACACCTGTCACCCCTCCATGGCTTCCACCCCTCTCCTGTAGCTGCAACCTGGTCCTCCAGTATCAAACCTAATCAGAAGATAAACACAAGCCAAACTGTTTCAACTAAAATTTCACATGGGGCCATTGCCTCAACACAAGCCCCTGGCAGCTCAATGAGGTGCCTGCCAGTCTGTCTGCTGCAGGCATCTCCCCCAGGAACCCCTCTCCCTGCAGCATGCAGGGCCAGATTTCCTGCTTAATCCCAGACACTGGGTTTATGTGCCTAAAGCCCCAACCTTCCCTGTCAGGTAGCTCTCCAGCCATGGGCAGGGATTTCCACTTTGGCCTGATGACCAGCCTGCCCTCCTCCGCTGCAACTCAGCTCACCTCAGCTGCTTGCAGTTTTTTAGTTCTGTCCTACTTGGAAGTTGGCCCCTTGGCTGCTTACTGCCGAGCAACTAGCTCCAAAACAGTCCCTCCTCAAGTGGTAGCTCCTACCCTTGCTACCTCTGGCCTGCTTACTTTCTAGCAGTTGGCCTTTGCCTAGCTGCCAGCCCCAAACAGCAAACTCGGTCTGCCACTCATTGTTTAAAGTCTTTAACAAGAGCCTCTGGTTCCCTGTTATAGGAGTCATATGACTCTAGCCTGGTGGTCAGGCCACTCACTTGGGAGTGACTTCCCAAATCTGTTTTCCATGACTATGAAAATATTTTTTACAAAGAAGTCAATTATCCAGTGATTTTCAATGAATAAATGCTGTTTAACATAAAATGTTAATTATAAATGTATTAAACATTAATATAAAACATGACAAAGGAGAGAAAGGCCTACTTCATGTATTGCAACTGAGCTTGGGTGCTGACCTGCTCAGCCCTGTCGAGACTGAAGTGCTTCTGGGCATGTCCACCAGCAAAGCTTTATGTACTTGGAAGATTTTAATATCAAAAACTGAATCCCTTGGGAGAATTTAGGTGTCTCCAGAGTTCAGGTACAGCTGAGCAGAGATTCTGAAGACAGCCATTTTGGACTCAGGTGCCTACAAGAGATGGATTTAATCTTAATACCAACTGAAATATATTATCATTCTCTGTTATTTTTTACTATACTGTTTTAGCTGTAGACTTCACCAGCTTTCTGTCCACTTATCTTCCAAAGGGGAAACTTGCCTCAGTGAACAGGGTTAGTAGAAGGGCTATTTAAGTTTCATTAAAACAATATATCTCCTCCAAGCTTATTTTAAAGACTACAGTGGAGTATCCATGGTAGATTGGCTTTTGCTCAGCCCCTGCACATGACAGCTGTGACCTAAATCAGTTAGCAGATATCCTAGGATCATTCCTTCAGACAGTGCTGCATACCCAGGCCGTTAGGCTTACACAGAATCTGAGCTTTCAGTTGAACTTGGTCAAAAATATATGTGTGTGTGTGTGTGCGCACGCGCGTGTGTGTGCACATGTGTGTGTGTGTGCGCGCGTGCACGCACGTGTGTGTGGCAGACTTACTGATACAGCCTGGACATCCAGGCTTGGAGAATCTCCAGTATGATTGGTGGAGCCCATCCACCAATCAGGTAATGGCAGAGAGGGGCTTGTCCTGCCCCTATCTGGGGTGAGGCAGACAGCCCCGGACCTGGTTTAAGCCTGCACTCTGCAGGTCTGCCAGACTTTGGGGGGAAGAGCCTCCAAAGAGAATAAAAGAAGCTGTGCGCCCAGCACGCAGCAGACATGTTGGGGTTAAAAAGAGCTGAGGAACAGCTGCCCAGCCAGCAGATGCTGCTGGTCTTAAGAGCCCCTACGGACGCCTCTCACTGGACAGGAGCAGCAGATGGCTTCAGCCCCAGTTGATACACAGTGCGATGCATGGGGCGAGACCCTAGGAGCTGTGTGAGACAGCTTGGGTCTCCAGCCACTCAGTGCACACAGCACGGAGCCAGACCCTGGGAGTAAGAGGCTCGGGTCTGCAACCCCTGGCATGCAGCCAGGGCTCTGGGTGCACGGAGCCAGCGAGAATCTGGGAGCCATCCACAGCAGCTCGAGGTTCTGTCTCCTGGCACGTGGCAAGGAACCCAGTGCAGCCGATGCTATATGGAGGATCTGGGAGTGGACTGAGCCCTGAAGCCATGCAAAGTGGTCTGGACCTTCAACCCTGAGCAAAAGCCAAAGCCCCCAAGAACATGAGACGGTGCTTGAGGCTCTGAACAGGGAGTGGCCCAGGGAGAGTCAGAGGCTTATCCAAACAGGGATCCACTCATCTGAGGGGACATGGACCCCCACCTGGGCATCAGATTCGTGAGCTGCTAGGGAATAGGGCTCCCACAGGGGAGATAAAGTCCTTCTTGGCTAAAAAGGGGTTTCTGGAGAGGAGGTCCAGGGAGGGTCGCTTCTGAGTTTGTGGCCTGCCTAGGAGGCTTGGTATGAGATGCAAGGGGCAATAAGATCTTCCCTTACGGGTCATCCAGGGCCTAGGAATGTGGTGGGGCCTTAGGGACCTTTTTAATGGTTTAAGGTTACTTCTACGCTTATGTGCCTTATAATTAGTGACACTGTGTCTTATATTTTGTGGTCTTGTATTTTATGTTTTGTGATCTTGTAGCCTGTGCATTGTGTGCTCCTGTATCAGTAAGAAAACTAATATTAGAATGTAAAATCTACATTGAGGTTCTGCTAGGACCCCTCCCCATTACTTACCTGTATTTACTTATAACTTACCTGAATCTCAGTTGTGGTCATCCATCATTGTAGAGAATCAAAGTTATTAGTCCTATATTATATGTAAATAGCTGTATCGGTTTTATATTAACAGCTATCATTTAGGGTTCCCTGTAAATGTTAATAAATTTGTATATAGTTTAATATTGTCCTGGCCTGACTCTATAGGGAGTGGGGAGACTGCGCTCAGCTTGCTATTCTCTCCCAGAGCACCCCTGCCTGCTGCCAAACCCCTTCAATCAGAAAGGGGAGTACATACCCTGGGTACACCTGGGCTACATATATATGCATATGCCTTTTTACAGATCTGTTCTGGGGTTGGGGCTTACGTGTCATAAACTTTAAAGCACTGCAGAAGTCTGAAACTCCTTCAAAACTCCTTCTAAGCCATTAGACATGAAAGCTTATGCCATATTTTGCAAGAAAAATAGAATTACAATTTCAAGTTTGGTCTTTGTATTAATGTTCTTTGTTCATATACCTAGCTAGAACTATTAAACTTAAATTTTAAATCCAAATTGTTGGATAATGAAAAACGCTTCCTCCTCACGCATCTTTGTTTTAATAAATAGGGGCAAAATGTGCCTACCTTGAATTCAGTGAGCTTGCTAGGATGAGTAAATTGAATCAATATACAGTATAATATGAATTTAATATATGTAAGGTATACTGAATTTTTAATCAGCTATATATTTATTGTGGTAAGGAGTAACAAATTATGGTACCAGTAGCACATACAAGCTTATGGCATTCCATTATTCTTAATTGATAGGTAAGTACAAAGCTTTTTTTTATTTATACTGGAGAAGATCTTACCAATATGGTTGCAAATGTATGTGTAAAAATGGGGAAAATGTGTCTCTTCACTTTCCTGTTTTAATAGTAAAAACACTTTTCCTTTCTCTTTAGTTTTCTGGGCTAACTATCTGGTTTGCATCATACTGTTATTCTAATGTGTTTATAAACATATCCTTAATAAAAAATAAGAAATATGCATGTGCTTAATAAGGAATGTACTTTTTTGTTTGTCAAAAATGTACTAAAAACACCTTGCCTTAAAAGAAAACAACCAAACAAAAAAAAAACAAACCACACCCCAAAACTGAAATATATATATAATAAAAACATGGTAACTACAAGTTCCCAAGATCTCTCTATCTGGAATCTGGTTCATAAAACTATCATTAAAATGATAAATTAGATTATGAGATGAATAGGAGAATAAGTGCAGGCTAAATTATTCATATATTGCTAATCCTTGCATTTTTCCTCTTCCCCTAGCTCCACTGGAAAACAACCTCCTGAGAATCTTTGGTTGACAAGATCTTATTTTACCTTTATACCCTAAAAAGAAGAAACTCACTTTTGATTTCTAGAAGGTAGCACCAACCACAGCAAGTCATTTTTGTCTGTTCAAAAAACATAATAATATAAAAATTATACCTTTCATTTCAGTGGGACTTTTCCTCTGAGGTTTTCAAAGCTCCTGAGAAAAATTAAACCAAGATTTCAAAAGATCGGCACTTAAATTTAAGTTTCCAGGATCTGATTTCGATTCCTAAAGAAATCAGCTGATTGTCAAAAGCACAAAATACACAGCTTTACTCATCTGGCATTATTGGGAAGTGGTGAGGGCTCAACACTTTTGAATTTTAAACTGCAATTTTTTAGGAGCCAAATGTATACTTTTAAGATGAACTGCAAGCTGCTTTAAAAAAAATAGAAATCCATTTTCAGCATAAGGGCATCATGCATTCTGAAATCTTTGGAAAAGTAGCTATTTAACATAGAGTTATTTGGGGGGGAAAGTACCATTTATTTAATTTCTTGATAAATAAAACACTCTTAGTTTCCCCTCATACTCTAAACATATTCCATACATTGCTTACATATTAAGTTGTTATCGTTTCTATCTATAGCAAGCACAAAGATCATTTTCATAGGTCCTTTATAGAATACAGAAGGCAACTTTATTATGGATGATTCAGAGAAGGCTGAAGTATTTAATGCCTTTTGTACTTCAGTCTTCACAAATGGGGGCAGCTAACAGATAAGTGCAGTTGGCAGCAAAGATAGGGAAAGAGATAAATAGCCCAGAGTAATAACAGAACAGGTTAGGGCTTCCTTAGAGAAGTTAGAGGCTTTCAAGTTGGCAGGGCCAGATGGGATGCATCCTAAGGTACAGAAGGAACTGGCTGTGGTAATTTTGGTGCTATTGGCTATCCTCTTTGGAAACTCATGGAGGTCAGGTGAGGTCTGGGATGAGTGAAAAGGGCAACTATAGCACCCATCTTTAAGAAAGGGAAGAAGGAGGATGCAGGGAATTACAAACCAGTCAACCTGACCTTGATACCTGGAAAGATCATGGAATAGGTCATCAAGGAATCTAGGTGTTTTCTTTAGGAAGCACCTGGAGAAGAACAAGGTGATCAGGAACAGATGAATTCACCAAGAGCAAGTTATGCCTGACAGGCATGGGGATAGAATAGTGGATGTGTTATTCCTTGACTTTAGCAAGGCTTTTGACACTTTCTCCCAGGACATTCTCATTAACAAACTACGGAAATACAGAATAGATTAAAATACATGTAACCAGTCGGATCATTGTACTTAGTGAGTAATTATCATTGATCAGTGGCTCAACAGCTCAGTGATTGGACAATAGGGTTGAGCACCTACTTTGCAAATTTGTGGATGACACCAAGTTGGGTGGAATATCAGTTTTTTCTGGAGGCTGTGGCTAGTATCTAGAATAACCTGGATAGATTGGAGAAATGGTGCATAACCAAACAAACAAGATTCAACAAGGACACATCAACAGTCCTGCATTTGGGATGGAATAATTGCATGCACAAATACAGACTGAGGAATTACTGGCTAGGCTGCCATACTGCAGAGAAGGACCTGGGAGTTCACTAGACCATAGGCTGAGTATGAGCCAAAAGTGTGCTCTTGTTGCAAAAAAAGCCAACAGCTATTGGGCTATATTAACAGGACTGTCACTCACAAATAAAGAAAAGTGATTTGTCTACTGTGTTCAGCACTGGTGAAGCCTCATCCGGAGTACTGTGTCTACTTTTGGGCCCTACACTTCAAGGAAGATGTGGACAGGTTGGAAAGAGCCTAGCACAGCACAGAAAAAATGATTAGGGGTCTGGGAAGCAAGACATATGAAGAAAGGTCAAAAAAACCTACAGTTATTTTGTCTGGAGAAGAGAAGGCTGACTGGTGATTTGATAACTTTCTTCAAATACCTGAAAGGCAATTACAGAGAGGATGGAGATGGGCTTTCCTCTGTGACGTTGGAAGACAGGACTAGGAGCATTGGTCTCAAGCTTCAATAGGGGAAATTTAGGTTGGAAATTAGGGGTAACTTTCTGACTATGAGGATGGTCAAACATTGCAACAGACTCCATAGAGAAACAACCTTGGAGGTTTTCAAGAACAGATTAAACAGACACTTGGCTCAGGTGGTTTAGTCAGGGATGCTCCTACCTTCAGCAGGGGGTTAGACTAAAGGACCCTTCCAGCTCCACTTTCCTATGATTCCTATGTTAATAGAGAGACTGTCATTGCCATGGGGCTATGTATGCTTTGTCACTAGCATATGGAGAACGTAACATAAAGTTTTTAAATGTGAAAACATATACATTTCCTGAAGCAATCATGAAAATTATGAGGAGGAAAAATTTGGCACTGCACCCTAAATTCTAGCACCAACCATAGGCCCCAAGCTTCTTTTTTCCCCCTGAAGACAGTGAATGAGGTAATAGACTTTTTTAAAAGACCACAACCTCTAAAACATGTGAGACAGTCTTTATTTAATATTTTATTAATGCCATATTAGACCTGCATCAACACCAGTGTCTGCTTAAAAACAAATAGCACAGTGTGGCCCATAGGTAGTCCAAGAGACATTTGAGTCCCAAAGAGGATAGTTTAGACTGTTCTCTGTTACCTGACTATGTACTGGTTCTTTTCCTATCCCCCTCTTTTTATGTCTTTCTTGATATGCTCATTGGTAGTTCAGTAGTTTTCCCATTATGGTACATATACAAACAGCAAGTTCTGTAGCATTTAATTAGGGCTGGTAAGATTTTATCCTTGTTTCTTATTGTTCTTCCCATTTTAGCCCTGGAGTTCTGTGACATTTTTCTTTCTTTTATTGCTGCTTTTTTTTCCCCCAGTTGCCTCCTTGTGACTGCATTGCAGAAGTTGGGGCAGTATTCTGCAGTAACAGAATCACTTAATAGTACTTGATTTTGTACCATCTGGCTATTTCCAGGCATGTCACTGGACTTCATTTCCAATATAATCATGTTCTAGTTTTCTTGAAGTACAAGTACAAACTGAACTTTCCAGAAGCTAATAGCAGTACTGACAGTATAACATGCAACCAATAAAGTTTTATGGCACAATCTCATGAAAACAAAAACAAAAAATGAAGGAATTAGTACCTTTGGGTCTCAAGTAAGGATTTCCACAATTCTGAATGTCTGAAATTGGGCAACTATATCATTTAAGTACCTAAAGAAAGTGCCTTCATGTTCAAAAGGCGGCTTCAATAGAAATGCTGGGTGCTTAGCTATCCTGAAAATTGGGAAATTTTTTAATAGGTGCCAAAATATAGATGCAGGATGGATGCCAATCTCCTACTGGCATTTGAAAATTTAGTCTTGAGTCTGTGCTTCCTGTGCATAAGGGAAACAGCAGAATAACATTGTCTCTGAATTGGATCTACATTCTATTAAACTGGCATTATAAACCTCTGTAATGTATAGTTGTTAGTGTGAATATTTATGCTTTTTGGCTGTCATGACAGTCTGTAGGATATAGAGGCTACCTGAAAATGTTCATTTCGTTCTAATTGTTCTGAATACCTGAAGTAAGGAAATGGCAGTTCTGAACCTCTAAGGCAGGAGCCCTCTGCCATCAACCAATGATGAACCAGAAGAACAAATTAAGTGGGCCATAATTGCATGTATTTTACCACCCTTCCTGTCTGAGTATTTTGGCTGTTTTGCTTATGATTCATTTATGTTTATGATGTATATGTATCAAAACACTGTTATCCTCATTGTGTGAAGGATGTGCCACAGGATTATATGCCCTGAGTGAATAGTTGCTTTAATGTAACTTCGGTTTTTCACAGCTGAACAGAGGGGAAGAAGGATTTTCTTTTTTGTGGTAAGAAGTAATTGGGATTTTGTGGTACTGAAGATGTAATTGCTATAGGTGTATTTGGAGCCTAAGGATCAGAATCTATACTTGGTATCATAGCTGGAGGCAATGTAGCAGCCAGGGATGAGGGTAAAATAGTATTGCAGTGTGCAGGTAGAGATGGGGGGGTGCAGTTGTGCAATTGCTGCTCCCCTCCTCACCCCCCCTATCCCCCCTGTTCCTTCTCCACCTAAACTTTAAAACCAACTTCCTAGGAGAGGCAGTGGCCTTTCTATTCAGGCAGTGCTGAAGGCATCAGTTGACTTCATGGCTCATTATAATCTACCTGATTCCTTCTAATCTCTCTTCACTTCACAGGAGTTAACAACCTTGTATCCTTTTTAATGGTCTTGATGCCTCAATATTTAAATTATCCTTTCTTCTGCAGTATTGCTGTCTTTTAGCCATTCCTGGTAAAGTCTCTCTTCTGTTTCATATCCTGCAGGTTGTTTTAAGTTCTAGGTGAAAATTTTAACTCAAATGTAAAAACAACTGACACTGAAGTATTGGAGGCACTGTCAAGGATCTCAGGAAAAGTAGATTTTGTTTTATGAATCTGAGTAAGAGATGTACATTTAACTATAATGACTACAGGACTAGTGAAACCATATCTTTTGACTATTTGTGCCTAGTTTGTGTTTTTTTAATTTAATATATTATCTAAGAGATTAGTAAACATTCCAATAAAGTTATATTTGTTTTTGCTTTGATCCTAAATTGTAGTGTGAGGCCTCTAGCAAGTTAGTTAAGCATCTAGTTTGTCTTTAACTGTTTGTTGTGCTATATGCAGTAATGAGCCACACCATCTTCACCCCCCTTTTCAAAATCCTAGATCCACCCATGGCAGTGAGAGATGGCACAGAATAAGTAAAGTAGTCAGAAGCAGTTTGATATCTTCACAGAAGCCAGCTATCTGTTACCATAGGGGTTGGAGATGGACCTGTTTGAATATGTTCTTCAGCCCTAGGACTAATTGCTGACAAAAAAAAATGCAAGTAGAGGGCATTGAGGAAGAAGAGAAGAAATTCCCAAGTGTATGCCATGTTCTTTCCTCTCTTTTTGCTTTATATACAAATTAATTTCAGGGAAGGGAAACATTACCTGTTAAAAGTGTCCATGGAAGTTATCTAGTTTCTCCTCAGTATCTGGGTGGGAGTTAGGGCTGTGTGAAACTTTGGTCCCATGTGAGGTTCAGTGGCCAACTCTCCAAATTCAAATTGAATCAGAGAACCCTTTAATCTCTCCAAATTGAATCAGAACCCTCTGAATCAATTCGGAGAGATTCGGAAAGATTTGGAGATTTGGACATAGAGACAGCTTTAAATGTTTTTTCTGCATACCTCTAAGTAGCCGGGACTCATGAATGCTGTGATGATGGGGCAGATGGAGTGTCGCACAGAAGCGTGAGGGGCTCCCCAGTGTGCTTGGCAGCAGACTCAGAAGTGACCACAAGCACTTCCGGTCCACTTCCAGGTCCACTGGAGAGTGTGCTGGGCCCCCTCCCCCCACCCCATGCCCCTCTGGCTCGACAACTGGTGCCTCCTGGGTCAGGGGGTGTACCCAGGATCCCCCTGCAGCCAATCACTGAGCCGGTGAGGCATGGGGTGGGGGGGCTGCGTACTCCCTGGCAGAACTGATAGTGGACCAGAAGTACTTCCGGTGCATTTCCAGGTTCGCCACTGAGCACATGGAGAGCCGCCCCCCCCCCCCGCACATTCCTGTGGGATGTTCACTGTGCCCCATCATTGCAGCAATCACGAGCCATGCCTGCTACCTCAAAGTATGTAGACAAAACTTTTAAAGCTGTGTCTATGTCCAAATCACCGATTCTCTGAATCGGCATCAAATCTTCAGATTCAGATTCAGACAAATTGAATCAGGGACAGTGATCCAAATCAACTAATTGAATCACTGTCCCTGATTCAGGTGAATCTGAATCCGAATCCAATACAGCCTGCTTCGCACACCCCTAGTGGAAGTGTATGCTCAGGCACTGTATACTCACTAATTTTAAGAGGATGCCCTCATTTTTTGAACCTGTCCCCTTTGGCAGTCAGGAACACCTGGCAGAAGGGTTACCTTTACAACAATGAATATCACAGGTGTACATATTCTTGTTTAGAAGAGGCTTATTAAGCCATATTTGTTTTTGCGGCAATGGTTGTATTTTACTTAAAGCAACATCAAGTGCAGTAGGTACAATACATACCCACAGAGTTTTCATTTGCTTACTGTATGGATTACAGTGTCTGGATTAAAGTTTAAAAACAGCTATAGAAATTGATGGAAAACTGATAATTGAAAAATTGGCACAACCTAATTTGCAAAAGGTTATAGCATCACAAGCCCCACACTTGTGTAGTTCAAAATAGTACACATCTTGTTCCTTTAACTCCAGGTGTATGTGTCTTGCCTATTTCTTGGAAGTGACTGTGTACAGGCAGAACATAATTGGCAGCCTGTGACATCCCTGTCTGCAAGTGTCTCTCTAAATGGAGCATATTTCAGCCTTTATCTAGTGATGGCTGTTACCTGAGAGAAGCCCAGGGCCATCTCAAAGGGCTTGTAGCGGCTAATTGTGCCTGTTAGGACTAGCAATTAGCTGGGGATCTCTCGACTA
The DNA here is from genome assembly GCF_001723915.1 of Gavialis gangeticus. Lineage (NCBI taxonomy): Eukaryota > Metazoa > Chordata > Crocodylia > Gavialidae > Gavialis > Gavialis gangeticus. Next base: position 24,037,552 of record NW_017728998.1, on the reverse strand, counting down.
GGCAGCTCCGACACCCACTAGCTTTCAGCTCTTTTCACTTCCTTTCAGTTAACTAGCTGTGCCTAATAGAAGAGACAAGGGACAGGTAGGCAAGTGTACCGTCACACAGAGGAAGGAAGAACAGGGAAACATACAAAAGCATGAGTAAAAAATAGACATAGAGACATAATAACACATAAAAACATGCTCAGCTTATTACAGAAACAAAACAGCACAGTGACCTATCCCTTATTAATAGGTATTGGGAACTACAACTGGACTATTTGCACAGTTTACATTTTAGCTTTAAGATAACAATAAAATCTAATTACGTATAGGTCATAAAAGAGATCACATACATATGGTGGCTGCTGGTTACCATGGTGCAAACAATGGTTTCAATGGAAACATGAAGCAGAACATCTGAGAATTAAGATAATAAATCAGTTTCATTGAATAATAAAGCCTTGCACTTACCCATTAATTAAGGATAATCGTATGCCATAAGCTTTTGTGTGCTATAAGTAATGTGTTACTCTTTACCATAAATATATAGATGATTAAAAATTCAATACACCTTACAGGTAGTGAATTCATACCATCCTCTGTGTATATTACAAAAGAAAGATGTGAGCATTCTTCTTACACTTATTATTTTTGTAGTGGGGAGAATGTTTCAATTATCCAGCAGAATTTAGGTTTTTGATAGCTACTACAAGACCTGAGAAAAATCAACTGCTGTTTCAGATCTTTGTGAAAATCATTAAACATTGTTGAGATAATTCAAAGGCATCTACAATTGTTCATAAAATAGGCCAGATTTGTGTGATGCTTGGTACTGAACTGAGACATCCTTGTAAAGCAACATATGATATATACAATACACACTGCTCTTATATTGACCCTTTCATATGATACAACCTAAGGTGCTTTACAATCCATAACAAATGGACCCTAAAACCTCATTGAACTCTATATGCAATTGAGAACAAATGTCTTAAGACTAGCTTTCAGACCTGAAATAATATCTGTCTCATGAACCAAACAAGAGAGAACATTGCAGATCCGCAGGGTGTCAGAACTAAAGGGTCAAGCCCTGAAGTCTTGAGCTTATACCTGGGAATGAATTCATTGCTAAACCAGGGCATTCAGAGCAGGGCATTAATACATGTTGTTTCAAAAAGAAAAGGATGTATACAATTATTTGGACTTTCATTTTTTTTAAAAGAATATCTCTGAAGATACTTCTTTTGCCACTGCTTTTATAAACACATTCATTTAAGAAACCCATCTATGTAAAATAATAATGCCTAGCTTGAAGCATTTTTCATCCATAGATTTCAAAGAGCTTTTCAGTGAAGTTAAATGGCATTATCTTACTGAGACCAAAGGGGAAATGGAGTCACAGAGAGCGAAGCAGTTAGTTCAAGATTTTTCAGGAACCTGACGCAGAACTAGGATTAGTAGCCAGGGCTCCTACATCCCACTCCGGTGCTCAGTCCACTAGACCACACAGTCTAAGACTTCCTTTGGACCAAGATAAATGTGCAGCAACATGCACAGGCTTCTTCTTTGTGAATATCAGGAAAGAAGTGACATCAGTTTGGGCAATTTTTATCCTTCAAAATTATTTATTTGCTTTTAATTCTCTGTGTCTCTCTTTTCATCTCAAATTATTTCTTGCCAACCTCTCAGTCTGCCCTTTCAGCTTTCATTTTTTAAAATGTATTTGAGGGGAAATACTGAGTAAGTGGAGTCCTGAATTGCATACAATACATCAATGGTCAGACTGTCTCAGGCTGCCTACTGTAAAATGCACAAAGCTGGCAAACAGATGGGCTGACTAGCTTACTGGACAGAGCATTGGCATTTTACCTCTGGGATCACAGTTTGAGTCCAACTAGAAGCACTAAGAAAAATGAATTTGGTGATGCAAGTTCAGCTCCTCTTGCACAAAGCCATCATACATAATTCAGTAGAATTTTGACTCTTTATTAAATAATCGCCTCTGCTTAGAAGAAGCCTGGCTTGGTTTACATGCAGTTTGAATTTCCTCTTAGCCCTGGTCAAGGTTCTGCCTTCATACTGGAAACTGATACAAGGCAAGGCAGTGGGTGGGGAGCTTGTGCTTGTGTTGCTAACTGCACGTTGAACCTTACCAGCAGACAAGAGAATGCAAATCCTTTAATGCTTATCAATACACAAATGGATCTTTCCCAAGGTATTAGCCAGAATCCCAGTGACGTAGACTGAAGTGCCTTAAGTCCATGCAATACAGGAAGCGAATTAAAGCCTATTTTGTGAATTTTAAAGGAAGTGCTGGACAAATATTTTTAAAAGAAACAAATCCAAATCTTGTGAATAGAACTTAAATGTGAAACATGACCTTTGGATTTAAGAGCCACAAATTTTCACAGGAAGTAGAAAACACACTGGATGGGGGAACTAAAGAACAGCAGGAACAGATGCCATTATTTGGCACACAGTAGGGAGAGAAGCACAGAAAAGGCAGTCTCTTCAGAAGACATTTTCCTTTAACTCTCTTTGTTTTCTCTTGGGGAGATAAGGGTAGGCACTGCATGAGATTTTCTCCTTACTTCAAAAGGCTGGAGTGGAGGGAGGAGGAGGGGAGTTTAAAAATATTTTAAGAACCTGCTCGTAAAAATGTTCAGTTATCTGTTTTACTACACAAGGATAGCTCAGTTTGTGAGGAGGGAGAAACACTGAACAGAGAGGTTGGGAGGAATTTCTTTAGGTTAATCATAAACATAAACAGCCACTTACTCTCAGGGATGTGAAAACGTGGGAAAGGAAGGGTGTTGAGGGAACAACAAGGGTTCCAGCCTTTATTATTGAAGTGGTGTGTGTTCGTGGTACAAGCAGAG
>NW_017728998.1:24018570-24029688 GCF_001723915.1 Gavialis gangeticus | reverse complement strand
AAGGATAGCTCAGTTTGTGAGGAGGGAGAAACACTGAACAGAGAGGTTGGGAGGAATTTCTTTAGGTTAATCATAAACATAAACAGCCACTTACTCTCAGGGATGTGAAAACGTGGGAAAGGAAGGGTGTTGAGGGAACAACAAGGGTTCCAGCCTTTATTATTGAAGTGGTGTGTGTTCGTGGTACATTGTCATAAAAATATTGAATGAATATAGTGCTTGTGAAAGGCACTGAATCAACAGCCCTCTGCACAGGGATGTCATCTATAATAGCCATAGAATGAGTGCAGCCCAGACACTAGTATAAGCGTTTGTCCATTCTTCTGCTAATGAATCAACCCTTTTCTAGGGGGATTATCTGTAGGACAGAAAGTCAGAGGACATTTCAGGTTTCATGCCCATTTGGACTCCAGGCCTGCAAGCATGCAAGTAGCTCACTATAATCTCAATCAGATACCTCATTGATAAAAGCACAACACAGATAAAAACTTCATACTGCTGACTTCACTGGGAGTACTGTACGCTTCATTTTTTTTGCAGAAAAAAGGCTCTTAATCATTAGTCTTTCTATTGAGGCTGTCAGCAAAGACAATTGGAAGGGTTCCCTTTGCCTGCTATATATCAGGGCTCAACCCACAAATTCATTTTACATAAATTACCAGCTATCTATCAAATACAAATACAAATTATATTTATTTTTTTTACTTGCACATTTAGAAAATTCCGTATTTGAATTAAAAAACTAATACCTATTCAAGACATAGGCTAAATACAGACATTATACTTTCACTAGTATAAATGGTTGGAAACCAGTCTACACCTGCAACAGAACAGAAGTTTGGCACACAGAGCTTGGTTTAAAAATAGCAGAACTCAGTCTAATATTTGCTCCCCTCCACCAAAGGACTAATGTGTGTTCTGTTTGCAACTACCAATTTAACTACACCACTTACACTGTACAACTTAGATTGATTCTGCCTTGGGCTTTTGGAGAAACCTCCTTCATGACACTGGTCATGTATAGGAGAGACTGGGTACCTCTGTTGGGTGCTCTTAACTTTGCTTTCATGTATTTTAATGATTTAATGACCCAATAAGCATTCCTATCTTAAAGCAGGGCACTAAGAAGTAAAGATAATTTGAAGGGGACTAGGGCAAGAAGTAAAAGAGGATTATCTCTAAAGCAAACACAACATCAATCATATCTATTAAAAAAATAATAAGACCGACTTCCCAATTCCCACATTCCTGAAGCTTCAAGATATGACCCTTGCAGTCTTATTGGTAGGTGCCTGAATGGCTAACAGTTATGATTGTTGCATTTTTCCTCGGACCCAGAAGTGGCTAACTGGAATGTGGTATTCTTAACATCATAGTAAGAGTCCTTCAGCAGTCAGAAAAATCCATACAGAAGGGCAGAGTTAGGCAATAACGCAAAGGAATGAGAAAGGCAGAGTGTCATTTCCATTTGTTTCTGTGTTATGTAGCAGTGCCAGGCACAGTCTTGGTCCTATGCTTCTTTTTACCTCAAAGGCAAATTTAGGGAGTTTGATCTCAGCTGAGAGTAAGTAAAAGCTACATGCATATCTGTAGTGCAAAAAAAAGTAAATTTAAATATGTAAATGTACAGGCATGCATACCTAGGTCTTTATGTATAATTGGCTTATACAGGTACAGGATTGATATATGTAGGCCCTGGTGCAATAAAGCATTTAAGTCATTATCTTTAAGCATAAGTAAGCCCATTGAAATTAATGGCATTACTCACATGCTTAAAATTTAACGTGCTTGCACACTTTGCAGGGGCAGGGAACTCATGATGCCAATAGAAGTTAATTTGCATTGTTCTTATTCCAGCTTCTGTATTGGGATGAAGGGCAATTTCATACAGGGCCAAATCCTGCAAGCTTTTAGACAAGTGGGTACCTACTCATATGATTTCCCATTTAAATCAATGGGACTATCAACAGTTCTGAACTTGCACACTTGTCCTTTAATGTTTTTACATATCTTTTATTTTAAACATATGAATAGTCCCTTTGAGCCTGATTTGCAAGTGGAGTCAGGCCATTTTACTACTGATGGCTTATACTCACTGTAAAGCCTCTGTTTTAATTAGCAAAGTAGTGTGACTAGCCTATTGAATTAAATGAGAAAGTTCCCACATTTTAAAATTACATTTCAGCCCCAAGTATTGGCTTATGTGAATAAAGTTACTCACATACTTATATATGTGTCTAATATATATATATATATTTACTATGGAATACATTTAGCCTACAAAAGATTCTGGTCTCTTCACAGTGTGATCCTATAAATGCTTATGCAAATATATATCCCAAATTACTTAAGCCACTCTTACATACTAAAACAGTTTTTTTCATGTGGCCTTTAGTGACTTCCCTAATTTTCTGAAATTCAAAATTATTTGAAAAACTGAAACTTTGCAGTCACTTTGCACTTAGGATAGACTGGTGCCTTTTGCCATTTAAGAAAAAAAGAAGCCTTTAAATAGCAACCAAAGCTATTTTGATAATGTTTTTATCTATTCTGTGACTGACATCAATAATACATAACGGTTCCATTGACATTGCATCCTGTCCAATGGACCCACTGACCTGATTCAATGTCAGCTGAAATGCCTCGTACATCATAAACATGCGCAAATTCCAGCAGATCCATTATCCTCATGACAGGTCCAAAAGTGCCAGAGACCGGATGCTAAGTCAATGGAAGTTTTAATTTGTTTTTTAATTTATATTTTCTTTCATGCATCTGTACAGAGATGTATCTTGATACTCAGTATAATGTAAGAGAAAGCCCCATATGCAACAGTATGAATACATAAATAGTAATGATGTCGCTAGTTGTTCAGATACTAAACCGATAAGGATGTGGTATAAAAACCACGATAAATACCTCCTACTGTGTCAGGAGGGCCTGCAAATCTGATATGTCATTCTGTCTTACAGCAGAAGAATATATGAATCATAATATTCCTATTAACAACATGTAAAGTCTAAAATAGTTGCAAATTGAATCCAATACTGATGCAACTTTTAAAACATACTGATACACATTTTTAAAAACTGCACCTCTGCTAGGTTTTTTACTTCTGTTCAAAAGAAAGGAAACTTTTTTTAGGATTTTAAGTTGGACCTTCTTAACGGTATCAGTATATTTGTTTCACTACTGAGCCTTTTTAGTAGTCAAAACTGTAGAAAATTGAATATACACTTACTGTATAAAAATGATATGCTTGGTTAGTGATAGTTTAGATGAAATAAGTACATCAATCATACAGTAGCAGGTTGTCAGCTCTTTATGTGTAGGGAAAACATAGAACAAAGAATGTAATGAATGTTGGGCACCACTTACAAAAGTTCTGTGCCAGAATTGATTTACAATAAACTTCCCTCCCTCCCTACAGAAATTCATTTACAGGAATGTTCAAGAAAATCCAAGCAGAACAGCATGCTCCCTGTTCTGATGTGTGTTGTTACAAGTTCATCCTCATTGTGCATTTTCTGTTTGGCTGGTACAAAAAACACCGGTTCTGCATTCAAACTTAATTTTCTGCACTAGTTGATATGAAAAAGAAGGGTTGAAAAATTAATATGGTATAAATCAGTGGTTCTTAACCAGGGTGTCACGGTACCCTGGGGTGCTGCCAGATCCTTTGAAGGGTGGTGCAAAGTGTGAGGACATAGGCCAGGTGTGAGGAGATAAGCAGATAATCTCAGGCTCAGGCATGTCTGTGCTAAACCAATCACAGATAGAAAATGAGAGTTGGAAGGGACCTTAGGAGGTCATGTAGTCCAACCCCGTGCTCTAAGCAGGACCATCCCCAACTATATTACCCAGCCAAATCTTTGTTTAGCCAGGTCTTATAAACCTCCAAGGATGGAGATTCCACAACCTCTCTGGGTGCCTGTTCCAGTGCTTTACTACCCTCCTAGTGAGAAAATTCTTCCTAATTTCTAAGTTAAATTTTCCTTGCTGCAACTTAAGACCATTGCTCCTTGTTCTGCCATCTGCCACCACCTGGAACAGTTCAGCTCCATTCTCTTTGCAACCACCCTTCAGGTAGTGGAAGGCTGCTATTAAATCCATGTCTCACCCCCAGTCTTCTCTTCTCCAGACTAAATAAGTCCAGTTCCTTCAGTCTCCTCAGAAGTCAAGTGCCCCAGCCCCCAAACCATTTTTGTTGCCCTCCACTGGATTCTCTCCAATTTGTCTACATCCTTTCTGTAATGGAGGAACCAAAACTGGACACAATACTCCAGATTTGGTCTCAGCAGTGCCAAATAAAAGGGAAGAATTACTTCCTTTGGTCTGCTGGCAATGCTTCTACTAATGCAACCCAGTATGTTGTTAGCTTTCTTCACAACAAGGGCACACTGTTGACTTATATTTAGCATATTGTCTACTGTAACCTTCAGATCATTTTCTGCAGAGCCGTTGCTTAGCCAGTCAGCCTGTACTAGTGCATGGGATTTTTCTGTCCTAAATGCAGGACTTTGCACTTGTTTCCTTTTGTCCAATCCTCCAATTTGCTGAGGTCTCTCTGAATCCTAGGCCTACCCCAATACTCTACCCTCACTTCTCAGCCCCTCTGCAAGTAGGTAAATGCTGTAACATATAAATTAGTTTTTGAAATTGGGTGCTACTCAATTCACAAAACCTATGGATCAGTGCCCTAAGTCCAAAAAGGTTGAGAACCACTGATGTAGACAATTATATCCTAAACAAGGATTAACACCTGGAAATAAAGCCTGCAAGAGAAGACATTGGAGCTGGCTTCTCCATTTCAACTAACAAGCTTGTCTGAAAACTTAGGTCACACCTAGTAAGGGAAGTTGCAGAGAGCTGTAGTGAATTGGGACTGTGACTATCCTTTGTTGTTTTGACCCAAGGGTCTGAACTACACTTCAGATCTGCTGTCAGTTTTTCCCAGCTGTCTCCAAGCTCTGTGCTAGTGATTTCTCCACAAGGGTGCCAAGAAACCCTTTTAGGGGAGGTGCACAATATTCCACTGTTAGGTGTGCAAACATGATTCACAAGATAAATGCAGAGATTTCAAATAGAAATCCATAGTGTCAAAACAAGGCTGACCTTCTGGTGGCTTTCTAAGTTCTTTGCAACAAAAGAATTGCTTTATTATTTTCCCCCTAGTCAATAAAATGAGTAAAAGCTAGGCACTGGCATTTTCTGAGAGCCACCTTCAGTCTAACAAGGGAAGCCTTGAGTCTAAGAAGGTTGAGAACCACTGCTCTATATAGTACTATGGAGACTCTTTCTGGAACGGTAAAATAAACTTCAAATAAACTGCCATGACTGTTTACCAAACCCAAGCAACAGAGTTTTACATAAATCCATTCTGAAATGAATTTAGACACAAGGAAGGCTGAGATTACTTGTTCCACTATCTTCTTTACATTCTCTGTCTCTTTAGGGCATTCGTTCACTCTCCCATATGTAAGGTTCCCTTCATTATATGGATTTATGCTGCACACATATGGCTCTACTTAATCTAACAATAGCTCTCATTCCCTTCCAAGGGATATGTTATGGAGGAGTAACCATACCCATGCATTGTAATAAAATATAGCACAAAGACAACAGAGATCCTTTTATTTCACCACGAGACAAAGACATCTTTTGAACTGCACCTTAGATTTATTTGGTATTGATAAATCTAACATATACACTAAATGGTTACCATTCATTTTTGTTCTCGGCCAAAAAAGCAAGTTGCAGTCCTTTAAGATTTCATCTCTAAACCAGTAGTGAGGTGCTACTATTGCTGGCACACCCAAGTAGCTTGTACTCTCCTCTGAAGTAAAAACCAGACGAAATATTTCATGGATTTCATAGACATTAGGGCTGGAGGGGACCTCAGAAGATCATCAAGTCCAGCCCCCTGCAGGGGCAGGAAGTCAGCTGAGGTCACAGGATCCCAGCAAGATAAACAGCCAATTTTCTCTTGAAGGCATTCAGAGTAGGTGCTTGAACCACCTCCGGTAGCAGGCTATTCCAGACCTTGGGCTCAGGCAGTAAAGAAATTCTTCCTTATGTCCAGCCTGAAACGGTCTTGCAGTAGTTTATAACTGTTCAACCTTGTCATCCCATGGGGTGCTCTGGTGAACAATCATTCCCCCAGATCTTGGTGAACACCCCAGCTAACCTTATAGGTGACCATCAGATCACCCCTGAGCCTGCACTTTTCCCGGCTAAAGAGCCCATAGCTCTCAGCCTGCTATCGTAAGGTCTGTTTTCCTGACCTTTGATCATGCGTGTGGCTCCTCTCTGGACTCTCTCAAGCTTCTCCACATCCTTTTTCAATTGTGGGGCCCAAAACTGGATGCAGTACTCCAGCTGCAGCCTCACCAAGGCCGAGTACAATGGGAGAACAATGTCCTGGGATTTGCTTGAGAAGCATCTATGTATACAAGCCAGTGTTTTGCTTGCTTTACTTGCCGTAGCATCACATTGAAGGCTCATGTTCATCTTGTGGTCAATCATGACCCCCAAGTCCCTTTCATCTGTAGTGCTAGCCAGCGTACCACTGCTGAGCTTATAAGGATACTGCAGGTTTTTCCTCCCAAGGTAGAGAAACTTGCGTTTTTTGGTGTTAAACACCATCAGGTTCTTGTCCGCCCATTTCCTGAGCCTGTCAAGGTCAGCCTGGATCGCCTCCTGTCCTCATGTACGGAAGCTTTACCCCAAAGTTTGGTATCATCGGCGAACTTGGACAGCCCACTTCTGACTCCAATCTCCACATCATTAATAACGATGTTGAACAATATGGGTCCAAGGACAGAGCCTTGGGGGACCCCACTGATCACAGGGCACCATGACAATTGACTTCCATCAACCACCACCCTCTGGGTCCTGCTGCAGAGCCAATTCTCCAGCCAGTGGATCATGGTGGACCCAAGGCCACAGTTGGCCAGTTTTGCCAAGAGGTGATCATGGGATACCAGCTTTTTTGAAGTCAAGATATACAACATCAATCTCCTCTCCCTTGTTCATGTGATAGGCCACCTGGTCATAAAAGGAAATAAGATTGGTCAAGCAAGACCTATCCACAACAAACCCATGCTGACTATCCCTCAGCATGTTGCCATAAGCCAGTCCATTGAAAATGGCCTCTTTGATGATTTTTTCTAAGGCCTTCCCTGGGATAGAGGTCAGGCTGATGGGCCTGTAGTTTGCAAGATCCACTTTCCTTCCTTTCTTGAAGATAAGCACCACATTGGCCTTCTTCCAGTCTTCGGGCACTACACCAGAGCACCAGGAGTTCTCGAAGATCCATGCCAGGGGCTGAGCTATGATGCTCGCCAGCTCCTTGAGTACCCTGGGGTATAAACTGTCAGGGCCGGCTGACTTGAAGGTGTCCAGCCTCTCGCGGTGTTCCTTCACAAGGTCAGCATTGACGGAGGGCAAGGAATCTCCCTCACCTGGGCCTCCCTTTTCCATAATGGGCACGGGTGTCCTGTGGGATTGATGAAAGACCAACGCAAAGTACCCATTTAGTAGGTTGGATTTTTCCTGGGCATCAGTTGTCAGTTGTCCCTTCTGGTATAGCAGGGGTCTAATGTTGCCTTTGCTTTTGCTCTGACTCCCCATATATCTGATAAAGAACTTTTTATTATCCTTGATACTTGTAGCTAGTTGGAGTTCAGTCACAACTTTGGCTTTTCTGGTTTGCTCCCTGCAGGTCCCGACCATTGTGGAATATTCCTCCTTGAAGGTAGATCCCATCTTCCATCCTTTGTAGGTCTTTTTTTTTAGCTGCAGGAGGTCTGCTGGTTCTCTGGAGAGCCAAGAGGGCTACTGTGCCCTTTTGCTGCCTTTCCTCCGAAACGGAATAGCAATAGCTTGTGCATCAAGGATCGCTCCCTTGAGCAGCAACCACTCTTCCTGAACTCCCCTCCCCTTCCTTTAGATCGTGGTCCCTTAGGGAGCCTCCTGAGATTGTCAAAGTCAGCTTTCCTGAAGGACTTCTGTATTGCTGACTGTCTTGCCAGCTTATGGCAGATGGTGAAGGTGATAAGCTCGTGGTCACTGTCACCCAGCTTCCCATCAATTGTTAGGTCACCGATTAGGTCATCCCTGTTTGCGAGTACCAGGTCAGGCAGTGCTTTACCTCTCATTGGCCCATAGATTTCTTGTGTCAGATAGAGGTCAGCCACGCATGAGAGGAAGCTTTGCAATCACTCAGATTTAGCTGAGCACTCTTCCCATGAGATGTCTGGGTAGTTGAAGTCTCCCATGATCACCATGGACTGGGAGCATGCAGCCTCAGCCAATTCCCTGGCTAACTCCTGGTCAAGCTCCTGACTTTGGGTGGGAGGTCTGTAATAGACTCCCACCATCCTGTCTGCCGTGCCATGTTCCCCACGGATTTTAACCCAGAGGGCCTCCAGTCATCCACCCTGGTCACCAATATCATCTTGCAGGGACGGATAACTCTCCTTGACATAGAGAGCTACACCCCTGACCCTTTTGTCCACTTGATCTCTCCTGTACAGGGTATAGCCATCTATACATGTGGTCCAGTCATGGATGGAGTCCCACCAGGTCTCCATTCTCCCTATGACATCATAATTACTTGTGTTAAGCAGAAGGACAAGTTCCTCCTGCTTGTTTCCCAAGCTCCTGGCATTTGTGTACAGGTAGGCAAGTGTCCCCTTGGGGGCACAGCCTTGCCTGCAGATTGTTCCAGGGCTGGGGCAGGGGTGGGATCCCTTAAGTGCCTTGACCTGCTGGCTTTGCAAGGGTTGCTGAGTGGGCCAGCAGTGGCGGTAGTCCCCCCATTCTCTGGCGGGCTTAGTTTAAAGCCCAGTGGAGCAGGCCAGCCAGTCTGGCTAAGAAGAGTCTCCTCCACAGGAGAGAGAGGTAGAGGCCGTCCCTTCCCAGCAGCTCGCTGCCTCTCTCAGGAAGCCAAAGCCTTTCTGATGACACCAGCACTGCAGTCTACTACCTGGATCCTCTTCTCCCTCCTCAGCCCATAGCCCGAGACTGGGAGGATCAAAGAAAACACCATCTGCACCCCCAGACCCTTTAGCCCCACTCCCAAATCCCTGTAGTACTTCATGACCCGGCTGGGAGCAGTCTGAGTCGTGTCATTGGTGCCCACAGCGATAAGGAGCATAGGGGTGGTCAGTGGGCTGGAGGAGTTTAGGGATCTTCTCCCTATGCATATTCATGAGCAATATCTCAGACCCACTGAAAATAATGAGTCTACTGAAGGTTCAGCTACCCCTCCTGCTCTCTACCATAAATTAAAATTACCAGCATTTGTTTTCACCATTTGTAAAAGTGTTTACACAAGTGTCTACACAAGTCTATAGTGTCAGGTAGGCCCTATTCCCTACAAGTATAAAATGGGAAAATCAGTATGGACCCAGTATGAGGAAACTCAGAGAGAGGGTAAGTAGGACAGTACATCATAGACATCTAACTGCCACAGCCTTATTTTAGAAGGATACACCTATATAATTTTTTTAAATCCTCCATTAGCCTCATTTAGCCAGCTAAGATGGAATTGGACACTATTGTGAAATAGCTTCACTACTTTAACTTTCCATCACTAGGCAATTTGATAACCTGCAGGTTTGCAACATCTGTGTTATTTAATGTAATGTATCGCTTCCTAGATCTGAAAAATTAATCCTAATTGAAACATCTAGGTATTTTTGCCTGCCGCTACATTGGCCCTATGATTCCAGTTGCCAAAGAGGAATGTGTGATCTCCACGTTAACTTTTATATTTGTTGATTAAATTGTATTGGGAAAACGTCTGTTCCAGTTTTGAAAAAGCAGGAAATAACCAAAATGATTTTACCAAAGACTGCATGGGTATATGCAAAAAAGACCTGCTGCACAGTTGTACAATGAAAATGTTAACAAAAACCAAAGGCACTATTTCAAGATGTTGTGAATAAGCAAGCTCTTCTCCCCACCCCAAACAGTTTGTAGTTTCTCTTTTATTATGCAGAAGGAGCAAGCAGCATCCACCAATAACTCTTTTGAAGTATCTTCCTTACACAGAAGTTGCAGAGAGTCCAAATATAAATTGTCTAGGCTTCTGTCCTTCCCTGGATGTTAGTTCTCAGTTCCTCTGTTACAGAGATGTCCCTTGGTGTTTTCGCTATCAATTCTACATCCTTCTTTAAGGATAGCATATTTGAGGTGATTACCTGACAGCTGGTTTGGATCATTTGTGCAAAGTGACACTTGAAAGAAGCATGTGGTGTTTGGGTGCCAGCACAGTAACAACCCTTTGGGATTTATTGCAATTGATTATTTGGCAATTGGGTTAATGATGTAAGTGACCCCACACCCAACATCTTATAGTCATGTGAAATAGGAAGGTGAATGGTAGTAATTTCACAGTCTTTCCACGTACTACTAGATGTTTATGAAGCCTCCTATATGGATACATATGTATATGTATGCAATACAGCAGCTGAATAATGCACCCTCAACTTTAATAACAGGGCAAAGCATTTAGAGTTCTTTAGCCTTTTTTCCATTTCTTGCCCAGCCCTTCTTACCCAATCATCCATCCAGTTATTTGTCCCATTTAATTATCATGCGGGTGTGCATATATATATATATATATAAAATCAGATCTACACCAGATATATTGTATGTATTGGGCACAAAAGTCATGCCAATGGCTTTCCTCAGTGTATCCACACTGGTCATTCAAGTTCAGGAACCAAAGTTGAATAAATACAATGCTAGTCACACCACTCCCTTCCTGGATACTGAAATGAGCATGCTATCTACCTTTGAGCAAACTGTCAGCAGACAATATTTTTGGTTGCCCCATTTGAGATGTGGGTACACTGAGGGAAGCCATTGGCATGACTCTGGTGTGAGACTTAATTTCATAGCTGAGCTGGGCTAGGGAGACAAAGATGGCTGGGTGTAACGGGTAGCTACACAATGCCTCTGTATCTATAAAAAGATGTGTAACTCCTTTACTTATCTTGTTTTGTAAATCTTAAAATGTGTTTGATGTTAAGAACTCTGCATCTACATCAAACCTATCAAAGCCCTTTGGACAAAAAGATAGCCAAACAAACAAAATCAACTGTACTA
>NW_017728998.1:24008783-24013570 GCF_001723915.1 Gavialis gangeticus | reverse complement strand
ATCTACATCAAACCTATCAAAGCCCTTTGGACAAAAAGATAGCCAAACAAACAAAATCAGCTGTACTAGTTGGGATGGTAACTAAACAACAGATCACCTGGTAGAGGATTTTGATAATCTGATCAGGGCATCACATAACAGTGGGGACAAGAACTTTATACAAGGACAACTTAATCTTCTTGTTTGGTTGTTTGATTATGAACCTGCTCAAACCGAGGAAGTGTAGTATAGGACATGGATTGAAGCTTGCTGTTTACCTGAACACTGAATGACCTCCCAAGAGAGAGGGCACTCATGCCTTTTTCCCAATGGTTTGCAACTCAATTATGCTTCCTATGTATAGAGTACGTACCTATTTTAGAATCCCTTTTGTAACACTGATGTCTATTTATCTTAACTATCAAGTCACCATGAAAAAATGAACTGCTAAACAGAGTTTTCACACAGTTGAAGCTCCGGGAAAAGTTATTCTGAAGGACCCGGGGCGTCTTAGACATCAGAATTAATCTCAGGGGCTGAACTACTATGAAGGGATATCAGATAAAGGAGAGAGTGCTATGTCTATTTAGTGCTATGTCACAAACAGGATAGAGTGCTAACAGGATTAGCACTTTAATGGGAAGGAAAAGTTTTGGCTAGCTACACCAGACCCAGATCCTGCTCTTTGAGAAAGTAACTTGGGGTCTCTAATGTCCATCCTATTCTTCAAGAAAGTAACTGGGGTCTCTGATGTCCAGCGGCACAAATTTGAGCTGGAGATTTGTGCCTCAGTACACATGCCTGAACATGCATTTTGGCGTGGGGAAAATTTGCTAAGGTTTCCTACTAAAGAGCTCCAAATGGTAAGCACCGTTCAACTTCAGAAGAATGAAAAGCTGAGCTTACAATGCCAGATTCAAAATCTGCTTTTAGTCAGTTTAAATATTTCAAACCCATGGCCTATTAAATTTTCATTTTTCCTATTATTATATACAATAAAGCAGCTAATTACACCTACTATACATTCATTTTCCCCATTTTTCTTTTGTTATGCTAAACTGAAGATGGGAAAGTTAAAAACAGGAGAGAGAAAGAAGACATGAATAGAGAAAAAAAAAGGAAAGTGAACGGTGAGGCAGAAAATATCACCCTCACTACCAAATCTCAATATTTCTAGTGAAAAATAGCAAAGATTTGGTCAGGAAGCCGTACTAAGGGCATATTAGAATGCCAGTGAGAATACTGTAGCTGTAGCTTTTTGCCATTACTATAGTTTTCCCTTTTTGACCCAAACCAACTAGTTGGCCCAAGTGGTATAAGTTTATTAGGTAGGGTATTCATTTTTTTTTCAGCCAAGGTTCTTCATGGTGCCATAGTGTTAAGAAGGAAAGGCAACAGAGAGACACAAGAGTGCTGCTGATGCAGAAGGTGAAGGCAGTGCTGGAAATGATATTGATGACATTACTTATTTATTTAGTAGACAGAATTTAGAATGGGAATAAGGATTTGTCTGTCATCATCACATCATCCATCAGTTTTATGCTGCCCTAGGCAATGAGTATGCTGTTACTAATTTTAATTTTTGTTGTCATTCAGTGCAGTTCATTTTTGAGGTTCATTTAGTTGTCATTAATAAAATGGAAAAAATATAGAAACATTGCTTTTTGGTGAAGAGTATATTCAAAAATTCACCCTCACATCACAAAGCCTTCAATATCAGCAAGTGAGCAACACTTAACATGAGAAAGAGTCAGTTTTTTCCCCTGGAAATAGGAGCAATAACTATACTTTTCCTTGTGATTCATTGCTTCTCTCCTACAATGGTCTTTGAGGAATCAGTGTCATGACCATATCCTGTTGACTGCAGCCAGTTCTGATTGCCTCTCTTCCAAAAGGCTATGCCTGAACCTGACACTTGAACAGTTTAGGATAAAGAGGAGAGAAGTAAGAGGAGACATACTAGAGGTACTCAAAATAATGAAAAGGTCAGTTAAGATAGATGGGTCACTGCTCTACATTCCATCTTATCATACTAGATCTAGGGGACACTCATTAAAATTGAGTGGTAGCAAACTGATAAACAGAGGCCTTTGCACAAAGGGTAATTAATCTGTGGAATTCACTTTCACAAGAAATTGAGTCAGAGTTTTATGAGAAATAAAAGGATTCTGGCTGAACATATGAAAGTACATAGAGAACTAAACCGAACCATTAGATCAACCCTAATTAATGACAGGGCAGAGAATCTCCAATTCCAGGGCAGAGAAACTGTCCACCCACAGTAATAATATTTTGCGCTTGCATTGTAGTTTTAGTATGCAGCTTGGAAAGTGCTTTGCAAATATTAAGTCAAACCCACCCCCTTTTGATGTAGGTAAGGATGATTATATCCATTTTTCAATGGTCAAACTAAAGAACAATGTTAAAAAAATGCTTTAAGTCACATGCATCAAGTCAGTGGCAGATTTGATGAGGAAATACAGGGAGTTCAGGGCCCAATCGAGGGGTAGACACCATAGGTACCAGCTTGGTATAATGAAACATATTTTCCCATGAAATGTCTGGTACTAGCCAGTACCAGAATCTAGTAATCAAAGCCAATGGCCTAGTGTGTTAGGCTGCTTGAAGATTTATGGTCAACAGTGGCACATAATTTGAAGTTCATGATTCTATAAGTGAGAGGAAAAAGAATCTTATGAACTTTTCACCATCCTTCACTGCATCCAATACCATTTCTAATTTTTGCAAGCTAGCACTGGCATGAAGAGAAAACGGGTGGTATCATGGGGAAAGAGCTAAACTGGCACTCAAGGAACCTGGAATTGGCTTCCCAGCTATGCCATTGACTCCTTGTGTGACCATGGATAAATTGCTTGCTACTTTTTTTCTTTGCTTGTTTGATTATTTAAAACCACAAGCTCTTACTTGATAAATGTGATATTTCCCACTACGTTCTACTTTTTTCATCATTTACTCCTCCTCCTCCTTCTGTTTGCGAATTACCATTAATTGTAGCCTCTACATTTCCACATATGTAGACTCTAAATTTCCATCAGTGATCCACAGCAACAACAGAACAATGCATGTATGCAGAATAACTGGGCAGTACCTATCTGCTTTGCTTTGCTTACATGTAAAACTATATATATTTGGGCTAGGTGAGGCCCACTTTGACACCTTGCTCTAGTCATTTGGCCTTCCAGTACCACCTGCAGAGGGGATCTTCATTTTGCCCCTCTTTTATTAAGCTGAATTATGAAAACAAATTTTGTTTAGGAAAAATTGTCCTGACGCTATAGGGCAATACTAGCAGAACATACATTTAGGGAAAGCAGAAGGTTTTACACCAGTGGGTCACAACCTTTTTATACTCAAGGCACCACTTGGAAAATGCCAGCTCTTAATTTTCCCTTGGTTTTTGACTACAGAAAAAATAATAGAGCAATTTTTCTGTTGTAAAGAACTCAGAGGGCACATCCAGACATGCATGGAAGTTAGGTTCCCCGGGGACAAGTAGCTATAGTACAGCTACTTGTCCCCAGAGAGCACCTGTGCCACGCATGCTTTGCGGCATGTCAAGTTACCCTGGGTGGGGTAGGAGAGGTTGGGGCCGGCACCTGGGGTCTCCTGTGGCTGAAGCAGCAGAGATTCTGCCACATGGAACCCGGCCAGCAGCCACAGTGCAGCTCCAGGTGGCCTGGCTCTGCTTTTAAGTGGCACACACTGCCTGGGCATGCCCTGCTCCAGTTTTTTTTCCACTGGTTTCTTGACCCCTGGGTATCCAGGGGTTAAAAAAGACCCATAGAAAATAAAAGTGAAGCAGCGCACACATGGGCAGTGCTCCCTTGCAGTGTGGAAAACATCTAAATGTACGGTATATGGTGCTGCAGATGTGTTTACGGTGCCACATACCACATGGCGGCACTCGTCTAGATGCTTGTGGCAGCTCAAGGAGCAGCAGCACAAATTTGTGCTGGAGATTTAAGCCTTGGCACACATGCCTGAACATGCACTTTAATGTGGGGCAAATTGTGCCACTTGGGGCAAACTGACCCTGCCCAGCTCCTCCTGAATCTTCAGTTAAGGGAAAGCTAGAGGCTGGGGCCAGCACTTGTGCTGGCTTCAGCAGTATCAAAAGCTGCCCTGGGGTGCAGGACAGGGCTACTTGCCCTCAGGAGCTTCTGAGGCCTAGCCAGTTGGTATCTGGGGACACTAGTCCCTTGTGCCAGCTGGGCTACTGAAGCAACCCTAACTTAGAGTGGTCCCTGCACCCTCTACCCATTGCAGCAAGCTGGTAGTTGGGGCTACTGCCTGGCTGTGACCTGCTGCCACCTCTGACAGCATCTGCACATTTGAACCTGCAGCCTCATGGCTGCATTCCTGCCAGACCTGGACAGGGATCGCACAGCTGCCTGGGCTGTGGTATGGGCACTGCAGCAGAGCAACCTGCACTGTGTTCTGGCCCAGATGCCAGTGGGCCATGGCTGCATAGTTGGCCTTTGTGTGGCACTGCTGTCATGTCTTCTAGCACCCCCACTCTGCCATCTGAGCCTCTATCACCCAGAAGATGTGTTCATTACTGTGGCCCACTTTGAACTTTCAAAGTGTGTACTCCTGGAGCTAAATGGCCGAGAGGTCAGCCACCTTGTCTACCCTGCAGCTGGATCCCCAGTGCTGGCCCTGGGCAGGCTCCTCTCCCCAGGTCCCGCCGCTTGCCTCACCAGCAGGGTTCCTGGTGTTCCCTGTATAAAAATAGCAAATTCTCTGATACTCCCCCCCCCAAATTCTCTTATTAAAATATCCAAAAT
>NW_017728998.1:23962298-24003783 GCF_001723915.1 Gavialis gangeticus | reverse complement strand
CTCCCCCCCCCAAATTCTCTTATTAAAATATCCAAAATTCACATTCTTCCATGATTAAATTGAAATGTCATTATATATATATAGAGAGAGAGATCAGTTGGGCAATGTTTTATTGATATATTTACAATTTTAAAGCAATTTGGAAGCCTACCAGTGTCTCTATCATCATAATAAAATAAATTCTAAATATCTATATACTTTGGTGTCTGCATTTGTTTTCCTTATCATAGAAAAATCAGAGATACCCCTGCTCCCTTCAGTCACCAGGACGTGGGGACAGCTGCAGGTGGACCCGCAGCTGCTTTGTGGCACTGAGCAGCACTAATATGCTGGTGCCCTGCCCCTGCCCTTGCCCCTCACTCCCAACCCAAGCCCCTGCCAGTGTCTCTCACTCCCTGACCCACATCCCCTTCCTGTCCCCAACTCGCTCACTCCCAGAAACAGCTCCATCCCAGCACCAGGACATAGGTCCAGCTGCAGCTGTCCCACATGCTGCTTTGTGGCTCTGAGCAGTGCCAAGTCTTACTGTTCTGCTCCCTGTGCCTGTGCCCAGGCCCCAGCGATCCCCATGCCATTTCCTGGGAAGTGCTTGACTGGGGCTCAGGGACTGGGCTGGGCAAGCCCCTTCCCTTCCAAGCTGGCCTCCCCCTGCACCGGGTGTTCAAGGGGGGCAGGGGGCTCCAAGCCCGGCTCTGGTGGCCTCTCTTACCCAGAGCACTGACCCATCCTCCAACCCCATCTCTCCCGCTCTCACATACAGACACACCTCTGCTGCCACCCCGGCCCATCACATACACCCATAGACCCTGCTGCCATCTCAATCTCTACCCTGCCCATTACCCACTCCTGTTGCCACTTCCACCCCTCCCCTCCACCCCATCACATGCCCCAAGTAGTTCCTGGGAGTAGGAGCCCTTGCCCCTGCTGGTGGCAGCAACCATCAGGGCACTCATGGCCCACCGCAGGCAGAGCCCCCAGGCAATGCACAGCAGTGCCTGACACCCAGGAGCTACACGTGGTGCACGCCTTCAGGCACAACCCAGCCAGCTCCTGCCACTACCCAGAGCTCCCGGCACTGCAGGAAGGAGCTGTGTGTTATCAGGCCAGGCCAGCTCCTGCATCCATGTGGTGCCATCAGGTTGGGCTGGCCTTTGCTTCCACGTAGTGGACATGTGGAGGCAGGAGCAGGCCTGGCCCAATGGTGCTTGGCTCCTGCCTACAGTGCCAGGAGCTCCAGGTGGTGGTGGGAGCTGACCCAGTCTTCTTTGAAGGTATGCACCAGCAGGCCAGGCTGGCTCCATGTGCCAAATGTAGCCCCTGGGTCTCAGGCGGTGCAATGTGCAGCCTGTGGGCTCTGCCGAGGCTGTGCACTGTGGTGGCGGCAGGCAGGGGAACCACCCCTCCCACACAGTCCATACAATCTCCCCAATTCCCACAATCCACCCTACCACCACGGTTCCCTCATCCCCACACAGTCCCCCCACTCTCACGCCATTCCCCCCACCCCACGCACCACCTCCACATCCCTGCTTACTGGGGACAGAGTCTGGGTCCGAGCTACTGCTGCCAGCCTTGCCCCACCTCTGTTTCCTCCAGCACACCGAGGTAGTGTGCTGGAGCATCAGGGCATGCAGCACGCATAGAGACACTCTGGTCAGGTGCTAAAGCATCTCTTTGGAGGACCCAACCTCCAGTTGCTTTGGGCATGCTCCAGGAATGTGCCCTGTGCCACTTTTTTCTGGCATGTTTTCTTTTGGTACTGGGATTTCCTGTGTGACAGGCTAGCCAGTGGCAGCTTGGCCCAAGGGTTTTGAAAAGTTCAAAAATGATTGGTGGGGGGGATTCCCTTTTCCCTACCAATCAGACCCCTGGAAAAGTAGAAGGGGCCAGGTAGAGAAACCAGACCTGAGTGAAGACTCACCTCTTATGTCTCCCGGCCACCTGGGCAGCAGACCTGGTTTCAGGAGAAGATGACAAGGGATGAAAGAGAGAAGTCCTGAAGAGCTGGTGAGAGCTGACCAGAGGAGCAGAGGGGTTGCTCCAGAAGAGCCCTGGGAGCCACAGGAGGTGGCTTGGCTTAGCTGCTTGGCACATGGGGTGGTGCACGGCAAGTCTCCAGTGGGGACCCGGAGCCTGGGAGCTGCAGGAGGCAGCTTAGCTCAGCTCAGCCACTCGGCACACGGGGAGGTGTGCAGCAAATCTCTGGCGGGAGATCCCGGGCCTGGAGCTGCAGGAGGCAGCTCATCTCAGTTGCAGTGGTGCACAGGGTGGTGCACAGAGGGGTCCAGGCAGGACCCAAGCCCTTGGAGCTGGGGCAGTGGCTGGCTCAGTGCATAGGTCTGGGAGGGACCCAATTGCCGAGCTGCAAGCAGCAGCTTGGGGCCTTTTTCCCTTTTCTTTTGATCCCTGGCCTGAGGCTGGGCAGCTGGCTCAGTGTGCAGGCAGCACATGTGAGTATCCTGGAAGGACTAGAGCACTGGAGCTGCAGGCAGCAGCCTAGGCGTTGATGGCTCAGTGGCAGAGTTCCCACCTGCCTTGTAGGAGACCCCCATTCAATCCTTGGCCAAGGCACCAGTAGGGTGAGCTGTTGGGAAGAAGGAATCACCACTGGTGAGGGTTCTCCTCACCTCTTTGTCCCTCTGGGTTGCCTGTGTCTCAAACTTTGTGAGAGCTGCACTTCATGTTTTGTGAAAACCTGCGTCTTGTATTCTGTGAAACTTTGTGCCTCAAGCTTTGTTGTTGATTTGCATCTGCTAAAGGTATATGTGTATCTCACTTTACTGAATCTGCTCTTGCTCCCCTGGTTCTCTCCCCTCAACCCTCAGGTGACCAGAGGATCATACCCTTATTATCCAGAATCCCCCGTACCCTTCTGCACATATTTCACACCCCAGCCTGGTTCTTCCCTTATTAAATTTTATGTGGTTATGTTCCAACTGGTGTCTCGGCGCTATTCTATGGGGACTAGGAGGACAGCTGCTCCCCATAGGCAGCTACACCTCCCATAGCATACTAGCACTCAATAAATCCCTTCAATTAGAGAGGGGATAAGATACCTTATCTGAGTACCACCCAGGTTATACCTGGTACCAACTTTAAAGTCCATGCTGCATATTTGCAGCATGGGGAACATTTGTTCATTCGTGGTGTGTCTCCTGCAGTGTCTGAAACTGCTTTGAGGTGCTGCAACAGGCACGTATTCGCTCATGTGGATGCAGCCAGCATGACCACAGCAGGTGAGAACGTTTTAAATTCTGTGGGTTCCTATTTCAAAGCTCTGGGTTTATCTTGCAGCTCATGATTCAAAATTACTAGTTTAAACCAAACTAAGTTGGAACCAGTTTGAATTCTCAGCCCTATGAAGTCTGGAGAAAATGATATCCATATAATATCTCTACCCTCTGCACACATTTTAAATCCTCTAAAAGGGTGGGCCTTTCAATGTCCCAACTTCAAGTAGCTAAAAAGGTTCATTTCCTTTCGCTCATTGTGAAGTGATGAGGACCACATGAGACGCTATATTGTGTAGCCATAAGACATTTATCATCTTGGGAGATGGAAATCCTATCTGGTGTAATTACTATATATTAAAATAGATGCAATTCTGATATGGAGGTATAGAACGTTGTACATTACATTAGTCAGAGAATAGGATATTCATCTTTCCTTTAATTTGTAGACTTCATAACTTTGTTTGCATTCACTGCAAGATAACTACTGTACATTCCTGAAAAATGACATCTTGTATGAAAAGTCTTAACAAAAGCCACAGTACCGATAATTTTCCTGCGGATCAGGGAGGACAGATCTCTGTGTGGTTGCACTGACATGGACCAAACCTTGCCTTTATCATTTTCAACTAAATTGTAATGCTGTCAAGGCCATACATTAAAGAAAGTTTCTCTTGATCAAATATTTTACTCAGTCATGTGAAATCTGATTTATTCTCCTACAGCAAACATAATGAGGGCAAATAGTCCCTTCTGGAAACTTATTTGATATGAGAAACACAGCCCTAGTGAATATTTTGGAGATGTGAATGTGTCTGATTTATGAAGTATTAACGTGTTTGCTGTTTGTTGTACATGCTTATAACCTATGGGTCTTGTTGAATCCCCAGATACTAATGGATGTGAAGGCAGTTATGTTAGAGTGCTTTTTTTACCATACATGCTAGGCAGCATTACCTTTTGGATATAGCTCCCACCATGGTTTCTGAGCCTTTGGGAGCTGTTACGTGGGACTACATTTTACATTTGAGAAATCAAAGATAGCATGGGATTCAGCAACCTGTATTGAGAAAACTGTGATACACTTAAATTTACTCGTAACTTGCCATTCAAATAATCAATATAAAAGAGTAAAGTGCTTCTCAGAATAAGGCTATAACTGAATAAGTGGTGTTCTTGGAGAGAAAGTATGTTATATATGTAGTGATAGACTACTGATATCTAGATAAATGTAAGGGATTGAATTAAACTATGAAGCCTTATATACTTTTGTAGCTGTACACTTGAGTTCCTTTTCTATTTGGTACTGTAACAAATGTAATGATTTGCTGTGCTACAATCAGTAGCCTCCATTTTGGGTGGGAGGAGGATATTTGTAGACAACTGATAAGGGAAGCAATAGGACTCTAGGACATGCCTACAAACAACAGTTAAGGAAAAGGAAGAATATTACACGTATCAGAACCAGAAAGAAATATAACAGTTTTATTGATCTATTGGTAGATTAAAAATGGTAGCAATGAATGAATGTTCCTTTTAGGCTTCAAGCACAACAGTGAACATTTGGAGAGGGTACAGAGAATAGTCACGAGAATGATTAGAGAATTGGAATACATGTCTTATCATAAGAAACTCAAGGAGCTTAGTCTAATTTATCCCCTCTCCCCCCAAAAATAAATAAATAAAGCAGTGCCTTAATCACAGTCTATAAGTACTAGGGAACTGATGTTAGAAGTCTATCAAAGATATAACAAGTTTCAGTCACTGGAAGCTGAAACCAGACAAATTCTGACCTAATGAAGGTACTAATATTTAATAGTAATAATTAGCCACTGGAATAGCTGACAATGGTTTCTGTGGATCCTCTACCCAGTGAAAATGTTTAAATCGGAATCAGATGTTTCCAAAAAAAATCTGTTCTAGTTCAACCATAGCTACTAGCCTCAAAGCAGGAATTAATTCAGGGAAGTCCTGTGTCCTGGATTATGTAAGAGGTCAGACTAGATTACTATAATAGTCTTTTCTGGCCTTAAAATCTCTGAATCTAAGATTGTAAGAAACTATTTTGACTTTATTTTTCCTGAGCTTAGATTTTACAACTTGTTCAGAGAATGCTGCAAGGATCAACTCTTTTCCTGAGCTTTTGGTGATCATCAAGTAATGACAGGTGCAAGCCAGGGTTTGGCCTTATAGAGAGTGGTCTTTGTTGGAGACAATCTGTTGTTTGAAAATTGTTTTTGGAATTTGTACTTGTATTTTGAGGCTTCTGACAAGTATCTCACATATAATAGGTAAAAATAAATAAAATCAGCTATGTATAAGTATAAAACATTTGCCTAGCATTTTTAACCCAAATACTAGAGCAAAGTGCTAGGCCATGCATTGTAATCTAAGGGACAAAGCTGATAAGTACAGGTTGGGTAGTGTGATTAACTATTTTGACCTTGGGCAAGTCACTTAAGATCTTTGTGCTTTACTTCGTCTATGTAAGGGTGCTGATAGTATTGCTGCCCTTGCAATCCCTACATGAAAAACCTAGTTCTCTTCTGTGATGAACACCTGTGGCAAAACTAAGAGATCACAGGACTTGACCTAAAGCCCATAGCTGATACTTCAAAAATGGTGAAGGGAGGGATGGGAAAACCTGCCTTTGGCACACTCTATAATAGTTGAAAAGAACAACTGTTGAACAACCAAGGAAGATAAAGATGAATAATCAGACATAGCTCTAACTCGGTGTTGGATTGTGCAAAGTTTAAATTTTCATATTAATAAAACTCAGATTTTTATTTTTGTTGATGTTATTTTTTCTTCCTTGGCACATATGGTACTTAAGATTGTGCACAGACCCCTGTAAAAACAGTGTGTTAAGCACAGAGCCTCACTTAGACATGTAGCCTTAACTGTGAATTTATTTGCTTTGGTACCATAGGGTCAAAGTCAAATTTTAGGTGTGAACTAAACATAGGGTGTATTTGGGATATTTTTGCCATTGATTTTTAGCACGTGCTAAATTTGCTATAAAATAAATCACTGTTTTTAGAAAAGAATTACAAATATCTTTTGATTTCCATTTGTGTCTGTGATTCAGCAAAGGCCCTGGTTCGGCATTTTATTCTTTGTAGTGATTTTGATTTGTGTGTGGCTTGAAGACGAGATACTGTGCACCAAAACATTTCAATGCCAACATATCTTAACTGGCTTGGAAATGAATAGATTTGCAAGGTCAGTTGTCAGAGGTCAAGCTTGCAATTACATGGCAATTTTTAGGTGGAATTGCTTCGGGCATTAGTGGACACCAAAGAGAAATGTGCAGTAACAACAGGCTTGAAAAGCTCATCCATAGAATCTTGACCTATAAACAGCAAGGAATAACTACAATGCAACCAAGGGGTGTGCAGATGGAGAGAGAATTACATTGACACAATTAGTTTTTAACATCTTGGCATTTAATCGTAATGTCTAGACAAAAGAAATTTTCATGCACTGAAAAGCGTGAATTAAATGACCTACGATGTGCGTATTTTCCCCTACTCTTCTTCATCCCCTTCAATATAGCAAACATCTTTCCTCTAGCCTTTGAAGGAGGACAAGTGTCTCAGCAATTGGTGCAAGTGCCATTCCTTGGCTACCTCACAGCATGATTCCCTCCCCTCAGGGTAATGGAGTCCCTTCACCCGGAGTAACAGATTTCTCTGACTCTAGAAATGAACAACATATGTGAACTCTGCTGGCCAAGTAAATGAGGACAGCATAGCGTCTCTTGTTCTGAATTCCTGACTTTCGACTTCAAGCAAAGATGGAATAAATTTTAAGAGAGATTAAAGAGAATCCATAAAACAATCTCAGCACAAAGACAAAAGTAATAACTTCCTAAATTCGTTACTTTATTACAGCATGGAACTAAATTCTGCTCACAGGAAAAAGAATATCTAACTGTGTACTTGGTGATGGAAGCGTTCAAATAAACCTCTCTTATGTACTCTATGCTCACTATCTCCCATCCACAAAAGAAAATTATCTCCTTGTTTGTGAGCCATTAGAATTTAGTTAAAGGAAGTATTACAGGAGATGGGCTGCAAGGAAACATTCAGATGTTAACATTTGCAATATTTAAGCAGGCTGGAAGATTCAGAGTCTAACCTGAATCTTAGAGGGGGCATCTACATGTGCACTTTACTACAGAGCTGACTAACTAGATTCACAGTAAAGCATCACCATCTACACATGCGGTGCTATTAGGCTGGAGTAAACTAAATTAACTCCACCATAGGACAGTACTCCCTGACACAAATACTATCCTATGGTGGAGTTATTTACTGTGCCACAGTGCATGTGTAGATGGTGACTGTGGCTGGCTGGGGCACGAGGGTGCTACAGTGTAGGGGCTGTCTGCTGGTAACCTCATGCCCCGGTCAGCCCCTCTGCAGTAGGTTGACCTGGTGAGGAGCAGCTCTGGGCTGGCAGGCTGACCCTCCCCAGGACCCCTGCCAGCTGAAGCTGTACCACCCTTGCTCAACATACTACAGTCCTGGGTGCATATGTAAATACTCTGCCTAGGAGCAATAAACTCAGGTGCGAACCGTGTCAGAGTTTATTCTGGCACACTAATTTCATGTGTAGCTGCACCCAGAGAGAGGTTTTTCCTCCTTAACAGCACAAATACAGACGTTATCCCCAAACCTCCAATAGATCTGGGGATGTGGAAAATCCAGAAGAGAATTTTGTAGCTCAGTCTGATCTTTAATTGTCATGGTGGGAAGTGTCCACATCCACTGTTTTGCAAACACTGTGTCCTGAAGTTATAACAAAAAACAATGTGCACAGAGATCTGGCATACTTACAAAAACATGATACTTCTCCTGTTTGGTATAAGCCTCCCAGCAGCATAAATAAGCAAAACCTGATTAACAAACTAGTCAATTTAAAAGTAATGATCTTCCTTTGCCTTCCTGCTCCCATCAAGGATGCTCGTAAAAGGTTATCTGTTTTAATAAATCAATTAGACTCAAGAAGCTGGTTTGTTTAGCAAGGAAGTGCAGTCCAACCACAAAGTTCTCACCCTGGTTTATGTCTTGGTCCTCATTCATAGCATGAAACTGTTAAAATACTTCAAATCTAACAAGCATTTCATCCAAAAGATAGGCCAGTTTTGATTCTGGAGCCTGGGATTAGGCTCAGTGGTGATGCCATAGTGCATCAGGCATTTATTATCTAAATCTATTTGGAAAAGGAAGCTGAACTGGCCTTGCCTGCCCCTCCTGCACCCAGCAATGTTACATCTGAGCTTGGTGGGATCTATAAGATGTCCAAAATTTAATTTATGTTATTTAAGGATTTAATTGTTGTAATCTAGGAGAACCATGGCAACACGCAGTTAAGCACCGCATACACCTGTATGTCTTCCACAGATTGAATGTAGTCTGGTACAACAGTATTCACAATATTTCAGTGCTCTGCTTTCCAGGCTTATGCAGAGCAAGTGTTTTTGCAAACTGCTATTCAGTTCCCAAAGGTGCATGTGAGGTGCATCACCCCTGGAAAATCCCAGACAGCCTGTCCAAGGAGGAACAATGAATGTGGGCGATAAGATCCACCTTTCCAGCCAAAAAAGAAAGTTCCCTTTGTGGCAGAAATCTAATGTCAAAATTTAGCTGCTGCTCTACTGGCCAACTGCTGTATAGGGTCTGATGTGAACAGAGATGGATATTATCCCACAACTAGGCACCTTGACTACATGCCACTCTTAGCACCAAAAATCATTATTCTCTTATGGTCCAGTGGAGGCACAATTTCTGGAACATAAGCCATACAAAATAATGGCATATTCCTTTGTTTAAAAAAAGTTTGTTTTGAATCAATAATTTGGAGAAAACAGTATAAATAAAAACAGCTTTGTCTATACATGGAACATGATACATATACAGTACGCCCGATTTTCTTTTCTTTTTTTCTTGCTTCACATTTTTGTGCAAAGGCCAGGTCACTGCTTCTGAACCTCCTTCTCAAGAGCTGACACTTAAAGTGCAAATGAAGCTAATGACAAGAGACAATATTTTAATGTTAATTAGATATTTCATGTGTCTTAGTTCATCAGAGCAATATTGCTCTTTTATGTATTACATGAAAGCAGAGCTTTAGCTTGGAGGAAAACAGTGAACACAGTCAGTCATAGAAGAAGTATTCTCAAATTTGTAATTATTAAAATTATTGTTACATTTGGAAAATCCAGAAAACTTTGAAAGGAGGATATTTAATAATGATAACACAGCTACTGCACTATGGGAAGCCCCAGCAAAAGTCTCTACATCTCTTTTTTGTACTTCCTACGTGAATTGACATTGTAAAATGTAGTCTCCAATGATGTTGCTAAGCAGAATAGACTTGTTTTTCATGCTGATTAAATCAATATGGGGCAAGTACAGTGTCTGTCTTTCACTTGGCTAGATATTCCCCAATTTTATCATTTTAAGAGTGTTGTTAAAACCATTGTGGTAGATGACAATACTCCACATCACAGTGAATTATCTTAATAATGATCCTTGCCAGACCCAGGCAGAAAATGCTCAGTATTTGCCGTGGATATTTGCATTCTTAATGACTTTCTTGTGGTCTCCTTGTGGACACAGACGGAAAGGAATAGTTTTTTACTGGCAGCAACTTTCAGGAAGCAAATTTCCGCCTTGCCACATTTTTTTCACGAAAATGAAACTGGAGTGCCCCCTTCCTGTAGTGAACAACAGCTCCCTACACATAGATGGGCAGAGTCTGCCCAAGGAGCACTTGCTGCTGGACCTGGGCCTTAATTCACAAACATGCAGGGATTTATATTGACTAATCCAATCGAATAACCTTTAAGAAAGTTATGACTTATGTGACCATTGGTAATTAAGCTGCATAGCTTGAATTTTAAGTATTCATAATCAATCTGTGGAGAAAACAGTAAATAAGAAAAGGGTATATGTTGAATAAAATTGAATAAAAGAAAAATTCAAGGAAAATATTTACTGCCTATGGGCATCCCAAAACCTAGTGTTTAAGGACTGGATCATATCTCTTTAACTAGTTGGCCTCCTTGACTTCTGCAGAAGCCACCTGTATCTAAGAGTGCAGCAGGTAATACAAATAGTTAGGCCTGGTATGTCTGTACGATGGTAGAACACAATTGAGAACATACCTGAATCTGTATGGGTTCCCTATATTCTTAATGTTGTGTAGAGAGCAAGGACACAACAAAGATTAAATTCATTGAATAAATTATTCTGGCAAATTATTCACTCAGCTCAGAACATTCTTGTTACTTTCATTTTCACAGTATTTAATTATACTTTTTCAAACATAATGCATCATGGAGGGGAATCAAATGTAACTATAAAAGTTTCATGTAAAACACTGGCATTTAAATGGGAAGGTTTCTCAATTATGCAAACTCAAAAATAACATTGATATTGGAAACAGACTATTTCATATAAATTAGAGGGCAAGGGATGAAACAAGAAGTTCAGGGCCACAAAGGCAGCTTGTAGATCATGCTGAATTCAAAAGGAGTTCATTCCTGTCACCGCTATTCTGATTGGGAAGCTCAGCTAGTAGGCTCCCCACTGGCTGAGGTTTGAAGTAAGCTTGACACTTCAAGTGAAGGAAAGCTGGGAAGTGAGAAAGATCTTGTAGCATGTAATCAGCCCTTCCACATTGGGTGATCAGTGGGTGGCACAAGTATTATCTCCAGAGGACCCCCGTGTTTTATTCTCTCCCACCCCTCAATGTATATTAATATCAGAGATGAAATGTGAAAGGGAAGGCAGGAGGAGGTGGCAGGCTTTTTTTATAAAAGTGAAAAAATCATTTGATAACTCAAAAAAAAGAAGATATAACCTTGGTTTTCCAGTTGTTTATTTGCTCACATTTCCAAATGAAACTTGGACGTCAGATTCATTAATATACATTAACAATTGTAAATGCTCTGTCTGATAAAAGCTGTTTGCTTTTCTACTTCATGCTCTTTGCCTTTAAATTCCAAGTTTTCAGGATATACAGTGGGCAAATCAAATATACCGATAGAAGGTTATAAGTACTGTAAGTTATATTTAACTAAAATAAACTGGCAGATCTAGACACTTCTGCTCTGCTATAAAAAGACTGCATATGCTCAATGCAGGTTTTCTTAAGGTAAGGGACAGAGCTTAGGAAGCTCTAAGGCAGCTAGATTTGCCCATATGGGAAGGCGGTCTTTCACTGATGATTTTGCAGACAGAAATTGCCCATCTGCACTGTTTGCAGGTGTTTTGAATGATTATATTATTAGCTCTGTCTGTTCAACTTTGCTTTTTTATGGTGGCTTTAGTATTGCAGTAAATAAAAAAAAGAAATATATAAGCAGCCATCTGGTTCCCAATTTTTGACTAGCGCTCTTTGTCAAGAAAGAAAAAAGAATTCTCTGATATTATTTCCTAGTTCTAAAACACTGGCAAATGAGTAGACCAAATCCCCAAATTCTGACTTGCATATAAAACGGGTACTGAATTTTTGTCACATTTAACTTGCTCTGATGAATCCATTTAAACACAATCGGCCTGGTTCTGTTCTCATTTATACCAGTGTCAAGCAAAAGGGGTCAGGGCTTATACTGCTCTTTTAAGAGCCGAATCTGCTCCAACTTAAATTAGAGTAAGACGAAATGAAATTGAAAGCACGCCTTGTGAAGCCATTTTCTTCTTTTTTAAATATGCAACGAAGACAGCTGGAAAGTTTGTCCTTTCCTGCAGAATTTTAAAAAGAGGATCTGCATTTTCCATAGAAATCTTTTGCAATGGAAACTTTGCAAGACCTGTAGGAATGGGAAAGGCTTTAGTTGGCATCTCAGATTTAAGTACCTGTCTTTGGAATCACATTTGGGCTTCATTTTACATTATATTTGATTGGTAAGGTTATGCCCTTGGTTTTATATCTCAAATAAAATGTAAAGCCTCAATACTATTCTCTGGAAGTGTACAGTATTTTGGATACAGCATACCATATTTGTACAGCTGAATGCATTAATTTATCCAGTGTCAGATTGCCTTTTACTACAAATATCTTTCAAAGCATTTCAGCTTCCTGGGACCACTTAATGATATGTGTCTTTGCATGGAATTTAATTATATTAAGTAAGAGAGAGGTTCATTTGAACCATATCTGAACACAGGTAGATTGTCACAGGGCACTAAGTCATGCCTGCTCCTTTAAGGGCAGAAGCAGCCAGGCCAGAGAGCCCTGTGGGCTAGGCAGAGCCCCACAGCTGCAGGTTGCCTGAGCAGCAGGCCAATTAGGCAATTAGCCGGCATCTGCATGTGGTCAGCTAATGGGAAGGAGGCAAGGCCCTGGGCACATGTAAGCCCCAGGTCTGGGGCTGGCAGGGGTTAGTTCTGTGGCAGCCACCAGAGGAAGGAGCACCAGCATGAAAGAGCTGCCCTGAGATGTTTGGTTGTCTGGTCTGCTGCTTGCAGGTCTCCTATAGCTCCCTGAGCATATAAGTACATAGGGCTGAGTGGCATCGTAGACTGGGAAAGAGGTCTGACTTGTTAAAGGGGCTGAGTGTGACTCCATCATTATTATGTTACAGTCCAAAGGTTAATGTTTGTGTTGTCATTTTCACCGGTGGTTTGAGATGAGGCTATTAGGGGAGGTGAAGGACTCATTAGTGCCCAGAGTGGGGCACATGATTGTTTAGAGCCCCAGCACCAGAGGGGGACAGCTACAGGGGCTGGAGAGACCAGGAATCAAGGGCCAGGTATTCATTGACAAGAGGAGATTGGTTAGAGGTAGTGCCTCTTAGGTGGGCCCAACACAGTGGGTCTACGCTAGAAGGCCTAGCTATATTAGAGTGGAGGCTAAGTGAGACCTCAACAGACCCCAATATTCATGTAACACCTGTGAGCCATGGGGCTTGGTAAAGGGGAGGTTCTGGAGCCATGGAATTAGCCCATAAGCCTTAAGGTGTCCCATGAGGCACCGACTTGAAGCAGGACTTGACAAGGGGCCTGAGGACCCTCAGGGTCTAGTAGGGTTCAACAGGACCGTGGCTGAGCAGAAACTTGTGGGCAGTCTCCCTACTTCTTATTTTTTACCAATAAGACATGGCAGGAGAGATTAGAAGGCACACTTGGGGCAGAGCTGGCATGGTCACAGAGCCCTAGGGGCACCACAGCCATCCCTGGGGACCCCACACGGTGGCACAGATGATCAACAGGAAATAGGACCTCACAGTTCTGATGCACATCCAAATATTTACAAAGCTCAAGGGGTGGTTAGACTGGTCCTCTAAATTTGACCTATCTTTTAGGCATTGCTTTATGTAACAGAGAAACAGTAAACAATTTACTGGTATACATACAAACAGGTAAACCTTTGTACCCAAGTGGAGCCCCATAGACTTCAGTCAAGCTTCGCATAAGCATAAGGGTCCTTAGAGGCAGAAAGCAGATTGAACTGCAGGACTGAGAGGTATATGTGTGAGGAGGTTCAGTGCTATCCAATAACCCCTCCTTATGTTGGGAGCTACCTCACACCAGGAGTAATTTCATTGACATGAGTGGGACTGTTTGCTGTGTCAGATAATGTGCAACAGCTGAAAAGGTAGCAGAATGGGTATCAATCCTAGCGAACCATGGGAATCAGCAAACAGGAAAACAAGCCAGAGGTCTTATAACAAGCCGGGGTTTTGGCATGCACTTCTGTTTTTAGGGTGAAAACAAGGAAAAGAAGTCATTGGCAGCTAAAGCAGCAACAGAGGAGATACAAAAAATAGCAGGACAACAAAGATGACTGGTAGCAGAAGCTACAGGATGTATGTTATTCTTGAATGGGTACCTGACAGAAACTGATCTTTTCCTCTTCTGGAAAAGATCAGCGCAGAGAAGACATGAGGGTTTAAGAAGCAGCTGGATACAATGCTGGAGTTTAGCTGTGCTGGACAAAAGAACTTGAAGGGCAGGCCCAAGATGCAGAGAGCAAGCCATGGAAGCACAGGAGCACCAGGACAAGACAAAGGAAGAGAGTGACTGTGGGAGGGGAAATAGCACCGAAGAACAGGTTTTCTATGCTGACAAAGAATAAACACAAGCAGGAGCAGAAGATGGAGGAGGCAAAGGAAAGAGTCAGAGGCCACAGCCTCAAAAGAAACAAATGCATTATATATGAGATTGAGAGCAAACAGAAAGGACCGTGATCTATGAAGAGACAGCAAAAAAGAAGGGAGAAGACTAAAGATGTACATCAATACCAGGAACAGGCAGGCTTATATAGCTGTTAAGAAGAACTGACAGGTCCCAAAAGTAGGATGATGTCCTGTCTGCCAGGAGTAAGGATATTAGAGAGGGACCTGGGGTTGAAAACGATCTTGAAGGGAGATTATTCTTCATGTTGAAGTAAATGGTTCTGCATTAGTTTGGGACCAAATCACTTTAGGAAGAGATTTCCTGAGGGAGTGTTTGAAGTCAATTTAGACATCCCCTCTCCCCTCCACACTTTGTGTTTGAATATGGAGAGAGATCACCATTATATTATTACAGAATCACAGAAAAATAGGGCTGGAGGGAGCTTCAGGTGTCATTTAGTTTAACCCACAGCTTAAGGACCACGCCTGTCTAAGACATTACAGCCACATGTCTAAACTACACTTAACTTCCAATGGTGGAGAGTCCATAACCTGTCTAGGCCATGTGGCCCAGTGCTTAACAACTCTCATAGTTAGAAAGATCAAATGCTAGCAGTAATTATAGGCCGTCAAGATTCCTGGATGTGATAGCCAACACATTTCTTCACCTAATAGTCACTGTACCACCAAAAATAATGTCTTTCAGACTGCTGTTTTTGTAAGCAATAAAGACATCAATGAAAAGCTGGCAATAAATCATAACCTCAGATTGAGTGATTATGAGTTGATTTAGTTTAAATGGAAGGATAAATAAAAGGTTTATGATTCAAAAAGGGTCCTAAACAGTTTTAATGTAGATGGCTAAAACTCAGCAGTTAAACCAATAATTAAGCCCTTTGTTTAACTAGAGTCCTGAGCAAGGGGGAGTTCACTAGGGAGTTTGGCTGGAAACTCTGTCTCACCTTCCCTTGCTGTAAGTGTGGTGAGAGGAAGCAGGCAAAAATGAACCTTTCAGGACCAAGGAGCAGCGAACAGGTTGGCTTACAGGGGAGTTTGCTAGGGAAGAGGTGGGACCCACCTGATGAAGAGAGGGAAGACCATCTTTGAAGACTGGCTTGCTAACCTAGTGAGGAGGGCTTTAAAGTAGGTTTGCCAGGGGATGGAGACCAAAGCCTAGTGGGGAAGCGGGTGACCTGAAAGAAGCACAAGCAAGAGGGGGCAACAGGGGAGGCCTTCTCATTCTTCCTGAGATACTAAGACAATAGTTGCCTCAGGTGTCTGTGCATGAATGCATGGTGCCCGGGAAGCAGTAGTGGATGGTGACGTAGGCAGCAGTGACCACAAGATGATTGAGTTCAGAATCCCAAGGAAAGGAAGAAAGGAGAGCTTCAGAGTAAGGGCCCTGGACTTCAGAAAAGCAGACATGGACTCACTCAGGGAACCCATGGGCAGGATTCCCTAAAAAGCCAATCCAAGGGGAAAGGAGTCTGAGAGCTGGTTGTATTTTAAAGAAACTTTACTGAGAGCACAGGAATGAACCTCCCTATGTGCAGGAAGACTACCAAGTCTGGCAGAAGACCAGCTTGGCTTAGCAGGGAACTCTTCATTGAGCTAAAACACAAAAAGGAAGCTTACAAGAAGTGAAATCTTAGACAGACAACTAGGGAGGAATGGAATTGTAGTCTTTGGGCATGCAAGGATGAAGTCAAGAAGGCCAAAGTGCAATTGGAGCTGCAGCGAGCAAGGGATATAAAAAGTAACAAGAAGGGTTTCTACAGGTATGTCAGTAACAAGAGGAAGATTAGGGAAAGTGTGTGACCTTTTACTAAATGAGAGAGGCAATCTAGTGAGAGACGATGCAGAAAAGGCTGAAGCACTCAATGCCTTTTTCATCTCAGTTTTCACTGGCAAGGTCCGCCCCCAGACATTACAGTGCACCTGGCAGCACAGTTTGGGGAGAAGGTGAGCAGCCAACAGTGATTCCAAAGAGAATGAAGCTAGACTGTTCTTAGTGGTGGCAGATAACAGAACAAGCAGCAATGGGCTCAAGTTACAGGAAGGGAAGTTTAAATGAGATATTAGGAAGAGCTTTCTCACAAGGAGGGTAGCAAAGCACAAGAACAGGTTACCCAGAGAGGTGGTGGAATCTCCATCCTTGGAAGTTTTTAAGACCTAGGTAGACAAAGCCCTGGCTGGGATGATCTAGTTGGGGACAGTCCTGCTTTGAGCAGGGGGCTGGACTAGACATCCTCCTGAAGTCCCTCCAAATCCTAATTTTCTATGATTCTATGATCTTCTATAAACTAAAGGAAATAGTGAAGTCACTTGGACAGAGGAGCTGAGAACCTTAAATGTGGTTGAATCATGGACTTTCTTCAGGTCCAAGGAGCTATATCTCATTCAAAGGATCCCAGAATTAACTAGGTAAATAGCCACCTCAGATGGAAGTAAGAAGAGAGTATACCAGGAATGGAAAAAGGGGTGATGAAGAAGTGTAGGATTTTTGAAGACTGCTAAAAGTCAAAATGAGTTAGATTTTGCAAAGGATATTAAAACAAATAGAAAAAAAGGGGTTTTTTTTAGCTGTATAAATAAAAAAAAAACAAATAAAATAAGGAAGTTGGGGCTGCTATGCAGTGTGAATAGGTTAGAGACTGAAGATAATCTAGAAGTGGACCCAATGCTAAATGAATACTTCAAATTGTTTTCAACTTGGACACTTCTATGGAAAATAAGGGAAAAAGCAAGGTGGTTAAGGGAGATGAGGGTACAGTCAAGGAAAACTCAAGAGTTTCACGCAGTCAAGTCCAGGAGATCTGATAATCTCTACCCAAATATTTTGAAAGTATTGGCACATGAAATAGATGATCACACATTGTCTACAAATGTATACAGATGGCATTTCTAAATCACTGTATATCAGCTGTTCATTTGCCATTAGGAGGGAATAAGACTGATATAACCTGACCCTTTAAGGCCAAATACTAATATTCTTATTCACAATAGGCACATGCATTAATGCACCTTTTCTAATTAGCATAAAATTTAGTACCTCAAATGTGAGGGCACTTTTACACACGCCCTGGGGGTGGGGAGGGGCAGCTCTTTAATTAGAGTGGCTCCATCTCATGTATCAGTGTCCCCGAATTTAAAAATGGTGGTGGGGACTCTTGAACTGAAAGCTGATACACCAGATGCAAGGTACACTGATGCATAAGATGCAAGAGGCTCAATCTGCCTTAAAGCACAATAGCACATTTGCATGATTTTAAAGTGACGCTTTATGTGCAATAGACTATTTTACTGCATACTAGCATATTGTCACAGGTTTTACATGATGCCTTAATAAGCAGTAAAATAGTCTACTGCATAATAAAGTGCACATGTAGAAACACCCACTGAATACACAGGCAGGGTAGCACCTCACTTTGGCCCATAAAAGGTCGTTATAGTCATTCAGCACCATTGCTCACATTAAGTAAACTTACTAAGAATTCCCAGTGAACTCCCTGGATTTAGACTAAATTACAATGCTAAATATTTGCTAAACATGCGCAAAATAACTAGCAAAATAATTCTGACTGTAGGTAATTTTCATGGAACAATTTCTGTCCTATTATAAGAATTATTCTGTGAGTTAGGAAAGTAAAAAG
This sequence comes from Gavialis gangeticus, assembly GCF_001723915.1. Lineage (NCBI taxonomy): Eukaryota > Metazoa > Chordata > Crocodylia > Gavialidae > Gavialis > Gavialis gangeticus. The sequence continues at coordinate 23,985,766 of NW_017728998.1, read as the reverse complement.
TTAGAGAGTCTTTAGGGTGATGTTGTAGCTGGGATGGTCCAGGAAAAATGCAAGCAGCAACAATTTTTATGGGTGGTAACTTTACTCAACCAGCTTTGTAGTTGGGAGGGATACAGACAAGTTTTAGATATGAGAAAGCTGTGGAAGATTACTTCATATCTGAAAGCTTGTCTCTATCCTTACTACCTATACAGTTGGTCCAATAAAAAATATCACATGCAAAAATCCTTGCCTAGAGAATATTTAACAAGTTAACATCTAGGCTCCTTAATATCTATGCTTGGAAAAGGAGGTCTGCATGATGATGATGATGGAAATGAAACCAAGAGGTTATCTCAGATTTCGGTATGCCATATATGTGATCTAGAAATGTATCTGGATACTGACTTTGCATACTAGATCAGAGCTTATCTTAACAGAATTTTTACCAGGAGCCAGATATGGCTGATGAAAATGGATGCCATCCCACTGAAGACAACAGAGCTGTGCCAGTGATTTTAAAGCCTCTGCAGCAGGGCAGTACTTATGTTTACAAGTACTACCCTGCTGTGGAGTTAATTAGTTTCCTGTGGCCTAATAGGGCTGGACATGTAGGCGCAAGACGTTTACTGCGGAGCTAATTAATCTATTCCACAGTAAACGTCTCTTGCAGGCACGCCCTGTTTTCTACTTCTGTCTGACCCAGAATGATCTTATGTAGGTCACTTCACTTCTATATATCGTTTCCACTTCCCGATCTGTAAAATGGGGATAACGATTCTTCCCCAGTTCTGTAAAGCATTTAACTTATGACTTGTAAAAAAGCCTTGATACATGCTAAATTGTATTGCTAGTCTAGATTTTTGTTTTGGAGACTTTCAAATCATTCTGGAATCATTCCGTAAAAAACAGAAGGCTACGAGTAATGTTCCAAAGGTGACAATCTCCTGACTGATGAAATCTGTCTCTGGGACCCTGAGATCCAGTTTGCCTTAGCTGCAAACTTTGTCTAGCTAGCTCTATATCCTAGTTGATCAGTATAAAATTACTGAAACCTGAGAGATGGATTTATTTTTTAACTAATGCAAATAATAATGTTGGTTATAATTGTTATTACTTCTCCTTGGGGAATCTGTTGTTACAAGCTCTCAACCTTTTTGTCTCTCCTTCTGGTCTCCAGGCTACATAGCAATTTATAAAGATACCAGACCTTAGGCTAAATCAATGTCCTTAGGGTTATGAGATGTTGCTAAATATCAAAACAAAATCCCAGTGTTCCAGTTCTTTAACTTCTCTATGTTTAATTAGCGATTCCAATTAACCTTCCCTTTGTGTTCCCTCATGTTTAAAGGGTTATATTAAAAGTACTGTAGAATTAAAGCCATTTAAAAATGTGCTGAGTATATTTCAAGGAATTCAGAAAACATCTTACATGGAGCTGTCCTCATTTCAGTTGCTCTAATGACTGGACACTTGGGGCAAACTTTCAAACCTCTGAACTTCAGCTACAGGAATGGAAACATTACATCCATATATGCAACCAGGTACAAAAAGGGGAAGATTTTTTGTATACCTACTCTGTATATGAAATTATGTTATTTATACATCCAGGGTTGTAAACTAAATCTAGATTAAAATACGTGACTACTTTCTCAGTAGTTTTTGGGCCGCTTGGCAATATTGAGCTATTCCATTTACCATGTTCAGTGTGGTTTCTCCAGTATTCCCTAAATTTAGAATTGGAAATAAACATGGTATGACAGATTTGTGGCAACAGCTGATAAATGTTGTCTCCCTGATGGCATGTGGTATGATTGTCACATTTCTGTAGGTACATATATAAAACAGATTTTAAAACATATACAGTACAAATCAGAACAGAATTCTTGGTGCAGATATGTTGGATACCTGCGATAGATGATATCGGAATAAGTTCTGAGTGAAATGGTATACAATTCTCTCTATATTGATGGAAGCCAAATGAATAGGTAGTCTTTAAATACCTTCCACCTATTTATGCATTTAGCAGTGGTAACAGCTGTATGAGGTAAGGAACTATTAGTATTGTATCAATTTTATAAATGGGGATTAGGGGCACACAGGGTACATCGACACATGCAATTAATGTGAAACAATAAACTCTGGTGCTTATTGTGCTGGAGTTTATTTCTCCTGGGCATGCCGTTTGAATGTGCGCCTGGGACTGCAGCACATTGAGCTGGCAGGGGGCCCCAGGAGTCAGCCCCAGCTGGCAGGGGGCCCCAGGAGTCAGCCTGCCAGCCTGGGGATGCTCCTGCCCAGCTCAGCATGCTCCAGAGGAGCTGGCTGGGGCAGAAGGGTACTCCAGTGCAAGGCTAGCCAGCAGGCAGCCCCCACACTAATGCACCCTCATGCCCCGGCCACCCACATCGATGTCTACATGTGTGGTGCTGTGGAGTAAAAAACTACACAGCAGGATAGTACTTGTGTTTACTAGTATTACCTTGCTGCACAGTTAATGAGTTTCCTGAGGTCTTTTAGGGCTGCACATGTAGATGTGAAACACTTACTGAGGAGCTAATTAATCTACTTTGCAGTAAACACTCATGGAGACACACCCACAGACACTAAAAGCTAGATGCCTAGAAAGAATTGAGATCTATAAGTAGGGCGTAGGTGTAATTTTATACACCAAGATCTAAAACTGCAATCCTGAAAACCCTCCCCGCTGCACTTTACCCTGGAATCACCTAAAAGTATTGTAATTTATCCAAATTATCACAGATTTCCTATATAAAAGTCAGTAAATGAAGTCAGTCCATTTTCTTGACTAAAGGACATCTTCCCTACCACCATCTGATCTTTCATGCAATACCTATGCAAAAAGTGCTATTTGACTATATTAATTTAAGGGTTTGCTCTTCTGAAGATCTACATGTCTCTGGGCTGAAGCAGAATGACAGGGATTCTGTCTTTTGCCCTTTCTTTGCTGTTTCCATGCGGTATTCAAGAAAAACAAGTCATGTTTATTTTAGTGGAAGCTGTGATATGAAAAGCTTTCACATAGGAAATCTGTTGGAGTCTGTCTTTGTTTTCCAAGATAAGGCCAGTTAAAATATGTTATGTTTTGTGTTAAATAGTATGATGGTCTAAATTCAACAAAGACGTTGTCTAGTGTGCTTGCTGGATACATCTTATAAGTAACAAAGCAAACTAAGAAAAGCAAAGATCCATTTCCCTTTCCTCCTCCCCCTTCTCTGGTTTTCATTGGTAACAGCAAAGTTCAACTCTAAGGCATGCAATTGTAATGTAATCAAATAACCTGCTGGTGTCTCATAAAGAAGTACTGGTTGTTTAAATGACTATTCATAACAGACTTAGATGTTTCATAGCTGGTGATAGTTTAAGAATCAGATAACATCAAATCAGTGAGAGTAAAAGCTTAAGCCCCTTTGAAAATGTACAAAGAACAAAGACAACACTATTACTGATGACTGACTAGTTGGGAAGAGACAAAAACAACGACTATATTTAGGATTTTCATCAAGCCTTCAGAGGAATCTGCAGATGGGAGCAGCTTTACAGGCACATGACAAACACCATAGAAACTACAAATATTCAAAGATGAAAGAGATAGGACATTTTGTATTTCTGTTTCCATCTTCACATCATCCCATCTACAGTACTGCAGAGCCCAGAGGGAAGGAAAAATGTTCAAATCATAATTATTCTCTGTGATTCTGCTGTTGCTTCTAGTCACACTGTTGAGACCTGTCCATGTAATGATGTGCTCAGATGATTCTCTACACTGACCTTGCCACTACCTGCGCATTGATACCAAAGTTCCTTTAGAGCAAAAGCATCCAACTGGCAGTCCTTTGGCCACATGTAGTCCCTGAGGGGTTTTTCCCCTCGACTCTTGGTCTGAATGCTGCTCCCCCTTTTGCTCTCTTAAAGGGGTTGCCAGGGTCCCCAGGTTCCCCCACTCTCCTGCAGCTTGCAGGGAGCCTGGGGCTGGAGAGCTTGGGGTACCTGGAGATCTCTTGGGCCAGTGCATCACGTCTTGTGAACAGGGAGTGGTGTAGTGCAGCACGTCTACACAGTGGGATCAGGTGCTACACGGTGTGATGGGGGCCCATGCAGCAGGGAGCTCACATGGGGCTTATGCACTGTAGCAGAGGGCAGTTCAAACAGTGCAGCCTGCACGGCATGCCACCGGGGGCTGTGGCCCTCACAGTGTGAGGCTGGGGTGCCTGTAGTCCCTGACCTATCAGAAATAAGACAGTCTTGCCTTACAGCAAGGGGAGGAAGAGACAGCTACAAGGTAGAAGGCTGTAAATTCCTGAAAGGAAAAACAATTAGAATGGAGGGTAAAAAGATTAAGGCTTTTCTTAGGTTTTTACAAAAGAAATAAGGTAAAAGAATGAAACATTCCTATGTTTCCTTCATGTTTTTAATTGCTCCTTCTTCCTAAAATCAAGTACCCATGTCTAAATTTTTCTAGGAAAAATTGTGCATGTATAATCATTCGTGTATAGGATGCATACATACACGCACAGCACATGTCCACGTAGATGCAGATTTACACAGAGTATATATGTACAGATTATCACAGTACAATGAAGAAATATGAGCAGTGACTCACAAGAGTGGCGCTGATGAGGGATGTGCCATTTTGTATCTTTTGCACTGCCCCTTCTTGCTAGACTCCCAGTCTCCCACAGGATGCTAATGCTTTAACTTCATTCCAGGAAGTAATCCTCGAGACAGTACTTCTGGAAAAAACATGGCATCACAGCAGGACTGACAGTCTACATTCCAGAGTGCAATAATACATGTACAGATCTAATTATGAAAACTTTGTATTATAAAGTAGCGTTTTAAAAAATCATTAAATAGCTACTATTTTTGCTGAGTTCCATTAAGCCCACCGTAAGTTCAACATATGGAGTGGCTGCAGAATCACGTTCTTAAGTGGTAATGTGTGATGTTTAGCAAAAAATGTTTGTGATGCTAATCTTAGAAGATCCATCCTCAGCTGTTATCAATAAAGGTGCATTTTGAAATCAGACCTGTGTCACTGTGTGTGTGAAATAAAGGAAAATAAAAAAAATCCCTTGCTCCAGGCTTTTGGATGCACTGGATTAAGTTCATTGCTAATTAGACACAATTGTGAAGCACAATTATTTATGAACCTTCAATGGGCCGAATTCATGAAAGGAATAACGAGTATATATTTTCCTTTTGTAGAATTTTAATGAAGAAATGGCATTACTATTCATTATTTATCCACTTTCAAATTGTAATGAATAGTTTTACTGGCAAACACCAAATTTCTATATTTACAGAAAGGCAGCACATGTGTAGATAATAGCATAGTTCAGTATGTATGAAGTGCTGTTGTTCTATAAATATAGAAATATAGAAATTATCACCAGGACTATTCATTAAAATTTGAAAATAGTAAATAATAAATAGGAATGCCATTTATTCATTAAAATCCTACAAACGGAAAATAGCAGCTCTTTATTTCTTTCATAAATCTGGTACAATGTTTTTCTCAATCAAGCTGGTTTTTATGATGATTTTGTTTTTCTTTTTGACATTACATGTGGCTTTTATCCCAAATGCCTTTTAAATCTTGTGTTTCCAGAAATATTTTAATCTATGACTCCATAAGACTAACATATAGTACTTACAAAGAGGGCCCTGTCCTCACTGGTTTTAAGGCTCCCTTACTTCTTTTGCCTTGACTAGTTGTACATTATGATGGGCATATGACAAGTTTACACACACTTAAAGCCCTTTTTCTGTGGTCAGAGTGGCAGCCAAGGGGCATTTTTGTAAATCAGAACTGTATCCAGAGCTAGGTTCTCATCTATACCCTGCCCTATATACAGCATTACCACTGTATAATCCTAATCAAAGTCAGTTGATCAGTTTAAGGCAAATTAATGCCACCTTTTTTGTAAGGTAGTATTTTCCATAAAGATACTCCTGAAAAGAGTAAGGTGCACTTCAATAGAAATAAATGTGTGAACAGCTGAAGCACTTCCATTGGTGTAGTTAACATTACACTGGTGTAAACAGGAGCAAACAGATCACCCTAGCATCTGTGAATCTATGAATACACCTTGTACTGAGGTAGCTGCAACCAATATGACGGGCAATTCTTCCTGAAAGATTCAGGGTTAAAACTCTACAGGCATTTGTACACATGACAGTCATCATAATGTACACATGATGAAACTATCATTTGTGTGGCTTAATGGCATCACACATTACATGCGCACCAGTTTTGGGGGCTTTAGATGAGTTTTCATCATTGCAAACAAAACTAGATCTGGATGTAGTTTAGTTTGCAGTGATGAGTTGCAGCTGTCAGCTCACCTCCCGGTTGCAGGAGAGATGGGTAGGCTCCACAGTCAGGGGACAAGCTGCCAGCAGGCTGAGCAGCCCCTGATGTGTGGGGGGCCCTGGCCCTTCCCTCCGTGGCAGTGGTGCCCACCTGGGAAGGCTGCTAGTGGGCTGGGTGCTGCCCCAGCTCAGAGGCAGCACCCAGTCTGATCCAACTGTTCCCTGATCCCACGCACTGAAGTCACCTTGGTACTGCTCCCTGGGCAGGCTTAGGGAACAGCTGGATCAGGCTATGTGCTAACTCCAAGCTGGGGCAGCACCTAGCCTGCTAACAGCCCAACCAGGTGGCCCCAGGGCAGGGGTGGGCAAAATGCGGCCCACGGACCAGATGCAGCCCACCAGGCCATTCTATCCATCTCGTGAGGCCCCTAAAAAATTTAGAAAATTAATATTTATCTGCCCTGGGTTGTCTGTCATGCGGCTCTCAATCAATGGCTTGCCAAAACTCAGTAAGCGGCCCTCTGCCCAAAATAATTCCCCCCCCCCCGCCTCAGGGGATGCTACCACCACAAAGGGAAAAACCAGGCCCCCTCCCCACAGCTTAGGGGCTGCTCAGCCCACCGGCAGCTTACCCCCAGCCATGGGCAGGCTCCAGCTCCAAAAAAAATAAATAAAAGGATCGGGCTCCTTAACGTAACATGACAGAAATATTGAAATGGTGGGTTTCAATTAAAAACCCACTGTTTCAATTTAACAAGCACAAAATAAAACCCTGAGGACTAAACCCCTGTCACATGTACAAGCACCTTGTCTAAGTTATACTGGTTCAGATTTTCATCTGCCAGCTTGCATCCCAGGGTAGCTATTTTCTTAATGCAAACAGGCTATTATCTGCTTCCCACCACCTAATGTGGGCCTTTATAATAGTACCTGCTATCCCAGCATGTCTGTCTATGCCTGATCCTGATGTCATTTACATCATTATAAAACCTGATGAAACACATTGGTGTAAAGGAGAATCTCTGCATACCATAAAGCTGGCAGAATGTAACCCATGAGCTAAGCATTCGACATCATAAAGAAGGATTGCACAGCCTATCTCTGGCAGATTTTAAGCCACACACAAGTAAATCTTAGTAACATAACAGTCTACCAAAACTGATAGATAATACATGAAAGCAACTATTAAAATAAAAGAAAGTCTAATATAAGCTGAGAGTGAGTCTGGCACAGATTTTTCATACTACTGGGGGCTGTGCAATTAGATGCTGGCTCCAGTTCTCCAACTCTGACTCGCTTTCTCTTTCAAGCTCTCCCACTGAAGTCGCCGTGGCTTGCCTTGTATGAAATAAATACAGTTCACTGGATCAGGACTATTGTCCTTGGCCATAAGGTCAATTTTCAAGTCAGAATTAATATGAAGCAGGAATTTTCCCTTAAGCTACTCTGTACGCTTACAGTTTATTTTGCATTTTATGAATGAATCTTCAAAAAGATGCAGCTTCTGTAACTTGAGTTCCATTTGTACAACAATTAACCTCTTTGAACCCAATAGGACTGTATATAGTCACTTCTAAAACTCTGATGGAATGAAGGTTATTAAGTCCTGCAAAAGGATTAATTGTGCGTCAGGGTAAATAGAAATTCCAGATGATGTAAATCTTCAGAAACATTTTGGACCAATACATGCAACACTCAAAAGTCTGACCAGAATGATTCGAGGTCTTTGCAGAACCTTTTTGTTATCTCTGTTGTACGACAACAGATATGTTGTTGAATTTTTATCTTCAGGTGATATATTTGAGCATTAGGTTGTTCCTGTTATAGCCAAGAATCTGAGATCCTGATAAATATCTCACCAAATGTAAGATTAATACAGAGGAAATTTAATGTGTTAGTCATAGCTTGTTTTATTAGTACTCTGTAGTTCGGTTTAGACTGTAAAGTAGAGAACACAGAGTTTTCCAATAGAGAGAGGAAAATAAATACTTTGTTTAGCACTTCAGAACAAACATCTTATGGGAAATTTCTATGAAAATACATCAAAACAAGAACATGACAGATGGTCAGATACCAAATAGATCATATATGATACACATGTGTGGCTTCTTCTTCAGAAGACAAACCTGACTGATATTTTAATTGCTTCAGTTGCAATATGAAGTTGCTGGAGAAATTAGATGACTTACAGCTCATCTCACAATGGGTTGTTGGGTAACCCAGTACAATGTGGCATCTAGAATGGTATTGATTTCCATTAAGCAATGGCAACTACTTTTTCCAATCAAGAATCAAATGTGATGAGCATTCTGATGTTCACACTTTTGTAATAGCTTAGGAGTGACATTCTGTGTCACTCCTAAGTCACAAGTAGGTTTATCAATCACTGTCACTGTATAATCTTTAGTGTGGTGATTCAATGCCAGGTGTTCAACTTTGGGCCTGAAACAAGTAAATTTACCCCAAAGTACTGTGTAATAGCGCCGTAGTGTTATGATCCAGGAAAGATGCAAGAAGCATGATTTGTTTGAACAAAAAGATATCAACAAACAACCTCCCAGCTGGGAGCATAACAAGTTTTGGGGCATAAAGTACCCTTCCTCAGCTATGGGAAAGAAGCTAAAGCTGAATACAAATCAGAATAGTTACTGTTGGTTAACCCTATAATGTTAATGAAATTGATCACTTATAAGAAGAATGGGTAGAAAACCTGTGGTGCAAAGAGAAGTTATCAAGAGTATTTACACCAGGTAAAAAATAGTTGCTATAGACAAACCTAATTATGTAAATGAATAAGACTATTCAACACGGAAAAGGGCTATTATCACCTGTGGAGCATAGAGAGGTTTTTAGAAGGAAGAGGCATGATAACATATTATGAGCCATACAATTATTTTATGTATTAAGTCCATGGTTTTTGGTGTCCTATAAAATTATGAATTTTTGTTCCCAAGACTATCTCCTGCAGGTTTTTCTTGAGGACAAAGACTTGTGAGGTCAACAAACCAGTGGTTACATGAAATGTATTCTCTCACTGGTGACTGAGCATTTTTGATTCTGGATTGTAGTGGCCGTTTAGTTTCACCCATATGGTTTCCATAACAACATTTGGTGTGTTGGATGAGCGTCATGCTCTATGATGGGCCTATCACTAGATCCTGATGGTTTGGTTGTGGAATGTATTGATCACAGTGATGGTGGAAATGTTTCAGCAAGTTTTGCATTTGTTTTTTAAGCAGGGTCTTGTTCAGTTTGGTAATGGCTGGTGATTAGTACAAGTTTGCTTCTGATGATGCTTATTTTGTTAATGTGAGAAAGCATCACTGTTCTTTTGATGGCAGTGTTCTTCATTATTAGTAGCTCTCCTTGTTACTAGTTAGTCAGGTTTATCCATTGTGCTCTGGTTTGTCTTGAAGTCAAAGCTGTGCTGCTCCAGAGTTACACACATGCTTATTTTTATGCATTGTGAGCATTCTGTGTGATTAAGTGGCACTATTCAAAGTGTGTAAGTTTTATGTCCTTAAGTCTTTAAAAATGGGGCCTAACCTCATCCCTTTGGAGGGCTCTAGTGGACACAGTGCCTACATGATGAATAGGAACAAGGTGAAACAAAACAGATCAGGGAGATGGCATTTTGATGGCAGCCAGTTAATTTTTTTTAATATATATGTGGAACTTAGTTAATTCTGAACAGAACCCTAGCTTATTTTGATAAAATCTATAGTGGAGAAGTGCATTTATCTTATAGTGCTATAATACATCAGATAGACCTATTTGTAACTTCTTTTAGGCGAAACTTTGCACTATGCTCATTCAAATGATTATGTAGATCTGTGCACAAATTATGGAAATCCTAAACACTGCATGGTAATTTTGCATTGCTGCATGATGATTTGCTGAATCCAACCTGGCCGGTGAAGGCAGTGGTCTTGCACTACTCTTAGTTTCTCTTGCAGATGGAGTCTATAATGACTCCCAGATCCTTTTCTGCCTCTGTGCTGATGAGAAGGGAGTTCCCCAGCCTGTAGGTATGCTGCTGGTTCTTCCTCCCCAGGTGCAGCACCTTGCACTTGTCTGTGTTGAATCCCATCCTATTCTCATCTGCCCACCCCTGTAACCTGTCCAGATCCAATTGCAGCCTGTCCCTCCCTTCTAGCATGCCCACTTCTCCCCACATCTTAGTGTCATCTGTGAATTTGAACAGGGTGCTTTTCACCCCCTCGTCCAAGTCGCTGATGATGTTGAACAGTGCAGGCCCAAAGACCGAGCCCTGCAGGACCCCACTGCCCACGTCCCTCCAAGTTGAAAATGACCTGTCCACCACCGCTCTCTGTGTGCGACCCTCCAGCCAATTTGCAACCCATCTGACTGTGTAGGCACTGACACCACAGTCACCTAATTTTTTAATGAGAATGGGGTGAGAGCCAATGTCAAAGGCCTTCCTAATATCCAGAAAGACCACATCCACCGCGAAACCTGCATCCAAGTATTTTGTGACCTGGTCATAGAAGGCCACCAAGTTGGTCTGACAGGACCTGCCCCTAATGAACCCATGTTGGTTGCCCCTAAGCATACACTCCCCTGCTTGCCCCTTGCAGATGTGCACCTGGATAATTTTCCTCAAATAACTACTAACTGGATAGTTATACTGCTTCTGTTCAACACAAAGGTGAGAAATACACCTTTCGGCAGTGCTCTGTGCTATGAAATTAAAACAATGTGATAAGATGGAAATAGGAGCTGTAGAAGATTTGAAAAAACTGAGCCTCACTTATACTGAGGCCATTTCATACTCCCTTACTGATGTTAAGTGTCTTTATAGCGGACGGAAATCACACCCACTTGAAGGCCCCTTTATATTTTTCATATGGAATTTCTTGTATTGTGTTTACAGCTGCAGTAATTTAACCAGAACAAATCCTCCTGTTTCACTTTTCTTTGCAGGTCTGGTCATTGCACTAAGCTCTCCCTGCATAGAGTTCAGTTTAACAACAGCCTTTGTGTTTCAGTATTTTCATTGTTTTTGGACCAAGTTCTTTTCTGTGCTTCCCCAAGTTTGCTTTCCTGTAGGTAATATTTCAAACATGATCTAAAAACCAATTTTACACTTAATAAACTTTAACTACTCAATATTTTTCATTTCAAAACTAAATAACAGGCATTTAAGAGAATATTTCTTTTTTTTAATGACACACAGGATACTATTTTAAAAACACTGAATGACATCCACGTTGGGTTTTCAGTTATTTCACTGTAAGTGAAGTGCGCTCATATTTACAACAGTTTTGATGTTTTACTGCTATCAGTAGAACTAATAGCTACTTCTCTTGGGATTCACCCATTTACAACAGTTGGATTTACTGTTTTAGAAAACTATTTGAATTAGACCCAGCCTACTCAGAAGCGGTTCTGCAGTACCTCTGAGTACACTAGTGCAGCTTCTCTGATGCTGTTTGACAGAATTTTGACAGGGGAGCAGGTGGGAAAATTTCTTTCAACTGTGAATCCCCCTTGTTTCTGATGTGTGATACAGTATTGTAGAAGAGTTGTGGGGGGCCAGAAGGGTAGCAAAGAAAAGAGTATGACTTTAAAACTCAGCAAAATAAGCACTGCCCTGGCAGGTAAGGAGCCCTGGTTTCTGGTGGGATTAATGTCTTTTGCAACGGTCACTGGGTAAAACAGATGCACAACACAGGGAGCTGGGAGCAGAGGTCAGAGCCCAGAGCTCTGTCTTGCTTGCTGTCTTTTTGTCCCCATGAATCTGCCTCTCCTGGCTGCTTGGTGGGCCGACAGGAAGGTTGGAGGCTGCTTTCAGCCTCGCAGAGGCAGTGGCTTGAAGTTTAGGATACTGTTCTTAGAAGAACTGACTTAGAATCTGTGTACTATGTACTGGGCAAGTAGCTTGAGTCCTAAGTTAGTAGAGCAAAGGTGAACACCACCATGCAAAAGAGAGAAGGACCTCATGTTTTACTTTCAGGTGAAGTCAGTGCTTCTGTCTGATAGTCACATGCATTGGTTCATGTAGATATCCCTCCTTAAAGGACGTGAATCTCCTCTCTCAGTTGTCAGAATCAAGCTGGATCCTGACATTAAGAAGTCAGTTATGGATGCCCATTGAGAGAATAGAGAGCTATACATTAGGGCTGTGCGAAGCATTGGTCCCTGATTCAATTCAGCGGAGATTCAGCCCGATTTGGTGGCCGAATCTCCAAATCCAAATCGAAGGACCCTTTAATCTCTCCAAATCAAATTAGAACTTTCTGAATTGATTTGGAGAGATTCAGAAAGAATTGGCAATTCAGACACAGACACAGCTTTAAATGTTTTTTTCTACATACATCTAGGTACCAGGCATCTCATGAATGCTGCGATGGTGGGGCGGATGGAGCGAACCACAGAAGCATGGGGGCTCCCCAGCACACTCAGCAGCAGACCCAGAAGTGGACCAGTACTGCTTCTAGTCCACTTCTGGGTCCGCCAGGGAGTGTGCTGGGCACCCCCCCACACACACCCTTCTGGCTTGGCGACTAGTGCCTCCTGGGTCTGGGGGGCACCCAGGGTCCTCCCATGGCCAGTCGCTGAACAGGGGGGGGAGGGTGGAAGTACTTCCAGTCCACTTCCCAGTCTGCCAGGGAGCATGCTAGAGGGCTCGCCCCTGCCCCCTCCCAGCTCAGCGACTGGTGCCTCCTGGGTCTGGGGGGAAGGGGGGGCACCCAGGGTCCTCCCACAGCTGATTACCAAGCCATGTGCTCCAGCATCGCAGCATTCACTAGCCGCGCTGGTACCTCGAGGTACGTAGAAAAAATATTTAAAGCTGTGTCTATAGCCGAATCCCTAATTCTCCAAATCAGCATTGAATCTTCAGATTTGGATTCAGCCAAATCAAATTAGGGATGGTGCTCTGAATCAATTAGTCGAATCACTGTCCCTGATTCAGGTCGAATCCAAATCCAAATCGAATAGGGCCCGCTTCACACACCCCTACTATACATCCCGTGGTGAAATGGGATTCACCTCTGGCTATGCGGTTCTGGCCCACTGACAGAATGGGAGCACTATGAGCAGAATTCTGTTTCCCTTTGTGTGCCTAAATGTAAGTTCCCAGAAGTGCATGGCTTTTTTGCCATGTACAGTTTGCATTTCTATTTCCCCTGAAGTGTGGATGCTTAAGCATCTGTGCATAGACTGAACATATGTACTAAGTTGTGTATAGGCCAGGTACTGTGCAGCTAAAATCACAAGCTGTGTAGGAATAACAAAAACACCACTTAGGCAGGAAGAATGCACAAAGGCTAGGAGAAGTCACCCCTATGTGCCCTTCCCAGAATAAGAGCTCTCGCCTGTGTATTTTGCATGTTTTGGGGAAGAGCAGAGGCCACAACATTTTGGCTTTACACCGCAGTTTGGAATTAACCTCTGTTCTCGACTTGTGCACTGGGATCATACTGTAAAATAGTAGTATACTGCAAGCAGATGGACAAATCTAATTCATTACCAATCTGCTTTCTTATATCTGCTCTCCAATAGCAGGTTCGTGGATACAGCCAAGCTGCCAAGAGTACAAGTCAGAGACTGGTGTGAAAGGATATTATTTTACCATACCCTTGATCTTAGTGTTTCCCTTTACATGGCAAGTCTTCCTAAACTGAGTTATGGCAGCTTGAGGACTGCACTAGCTTACATGAGACTACAGTGACCACTGTTGTTATACAAAAATGAATGGCTCTTTATTACTCTGGCAGCTTTCTCTGGCACGGGGCAAATCTGGTGTGTAGCTCAATCCCTTTTGCTGTCCTTAACCAACGAGCATCTTGAAGCAGCAGCCTATTTTCTCTTATCATTTGACCACAGAAAATTTGCCACCCCTTCTATTTTTCTCTTCCATAGAACAAAGCCCAAAAGTAGTAATTGTGAAAAGAAAGATATTTTCACCAAGTGTTTCTCAATTATCACATCAGTGGCCATACTCTTGTGTGTAAATTGTCTTTTAAAAAAGCATCCTCAAGTGCAAGAATTCTCTTTGGGATTATTACAGATGAAATCTCTTATTTTCTCTGAAGAATAATGGTCCTTGGGGAACAGAATTGGTATAGTTGTAAGAAAGGCAAGGTGTTGCAATGTAATGTAACATTATGATTTAAATGTGTTAAAGCATCTGATTATCATTTCTCTTAAGTACTGTATGTGCGATATCTTATTGTGCACTATTTTACAATGTAAGCTACAAGACAAATATTCAACAGGAAGAAGTGATGTTTGTACAATAAAGTGATATCTGTGGACTTTATACGTTTCAAGTACAATTCTAAACCTGATAGGATTTATATTTGTAGAGATATTAAACTTATAAATGTTATCAGTTTTTTTCAAATTTCTACATCAGAATATTGAATTGAATCTTCCAACAAAATATGTCTGGTCCCTCTATTACTTCTGATTTTTAAGGGGGGGGGTTGTTGTTTTTTTTTTAATCAGAATGAATTATCTGAGCCAAATGCAAAACATACACACACACATCTTTCTCCATTATCTTTTTTATTTTGGTTGTTATAAGAATTCAGGAAGTTGAAGCTAACCTATACATTCTAATGTTTACCACTTCTTTACTACTTATTCAGCATCCTGTATTTTTGAAGTGGCCTCAAACCAAAACAGAATATTTTAAATGACATATAGACAATGCACAAAAAGTGCGGACATAGAAACATACTATCCAACCTGCACAGAAACATATTATTCAACCTCCTCCTTTTTTGGTTTTGTTTTGTTTTTTGCTTTTACCTGTTTCTGAATATCCTTCTCATTAAAGCACATCAGTTCCTCCCAGTCCAGCATGCACAGCCAGATCTCACAAAGAACTACAGCATTTTCCCTTCCTTATTCCTTCCCCCTCATACATAATCACACTTCTTTATCTCCTTAATTTGCTGACTATTCCCATCACCGTGGGTTGGCTTTTCTTATCCCTTCCTTATTTTTTAATTTTGTTATTCTTTCCTTCCTCCTCTCATTGTCCATGTTCATGTTCCTTTGCTCTGAACATTATTTTCCTCACCTTTTTACCACATTCTGTTTACTTGTCTGTCTCCACATCCCCTAGGCACAACTTAATTCTCTGACTTGGGCTGTTTGTACATGAAACAAGTGTGTACAACACTTTAAAGTGGGCTAAATGCTTTTGCACCACTTTAATGGTGTCAGTGTTTGAACGCCCTGGCAGAGTTTTGTGCATTA
Source organism: Gavialis gangeticus (assembly GCF_001723915.1). Classification (NCBI taxonomy): domain Eukaryota; kingdom Metazoa; phylum Chordata; order Crocodylia; family Gavialidae; genus Gavialis; species Gavialis gangeticus. Next base: position 23,970,217 of record NW_017728998.1, on the reverse strand, counting down.
ATTCCAGCCGCTGTAGGAAATTTGGCAGCATAATACACCTTAAATGACTTGGGGCACAGCAACCTAAAGCTCCTTTGAGGAGTTTTAGTTTGCTGCCCTACAGCCGTGGAGCAAAACACTGGGCTCTGCTGTTCCACAGCTCTGCAGAAAGCTTGATCTTCCCCCCACCACCCTGGAGCCTGTCTGCCTGCCTGAGCTGCACGGGGGCCCGGTGCTTCCCTTTGTGGCTGCAGTGCCCCCTTGGGCAGCCCAATCTGGGTGCCTGTGGGTGGGTGCTGCCTGGGGGGTGGCCACTGCTGCCACGGAAGGAAGCACCGCCCCCCCGCCCACAGCCCAAGGACCGCTCCGGCTGCTGGCAGCTTGTCCTCCCCTCCCTGGAGATGCAAGTAAGTCAGTGGGATGTGTGCATGACACAGGGGTTTAATGAGCCCTAAATTGAAGTGGTGTTTTTTAAAACCCACCTCTTCAATTTAGAGTCCCTGTTCCGTCTATACATGCCATTGGACTCCAGTCCTATTCCTGCTTATCTTGCTCCCTCTATGCTCTAGCCCCCATTCTCTAGTGTCCAGGCTCTTTCCCCCTCCCATCAATTTTGCAGTCCCTCCATATTCTCTAGAACCTTACTCCCTGGCCCAGGTCTCCCCTTCTTTGCTACTCATATATTTATAGCTATCTTATCTTGATATTTTCTACTTTGTTGGTGATAGAGGAGTGGTTGTTGATAGAGGTAAGGCTTGTGGCTCACTTCCTTCACTGCCAAGGGTAGTACAGAAATCTCCACTCAATTCAGAGAGCACCCCTCTCACTAGCCACGTTCTCCCTAAAATTTCAGGAAGAAGACACATTTCATTTCTCTTTTTGAGAGGGAATATAATATTAGGATCAAGCACTTTAAGAAGGTAGCGATATTATCACACAAAATTCTCTCTTTTAAGGATATTAATGTATCCAAAGTAGGCATTATATTCACTGCCTACTTTGTACACTGCTACCAACCTTTAGAATGGTGAGCTCCCACCACTAGAACAAGCTGGGCCAAAGAAGTCTGGATAAGAATTGTATATCACAGAAATTAATTTGGTAATGATTTTATTCTGTTTTTACAAATAATGGCAGAAAGAGACCTTATAACTTAGTTTCAGCTACTACTTCCACCAATGTAAGTCCAGAATAGTACCAGCAACTTCAGCAAGGCCATGTCTATGTGATAAACTTAATGCACTCCAGGGCTAGGGACAGCCATTCAAAAATCCCAAGCCTCAATTGATTCATTATTTTCATGTTAGTGTAAACTGTGCAGCTTAAACTGATTAATAACTGGACAGACATTCTCTGTTAAATCAGGAAATGCAGCCACATGCCTGCAGTGGCTCAAGCCAAAATCCGGGGGGCACTAGAACATGCCTCCCAGCCACTACAAAAGGGGAGGGAAGAGAGATGCCTTCAAGGCTCTCACCCCTCCCTGCTGGAGTGGAGGTGGCATGGCCAGGTACCAGCCAGGCCTAACACAATACACAGGATGCTAGCCACCACCCGGGTGGGCGGGGTGAGGAGGAGGGGGCAGCTGCTGCCAGACCTCAGTCTGAGGAGTGAGGATGGGGAAAAAGTGCTTTCTCTGAAGCAAGCATGTATTGAACACAGCAACTGCATACAACAGGAGACTATCAAAAATCTTCGCCTAAACTAAGTTATAGCCCAAGTAAAACATAGCACACACAACTTAAAATGTAAACCAGGAAGACAAGACTTAGTTTTACTAATCCTTAAGGCAGAATGTCTCCTTATAGCCAGGCACTCAGAAAGGCTTTGTTTAGGTATTTCCACATTTTACATGTTCTGTTTTATAATGTAAACGTAGTTTCTGCATTTTTTGGTAAAGCTGTCTGCAACTTCCCTTAACTACATCTCCAACATGTGTGATGATTGTCAGGTCTTTGCCAACACTTTCCACCTCTCAGTCTGGTCCTGCAGATCTTAGCTCTGGCTCACAGGTGCAGGGCTTGCTCACAGGGGACTAGCTTGCCTCTCTCCACCTGCTCTGGGATGCACTGTAGAATTAATCCCCTCCCTGTCTGGCTGCAGGCAAGCCACAGAGACTGCAGCCAAATCCCTGGGAGTTCCGGGGGAGAGAGGGGACAGAAGAAAAAATTAGCTCCATCCCTGCCTGTCTGCAGGCAAGCCATGGAGGTGTGGCTGGGGCTGGCAAACCCCAGCTGCAGTCCACAGTGTTTGCCAGCAGAATGGGGGGAGAGGGGACAGAGGGAGGAAATTGCCTCTGGGGCCATGACAGGCCAGCATCTGGCCACACCCTGCCCCAGCTCCAACTAGACAGTAGAGGGGATGGGCCAGCCCAGCTCACTGGAGCAGAGAGCAGAGCTCTGCCCAGCCCAGAGAGCAGGCTAGGATGCTTGGGGAATCTGGTTTAACTGAAACCAGCAAGAGGTCCGGGACAGACACTGCATCAACTGGTTTGAGGCAAATCAGTTAAGTCTGAGACTATGTTCAGCCAGATTTATCTCAAACTTGTTTTGGCCATTTTCAAACTGGTTTGTGTGCACTGAATGTCTGTTCTATTACAGGTTTAAACCAGTTTCTGAACACTTAAACCAGTTGATGTGTAATGTCTGTCCCTAGCCCAAAACAGTGCCTCCAAGGATACTGTGCTGCCTTAAAAAGGCTTCCTCCTGAACCAGAAGCAGCGTAGCCACATCAATACAGTGCCGTAGGCAGGTGAATTAGCATGGGAGTAAGTTAACAAGGCTAAACTGCTTCTAATTTCAGAAGCATCCTGTCCAGAGCTGTGCATCATGAGGATATCATTCTCAATTATGGCCAGTTACCATGTAGATCTGGATTGAAAGTAGGATATGGATGTGGTGTGACCGACTACATGTTTTGCTGTGATACTTCAGTGTTAACTGTATTCATGATGTTATACTGTTGTACGACTTGTATATACCTTTAGCATCAGCAGACCTGAATGGCTTTGTTGATATACCAACAGCAGTGAGATGGCCAACTTTCAGGAGGTGTGGAAAGCAGGGTGGGAAAGGGAAAGCAGGCTGGATAAAAGCAGCATGGCAGGTCTGAGGACACAAGATTCTGGAAACTAAGGCAATTAGATGAACTTTGGGGAGCTGGAGATACTGGAAGGGGAAGAGCTGAATATCATTGGGGGTTCTCAGGGCTGTGCAGGCTGGTTTGGGGTTGGAGGGATTGCTTAACCCCTTTGGAGGGAGAAAGAAGAAAGAACCTCTGGCTAGTTGGCCTTTTCCCCCAGAAATGCCTTTACTGAAGAGACTGCCTGCTGTGCTGCTTCAAAATGGGAGTTGCACTGGATGCAACACTGCCAAGAGGAGGTGAAGTCCTTCCCTCAGGAGCAGAACTGGATGGTCAGTCCTTGAGTCAGGGCCACGGAGAACTAGGGAGGGTGAGAAACTGAAAGGTCAGGATCTCCGAGTGGGAACAAGCTCAGGCTCCTCTCCTCCAAGCCTAGGATGGCTTTAATGGGTGTTTTCAGAGACCAGACAAGGCCGCAGTGGTCCAAGCAAGCACCCCTGTGAAGCACACTGTGACACCTAGATCCTATGTTAAAAACTAAAAGAAGCAAAATATAGGATGCTGTTCACATTCTTGTACAGTGAGGACAGAAGTTAATTTGTAGGCTGATAAGAGAGAGCTTGTGATACTGCACTCCATTTCACATCAAGAGACGTTAACTTGAAATTACTGTTTCCAAGGGAAACACTTATGACTCAAAGCATTCATTTGCATTAGCCCACGATAAGGCTATCCTGTAAACTTGAGTTATTATGGAAAATAACTTGCATCCACAATGCTAAGGCAGAATTAAACTAGAAAAGGTCAAGTTTTTTTCCTACCAAGCTAGTTGGGGGGAGGAGGTGGGAGGAAGTTCCCATCCAAGGTTGCTAATATTAAAGATTTGCAAAACTCAGTCACCTTAAAAAGAAACTCATTATTTGTTCAATGCATTTGTTGGGTTAAGAAATCATTTTGGATACACTTGTGCTCCTTAATTTTTCCTCTTGGCTTTTTTGGAAACATTTGACAAGCCTACTTGAAAGCCAGAACCCCAAAGTTTTAGACACAGAAATTTCTACTTTACGCATTTTTGAGGAAGGTGGAAATTCAGATTCAGATGAAGTTAATGATATAATGTTCTTTTCAGGCTATAGCAAACTTGAGCCAAATGTCAGAAAGCAAATTTTACCTGGCCTTGTTCCTCTTGAGGAATGCTCAGAAGACATCTGTTATGAAGTGAATGGTCACACTAGCATATGCATACTTTGTCCAATAAATTTATCTGTAAATTAAAATGTTGGCAAAATCTTGCTAATACTTGCAAGTGTCTGCATGCCACCTTCCTAACTATTGATCTGGCCTTGCTCTTCTCTACATATAGTGCTTAAAAAGTCTTCAGTTTATGCCCTTTGGTTGGATTTCCAGCATTGTTCTAATTTGCTGAGTTGACTCAACCATGGGAAATCCTTAAAAATATTCCTAGCTACAAAAGACTTAATTGTTGGCTTCAGAAGTGTGCCCAACATGACACTTGAGCAGAGAAATTCTCTCTCGCATTCTCTTAAATGCATATTCCATATATTTTGTGTTGTATAAATTGTGTAATTAGGCAAGTGGAAAATAGCCATGTATTGAACTTTCAGGTTATCAGATCCACAGTTACATCAGGAAGACAACAGAGAATAACAACGAGAACTAATTTTTCAGATTAGGATGCTTGAACTCAAAATCCTCGCTCCTAAAGGCACCATAGTAGCTACATATAGCTTGTTTTTAAATGCAAGAGGCAAAGGCAAATATGTTGATATATAGATTGTAAGCAGAACAACATATCACCATCAGATTTATATGACATCTTGGGAACCACATGTCAGTTTTAACCTCTTTTTTAGGCAGGAACACTTTTTGGCACACTCCCCCATTAAGTTAAGTTCCTAACTTCCTAATAAAACACTAAGAGAAATAAAGTCAGCACTCTTCCTCATCAGTGGTAATGCAAGTATGAAACAAAGGGAAGATGTCAAATATACAGAATATTCTTCCTTTTTACAAAAGATTTGAAATTAGCAGCTAGCATCCTTAGTGAATTTCACTTTTTTTTTGCTTTAATACAGGTAAATTATGGATAACATCTTTCAGATCAATATGCTCCAAAAATTGGCTTTCAGCTGAAACTAAAGCAATGTCCCCCAACTGAAACTGAGCCATCATAGCATGCAAACAAGTAAGTTAGAAAAATGTGTGTTCTCCACTTGAGACAGATACAGGCAAAGTTAATAGCATCATAAGCACTATGAATATGTTTGGAAATAAGGACAGAAGATTATTTTTGCACATACTCCAATACAGCTTTTGGGCATGCCCATGTTCATGTTTTGAGCTGGTTTCAGCTGCCTGCAAAAAGCTTGAAGTTCACTGTAAAGATGCAGGGCATTTAATTCTCTCCATAGGCTGTCCATCTTCTCATGCTTTACTTAAAAGAGTGCATTGTTCTTGTAATTCTGTACCGGGCATCTTTGATGTAAAACCGATATATAAAAATACGAACAACATACAGTGCTCCTCAAATTGTAAAAAAACTTTATTTAAGTGACTGCATGGCAGTGACCAAAATATAATAGATAAAATAATTTTGCAATTTCTCTTTGGATTTGTTAGCAGCTTGTCTCTGGCCTTGTAATTAAATATTCTCCTTTTGGTTTGTACTGTAAGTTGTTTGTCTTATGGAAAACTAGCTTCAGTTTCTTGCTAATCATCAAGTTCCTTAGTATAAGTCAGGGTACTTGTACCACACTGAACAAAAATGTATAGTTGTGGATTTTGTGAGCCAGCAATTTAACATATATGAATTTTTGTTGTTCTTTGGTTGTAACATCTCCTTCTTTCACCCAGGTTGCTTATTCTGCATAATCAAATCTAACAATCATTCTTATCATCTTTTGTTTACTAATGTCATCTGTGTACTCTGAGATAATCATAACTGGCAGTTTTCAAGGCCATAATTTCCCTTTTGATCATGGTCCCAAGAGTCTGGAAGATCATGAACTTCCTTTGAGGTAATTTATAATATAAATATAAATATACTTGTACTCCTTAATTTTCCCTCTTGGCTTTTTTGGAAACATTTGAAAAGCCTAATTGAAAGCCAGAACCCCAAAGTTTTAGACACAGAAATTTCTACTTTACACATTTTTGAGGAAGGTGGAAATTCAGATTCAGATGAAGTTAATGATATAATGTTCTTTTCAGGCTATAGCAAACTTGAGCCAAATGTCAGAAAGCAAATTTTACCTGGCCTTGTTCCTCTGGAGGAATGCTCAGAAGACATCTGTTATGAAGTGAATGGTCACACTAGCATATGCATGCTTTGTCCAATAAATTTATCTGTAAATTAAAATGTTGGCAAAATCTTGCTAATACTCACAAGTGTCTGCATGCCACCATCCTAACTATTGATCTGGTCTTACTCTTCTCTACATATAGTGCTTAAAAAATCTTCAGTTTATGCCCTTTGGTTGGATTTCCAGCATTGTTCTAATTTGCTGAGTTGACTCAACTATGGGAAATCCTTAAAAATATTCCTAGCTCTGAGATAATCATAATTGGCAGTTTTCAAGGCCAGAATTTCCCTTTTGATCATGGTCCCAAGAGTCTGGAAGATCATGAACTTCCTTTGAGGTAATTTATAATATGTTTTTTCATTATAAAGTCATATTTCCTAAGAACTGCACAAATTTAAAACACTTCCCATTATGCTATGAGTAGAGCTTGCCATTGAACTTTATAGGGGCATGTTTCTATTCCATGCAGCCTGCTAAAATCAAAGAGCTCTTCCAAACATCCAGTGTTCTCTAAGGGCATTTGTACATGCCACGGAGGTTTACTTTGGGTTAATTTTCCCTAACTTGAAACAGCAGGTCTTTAAAAACACTGCTTCAGTTTAGCATGAAGTAACCCCCCGTGGTGTGTACACAAGGGTCAGGCCCGATCCTTACCTGCCTCTCCAGTGGCAGGAAGGAAAGGGTGAGCTGTTGGTAGGCCAAGTGGTCCCTGAACTTCAGGAAGAGAGGAGGCTGGTGCTTCCCTCTGTGGCAGGGCCCCCAAGCAGCATCCACCCGCAAACACCCAGCCCAAGTCGTCTCAGAGGGCACCGCAGCTGCGGAGGGAAGTGCTGGGCCCCCACGCAGCTCAGGCAGGCAGGCAGGCTCTGAGAAGGAAAAAAAAAGTTCAGGCTCACTGCTTTTTTTTTTTCCTGTCAGTGGAGCCTGCCTGCAGAGGCTGCCACCGAGCTACCCGCACAGCCTCTGAGCTGCATGGGGCCCAGTGCTTTCCTCCAGAGTAAACTAAACCACCTTGGAGATGTTTTATTTTGCTATGTTCCAAAGTCATTTAACATGCCCCAAAGTTATTTAATGCACATTATGCCACTGACACGTGCAAACAGCTGCACCATTAAAGTGGTGCAAAAGGGCATTAAGCCACTTATGAACATGAGTCGGAAATGTGGGGAGGCGGCTAGGAAGGTCAACTGCACCTTGTCGTGCATCCACAGATGCATCTCGAGCAGGTCCAAGGAGGTGATCCTCCCCCCCTATGCGGCACTGGTCAGGCCGCAGCTGGAGTACTGTGTCCAGTTCTGGGCGCTGCACTTTAAGAGGGATGTGGACAGCATCGAGAGGGTCCAGAGGAGGGCCACTCGTAAGATCAAGGGACAGCAGGGTAGGTCCTATGAGGAAAGGTTGCGGGACCTGAACCTGTTCAACCTTCAAAAGAGAAGGCTGAGGGGGGATCTTGTGGCCTGTTATAAACTGGTTAGGGGGGATCAGCAGGCGCTGGGGGAGTCCCTGTTCCCCCGAGTGCCGCAAGGAGTGACCAGG
>NW_017728998.1:23948951-23957298 GCF_001723915.1 Gavialis gangeticus | reverse complement strand
CCGAGCGCCGCAAGGAGTGACCAGGAACAATGGTCACAAGCTGGCGGAGGGAAGGTTTAAGTTGGACATCAGGAGGCGCTACTTCACGGTCAGGGCAGCTAGGGTCTGGAACCAGCTTCCAAGTGAGGTGGTGCAGGCTCCCACCCTGGGGGTTTTTAAGAGGAGGTTGGATGACCACCTTACTGGGGTCGTTTGACCCCAGTACTCTTTCCTGCCATAGCAGGGGGTCGGACTAGATGATCTGCTCAGGTCCCTTCCGACCCTAGAAACTATGAAACTTTGAAACTTTAAAGGCCAATTTTGTGGCATGTACAAATGGCCTAAGAGAATTAATTTGGTACTGGTTGTCTTTATCAGGTGCATGTTTTTTTCCCAGTCAAACCCCTTTCTGGGCTGAAACAAAATCTCAGGTTAAACAACTTGAAGCAGAAGCAGTGAAGAAGAATCAGTTGAAGTGGATAGAGAAACCCGGATACACTGTATCCTTTCTCCATTTGAAAGCTAGCATGAAAAATTTAATGCTGATCATTTTTCTCCATTGTTATTCACAGAAAATTTCTTCAATTTGTTTTCTCTGTCCAAGCATATATAACATTTTCATTGTTTGCTAGCCCTTTAGCATGATCTTGCAAATCAGTGCTGTTTTCTTCCATGGAGGTATCACTGTAGTCCTTGAGTAATTGTGCACTTGCATTAAGCTTTTATTGCTTTAGGACTTACCCACACCAACAAATGGTGACACCATTTTCTTATGATACTTCTTATTCACTTCTTTCAGAAGAGATGAACCTTCCTTGTTCATAAAGTTATTTTCAGAAGTAAGAACACTGGTAGGATGAATATTCACTCTTGTAGGTTGTTACAGGGACCCAGTTAAATTAAGTGATCTCCTCCAGTCACTCTCCTGCCATGCCTTTGATGGGAGAAATAAATAAATAAGCATATGAAGACGAATCTTCTGATATCAACTCAATCTATATGAGCTGGGCTTACTTTTTCCCCTTTTTACAACACAAAATAAGAATAACATAAACAATGCTTGTAACCTCTTTAGAATCTCTCAGCAGCAAAATTCATTCCCACAGTATCTCTGTCTGGTGCGTGACTGTCAGCTGGTCTCACCTCAAGTGATTATTCCTCACATGTCATAAAACACAACATAGTCCACAGAAAACTAACTGGGGCAAACTCCCCATCAATAAGTTCTTATAGCAAAATTAGAGATTCTACTTTTCACAGTCCAACTGATACGTAACTTGAGTGTAACAATGGCAGATTGCATTCCCAGGCTTTTCTCTGATGATCCATAATGATCCCTGTTGGTTCCCATGCCTCCACACGAGCTGCTTCAGCCGCTTCTCATGGTTTTGACTCTGCAATCTCCTTCCGGGGGTTGGTTACCAGCATGTCCCTTTTATGGGATCCTCTTTATTTCTGGTAAGTAATTATGAATCATTTCTTTCAGGTGTCGTCTGTCTGTCACCAAACACTACACAGTGACATCGTCTGCGGCAGATGACATTGTCCGTCTACAGTAAGTTTCTTTCTCGTTTTTCTCTAAGAGTAACAGGGCACAAGTCTCCCTGTTACATGCAAAATTAGAGGATTTTTATGGAAGTGAAACAATTGATTTCAGAAATCCTAGAATGCTAAACTGTGTTTTGCATCACTGGCTTCCTTTTCCATTTTCCTATTTTTCTTTTTGTGATACTTAGATATGTGTCTCCAATTTCATAAAAAATTATGTCTCACTTCCAGTTTTGGCCATGATGATTTGCACTGTCATTAGATGATCATATATTTTTATGAGGCAAGGATTTCTTAGGGTGATATCGTTTAGTGGACCAACTATGTAGTCAGGACAAAATTAGACAAACTTCTGAAGGCAAGATATTGGCCCACTAAAAGATATCAGCCTAAGAAATCCTTGCCTCACACATAATTTCTGGACTGCCGCAGCTACAACATCACTCTTACACTACTATATGAATTTTCATTTCTACCTAGGAAAACTTTTACAATCTTTGCAACCTCCTATGCCTGATGAAGGATGCCTGTGTTCAAAAGCTTGCAAATAAACTTTTTTTTTGGCAAATATCTATTTGGTCTAATAAAAGATATCACCTATGCCATGAGTTCTGATTCCTTTTACACTACTGTACACATTTATATAAATACAGTCTAATTTAGGATTTCTAAACTACCAAATACGAACAGATTCATCCAAATAAAAAGCTCCACCTGTTATCTACTGTTGTGTGACAGTAAGTTCTGCAACATTGCTAATTTACCCATGTTAACAGAAGACCATACTGCTTTATGTTTGAGAAAATTGCGTTTGTGCTAATCCCTAGCTCCTGGTGTGATGAGCAAAAACTAACTTTGGTTATCCTTAGATCTAGCCTAGGTGGTAACTGAATGTTTGCTGTTTTAACTCCATAGGTTGGAAACAGCACATTGTGATGCCGCTGTATGTGGGGATAAATAACTTCCTGTATTGCAGCCATATCTTTTTAGATTATACCCAGGATGTTTGCTTTTTTGACACAATATATTAAGAGGTGCTACTGTGTAAAGGGCATAAATATGGGGGAGGTGAATTTCTGAAGTTTCTTATATGTACTGAATTGCACGGCCTTACCCTTGCCCTTCCTACATACCACATCCCACTGCCTACCATGCCTAACATGGCACCCTGCAGTGTATCTCTCAATTGCTTCTCATGACATAGGACACTATTTTTTATCCAAACTAATATGTAATTATCTATTTCAGAATGTTTTACTAGGAATTAAGACCCTTTTTATATTTTAACCAAACATATTCATTTCACAGCATGTTAAAAATCATTTTCTCTCCTGGAACTGTGTTTATCCTTTCTCCGTAATATTTCACAGCTGAAGTCCTTTTCTAAGAGAGCTTGAAAAATATTGTCTGATTTTATTTTTTTTAAATTGAATGTATACAGACAAAATCTGTCTCTTTCTTGTCCTTAGCATTCTAAAAAGTACCTGTGTTCAAATATTAAGAAATAAAACAAATATAAATTATGCATTTTCCAAGTTAATTTAAAATGCATTATGCACTGCTTTGTTCTCTGGAATTAGTATTATTAAGGGGACAGATCTGTATGGATTAATTTTGAGTCAGTTTATTCACTTCTTTGTAATTCAGTGGCAAGGATTTCTGTCCCTAGGCATCAAATTAAAATTTTTACTGTAAGTAACACATACACAATATGGACCTCTTTGTATTGTTTCTTTGTTTTTCTATAGTACAGTGTATTTACATATTATATTATTTCACCAAATCCATCTCTTTCAAAGTAAACAAATAAAACTTTTTTTTGAAAATGATGTTAAAAAAATACTTCCATTGTCACTGTAACAGAGTGGTACATAATAACATTCTATATTTTCCATCAATATTCATATAATATTTAGCTCTATGTTGTCCGACTCCATCCTCAAACTATCACCATCCCACCTCCGCACTTTTTCCCAATATTTTGGCATTCTGTGAGCTGTTACTTTGTGATTTTCTAAGAGGCATTCAATAATCATTTTAAAGTATTATTTTATTGTAATAATTGTTTGTGCTTAGATGTTTTAAATCTTTATTTTTCCCTAAACTGAGCAAGAAAATAGAGTCTGCATTCTTAATTAGTCTTCTTTAAACAAAATATCCTTTCATATGCACTAATAAAGACTAAGGATCATTTCTCTCTTGTTTAAATAACTGCTTGCTGTAGTATAAAATTGTAAGAGACATGATGCAGATCAAGATGCTGGCTTGAAGTGGAAAGAGGAACAAGCAGTGCAATAATAAGCAGATTTTAATGATTTACTATAAATCAGCATTTTTGCCCTGTCAGTGAGATTGAAGAGGCAGACAGCTCCTCACATGTCTGCCTAGCAAATGTCTTCCTGATGAATCATGTGCTCTGAATCACTGATCACAACATTCAAACAGCACATCCAAATAATGAGGAAAACATATACACAGCATTCTTACGGCTAGTCTAAAACTGCAGGAATATGTGTTTTTAGTGGTTTGGTAGTTAAACCCCTACGTTGATACTGTGTCTGTTCAACAGAGGGTAATATAAGTGTATATTACAGGTTAACTATTGTTGCCCTAGTTCTTTCTCATTAGATCTGGGATGAAAATCTAATCTTTACATATTATGGAAAAAAACAAAACAACCCCCCCCCCACCCCAACCAGGAATAACAACCTATACTTAAAGTATCTTCCAACAGGAAAATATGCCAATGAGATATTGAGTGAAGCGACATTGCTAATCAGGTAAAAACTAGCAAGCTACCATTTTATATATAGTATATTTCAGATATCCTCTGTTGTTAACATCAATTGATCATTAAGTAAGAATAGTAGTAGTATATACAATAGTATATATTGGATAGCATAACATAAAGTCATTATCTTTATGCATTTGGCAGTTACCTTCAATAGCTAAATAACTATCCCAATCAATATAGGAGATAGTACAAATGATGATGTAACATAACCATATCTATTTGTCTGCAGCAAAGCTGGAAAGTTTTAAAGTAAAGAATATATTGTAAAAAGCTTGCAACATGAGGGCTGAGAGGGATAAGGTGACAGAGACAGGAAAGCTTTGACAAATTTAATGAACGGTGTATGGAATAGAGCCGGGATCCATGTTACCTTTGGGGTTTACACACAACTTTTGTTAACAGTAACAGGGACTGCATTTATCACTGGAAACTTCCCTTAATAATAATGGACGTTGGCCCACTTTGTCCCCCTCAAGTTCCTAAAGGTTGATCATTTGCATGTCAATAACACTTAGGATAATTAAGCAACCCTGGCTGCTCTTGCTTGTGCATAGTAGTAGTGGCTTGAAAACTAAGCCAGTTCAAGGGCAAGGCCATTTGTGGGTCAGTTTGGAGGAAGTCAAGCTGCAGCTAGCTGAACCTGGCTGTTTGTGGATAAAATGAAGACTTCATCTTCCAGCTTGCTCTGTCCTTCGGCCTTAAATTAGCTCCAACATCATTCAGAAAATAAGTTACGGTTAAAATAATTTTGCGTTAGGAAGCATCTTTTTAAAGCAAATTATTCCAAGTTCAGGAGTGGTGATTTTTTGAAAGATGGTAACTTGAAATTCTCAGTTTTTCAGGCTGTAACTTTTGCATTTACTGCTGTTTTCTGTACTGCTGTAAATGCAGTGTATCCATTCAGTTTAGAATTTGTTAGTGCCATTTGTGTATATTATCCCAGACGTTCAATTCATCCTCATGAAGAATTAGGAAAGGGGCTTCTTATGGATCCTGCAGATGAGATTGCACTAAAAATCCAATGACATTTTTCCCTGTGCCTGCACTCCTGTACTCAATGCACACAATGTGTAGCAATCACAAAATGTGTTTACCTCATTTGGAAAATGCCGCTATCCATTGTTTGAAGATGTGCAATCCAGTGTCCTCATCTTTTTGTTTTGCATTCAAGGGAAAAAATAATAATGGGTTTTTAAATAATAAAAGTCAAAGTATTTTAAACGTGACCATGTCAGGCTCAAAAAATGTTTTTCAAAATCATACACATTTGTTTAATTTGAATAAGAACATACTTAATTTCATGGTCATTTGGTTAAAGCAGTTATTTTTATTAATGTGTTATTGAGCTTGGAGCTGAGGGCACTGGTCAGTTTGCTACTGTATAACTCAGTGGCTTGGAGAATGAAGCCCCAAAATATAAAAAGGAAAACTTGAATCTGCTATTTAGACATTACAATAGTATATTTGATCCTTGTTCTTATATTATTGAGCGTAAGAGGGGGAAAAAAACTCAAAAATACTCAGACTGCTGATTTCTGCAGAAAAATTCTGCAAATGAACTCTTCTATTAGCACAAACATAGAAAAGTCTTTAGAACCTCTCTCTTCAAAAGCATAATTAGGTATTTATTTCAGACGTACTAACATCTTTGCAGTAGCTAATAAGATGCAGCCCATTTGAATATTAATATAATAAATGATTAAATTAAACAGCAAGATTCAGACTCAGAAATAGCCTTTATAGGTCCCAGGGGGTCACTAAAACTGTATTCCATTTCTTCCTACAGTTAACATAGTACAAGGGACATGAATGCGTAAAGCAATATTTGTCTTATGAAACATGGAGTTTTATATTGTGCTATTCAGTTTTATTACTCCACAGTTTGAAGCTGAGGCCTGTGATGAAGTCACCATGCTGGGACCCAACAGCAACTCTTCCTGTTTCAGTGCTTTTTGGCATCAAAGTGACGCATCGTTGCCTTGGCAGAGTCAAGGCTGGTGGCAGGCGACATATAAATAGGTTAACAATGTTGGCATGTAATAAACTAATAACAAAAGAGAAAGTTATCATAAAGTAACTGGCCTTGAAATTTTTCATCTGTATGTTACAATGTATTTATTATTAATAATATGTACCAAATGATGTGCAGAATTAATATCAACAGCACTAGGATGATAGGTTGGACTCATTTTTTCTCCTGCACACCAGATAAAAGAAAAATAGGCAAAGTAGGCAATTATAATTGGCCATTATTCCAATAAAGGTGTTTCCCTTCTCAAATTAGTCCATGAAAACTGCACACTATCCAAATCCCATGAACCTGAGAGGTGTTAATAAACATCTGGTCGTGGTTTTTGCTTAATTAGCAATCCTTAGTTTGGACTGAAGTCTGTTTATGTAAAACAAAACACACACACACACACACACACACACAAGCACAGTTTTTGTTTTGTGAGCCACAGCCTTTCAGCAATCCAAACTAGCCTCTTGTAAGCACTCGGTGGGAGAATTGAATTTTTAAGTCTTATCATTTGTCAACACAGCAGAATAAAATGAAAGCTATTTGGATTTGTCTATTTCTGTTCATTTTACTGGACTAATGTCACCCCAATCATAGCTGCAAAAACCTTTGTATTTTATTTGAGACAAAATTAACATTTTTAAATGCAAAAAGAAATTGCAGGCATACTAGCGGTCACTGCATTTTATTATTCCTAGCATCCAAAATCTTGCAGTCCTATCTCTCTAAGGAACAGCATTGGCAGGAAGGTAATGGATAAACATGCAACTGGGCTTGCAAGACTATACTGTCTAAATTAGATAAAAGGAAAGGAGGAAGAAAACTCAAAGATAAGTGGTACAAAGTAAATCAAAACAAATCATCTTACCAAACTTTATTCACATCTGATACCATTTTTAGAAATTAAGGTCAGTTTTGTGGAACTAATAGGGAGTTATACCTATATATCTTGGACACCATGACAATGCTAGAGAGGAAGATTTATACACTATGGTTGCAGATGCAGAAGAAAGATATGAGAGATCAAATGGAAGTGCATGATAACAAATGAAAAATGGTCCCCACAGCCCATAAATTAATTGAGAAAAGAAGGTTGTCATTATTTGAACATGCTTTAAAATAAGGTATGGGGTCCAGATGGCAGAGAATAGATAGGCCAACAAAGTTTGAGTAATTGATGACTTAAAAATAAAACAAGATCTTAAAGAAATGAATCACGTTGGGAGAGTAAGAGGAGGAATATTAGATGAAAAAGCACAAAAACTCCTAGAAACTTCAGAACAAAATCAAAGTATAGGAAAACAGACACGTTCTCAGTAAGGGATGTAAATAAATGTAAGTAATAAATATTTCAGCCAGCAATTGCATCTCCATTAAGGCCACTTCTATATTGTTTTTTCATTAACCTACAGAGCTGTGTTTTAGCTTTTTTTCAGGCTAAGATTTTTTTTTAAGGACGGCATTGAAAGAAATTAGCAAAGACTGCAGTATAGGAGTCACAATTATAGCTTCTGCTGCCACTGTTGTTGTTAACCCAGAGGGTCACTCAAATGTGCTGCCCTTTGGTAACCAGTCGTATGGTTTCCAGCTCTTATTGTCTGCAGTTATGGTATCATGTTTCTAGCAAAACAGCTTGTTGCTCTGGCTTAAAACTGATCCCGTCTTTGCTACATTTGCAGGTTAAGAGGGTCATGCAGATCAGTAAGGAAGTTACAACACTTGCACAACTTTTGTTCTCCACCACCTCTACCCAAACTTAAGTAAGAGATGTGACAATTGATTGCCTTTGAACAATACTTTTGTAGTTTGTAATACTAGGTGTAGTTTAAATAAACTATGAATCATTTTATTTTGTAGCTGCACTGCTGCCTTCTTGAATTTCACCCAGCTACTAGCAATAGAGGAAATGGAAAATGGAAACATCTATGCAGTGTGTGTGTGTGTGTGTGTGTGTGTGTGTGTGTGTGTGTGTGTATTCCATATTTATCACTTTTCAGTACATTAGA
>NW_017728998.1:23917948-23943951 GCF_001723915.1 Gavialis gangeticus | reverse complement strand
TGTGTGTGTGTGTGTGTGTGTGTGTGTGTGTGTGTGTGTGTGTGTTCCATATTTATCACTTTTCAGTACATTAGAGCATTTAGTACTTTTGAAGGCACTCATCCAAACATAGCTCCATGTAAATGCACTGTATACAAGCCAAGAAAGAATGGCTCCAGGCTGATAGAAACCTCAGAAGTATGCTAAATCATACTACTCAACTGTTCCTCATTAGAACGCTACTCATTTCTTTTTTTTTCCTTGCACTTTTTTACATTTTTTCCCCCTCAAAGCTGCTTACTTTACTGCTGCACTCTAGGAGTGTATTATGAATATTCAGACTGAAAATAGAACACCACCTAATAATGTTGAGCACAAAGAAGCCTTGAAATGTATTCAGCTTCTTATTTACATTGTTATGAGAGATATTGCATTATCAGACAATGGCTCCATTCCACACTGTATCAGTTACCCCTCACATTAGGCTCCTTGGGAACTTATTACTGATGACAAAAATGCATCTAATGAGAGCACGCAGGCTTGCTAAACTTATAGGTAAGCTAAATTGCATTTAAGAAAGATAGCCCTACAGGAAAAACATCAAAGCCTGAGAGCTGATTTGCACAGAAGTGAGATGGAGATGGGAAGAAAGGCAAACTTGGGGACCTTCCCATCATAGCACACAATGATGTCATTAAGGTACATTAATCTCAAAAAAGATACATAGAGGAAAACTGAGATGTGACCCTCAGTGCAGATGGCAAACAAGAAGGCTTGAAAATATTCAGAAGACAGAAATATACAGGCAACAAACATTTCAAGGGAAGGATAGTTGCCAGCAGGATTGATTTGAATACTCAAACTGGTGATTTATTTTTCATGCGTCTCATAAAAAGAAGATTCTTTCCACCCCCCCACCCCCCCTTCTCTTTTCTAGACAGTAGAAAAGATGGGATGAGAATCTTGTAGCCCATTTAGCAATGGCTGCCCTTTCTCAGACACTACAAATGAATGCAGGATATTGGATAGACCAATTCCAACACTTTACAGGAGTATATCAAAAAATGTGATAAGCCACATTTTTTGCATTTGTAAAGGAAGAGAAAAAGACAATTTCTTTAAAAGCCCAGGCTCTGCAAAGGGAATGTTAAATAGTTTTATACCCAAAATTCAAACTGCTCTGAATGCATGGCTTGCATTGCTTTTAACTACAATGGAATTTCTCAAATACAGCTGTACATATACGAAGAAAATGAAAGGCAAAATATTTACTCATGGACTCAACAGTCTCTTTTTTTTAAAAAAAACAGGGGCCTAAACTATTGATTTCTTTAGCAATATAAATTTAGCAGATTTCACATGATCCATTACATTCCTCAGGACCATTAAGATGCAGTTTACATGATTTATTCTGAATAAGGTCCACTTTTAGCTATATTTAAGTCTCCTATTTGTTATTTAACATGTGTTTAATGTTTTCTGTCCCTGCTGTGCACAGCTGCAAGCTGCTATTTTTTGGCAATTTTTGTGACTGTGAAGTGATTTGTGTCTTTGAATCTCACCTTTCTATTCTATGGCCTGCTGTTTTAATTTTTCCCCCTTAAACTTTAAGAAATAAGTTATGCTGCATTATGACCTTTGCCTCCCTTCACCAAAGTAAACACAAAGTCTTAAAGAACTATCAAAAAATCATGAGAGTCATCTTTACAAGGTTGTGACGAAGATATATGTGTCATTGATTTAGGCAGCCTGCAAACTATAAGGCAAAGTTTTTTTTGTTAAAAAATAAAATAAAATAAAATAAACTATCTAAAAAAAATTCAGTAGTGAGCTATGAGTAACTAACTGAATCCTGGTAAAGACCTTGCTCCCTCGTTACAACCCTTCTAACCATGCAACCATTCTATGGCAGTGAAGCTATTGTCCAGCTTCTTTAAGATGATTTCAATGGATCTCAAGCATAGGGAAGCTAAGTTGTCATTGTACAATATCTTTAAAAGACCTGATCTTTTTTCATACTCTAGCATCACACATGTAGAGTAATATGGAAGTGCAATGGAGCAATCATTCCAGGAAGTTTTATAACCATGAACAAGATCAACATAAGAATTTCTGGTATTGCAATTCACTTCTCGGAAGCGAAACTTTGGGAAGCACTATTACCGAGTGATGTTACTGATGATGTGTGAAATACCTGTCTTGGAATTAGACTGAACTTCTGAGCAATTGGTATTTAGAAGTAAATAAAGTTTGCTGGAAAAAGGTAAATTGATTTGTAATTACAATATTCATCTGAAGTTTCGACAATATGTCCTGTAGATATGTTCTTCTGTATCTATCTGCTTCAGCCAGTCCAGGAATTATCATCATAACAATAAATTATAACAATAATTGCAGCAATGGAAGTTTAGGTTAGCTATTAGGAAGAATGTTCTTACTAGGAGGGTAGTAAAATGCTGGAACAGGTTACCCAGAGAGGCTGAACTCTCCATCCTGGGAGGTTTTTAAGACCTGGCTAGGCAAAGCTTTGGCTGGGATAATCTAGCTGGGGATGGTCCTGCTTTGAGCAGGCGGTTAGACTAGATGTGACCTCCTGAGGTCCCTTCCAGCCCTCATTTTCTACGACTCTATGATTATTTGCCAACAAGCAAGATCTTTTAAGAAGATTATAAAGCCCAGAAGTGCCCCCTGACTTGAGTGGGAGTGAAAAAAGCTCTGTATCTTGCTGCACTAGTCCTGTACGCAGTGAAGGCTGATGAGGGAAGGGCTATGCTTTCTTCTGTTCCCACTGAAACTGTTAAGAAAACTCCTAAGTACTCCAGGAGAGCAGAAGGAGATTGAAAACATCCATCTGCTTGAACCCACTTATAAGACTCAGCTGTGGTTGAGGTGTACATAATAAGGCTGGCTTCTGCATTACGCTGATCCTGGGCTAGTTGTAAGATAAGCTCAGAGCCGCCAGAAAGTGCCTGTGATCTCAAGATGCTGGTATGGCAGCTGGGGCATCAGCAGGGAATGGTGAATCCTTTGTCTGTGCCTGCAATACTGGCAGAAGGAAGAAGGGATGGCACAGGAGTTCCTGATCTGGCTACAGGCCACTGGATGATCCTGACAACTTTCCAAAGCCTAACAGGCCAATTCCATGGCTACATTCCTCTGGTAGCAGAAGGCAATGGGGATGCCTAGCACCCCAAGATATTGGTCATATATCACCCTATTGGTCATATATCACAATGGCAATAAACGGAACAGACACTGCAAAAGGACTTAATAGCCCAATGTACATCCACATGTCCCCAACTGTTTTAGATTTATGAAGTAATTTACACACACAGAAATTGTGTCTCTGGAAGCCTACTCTGGTTACTTCTTTTACCACCTAGATTAGTAATCTGGGCTCCCTGCTTCCCCACACTCTGCGGAGAACAATGTACTTACCCTGTCATTCAACACAATGGAACATCTTTCCTTTTCAGTTGCTAGTTTTTCTCTGGCCACCTCCTGATTTTGAGAAAATGAATCAGTATCCTTCTTGCAACTTAGGACCTACATGTAATTCAGGGGCAATGAATGTGCAATGTTCATATAATGATCTAAAAAGGCAGTTAGCAGTGCATAATGCACAGGTTGGTGCACATTCCTTTTTTATGCAGAGTAAAACGGGAGTGCTCTGCTGTGTGCTAAAAGCACATGGAGCCATGCAAACGAGTTTCATTATGAAAAGGGTTCACAATTCCTCACCCCTTTTAAATGACAATAAAGTGTTGGTTTGTATAGTTGGGGTATCTATACTTTATTCCTGTGATGCCTCTGGATAATTTCAGTGTCTATCAAACAGCTACTTTTATTGATATGAGGTTGTTTAAAAATGATAAGAGAAAACAAATATAGTTATGTAGTAGATGTCCATGTCAATTTGGATACATTTACCTATAAGCAGCAAACTTTGTAACTTCATTTATCTGATTTCAGTGAACATGGGAAATGTATTGCTGTATGCTTTAAAATGAAAAAAAAGTAAAATAGACTGGTTATTATGACTTGATATATCATCCCCATCCTTTTGTAGGATCTATAAGAGAAAGCCATGTTGGAATAGTTTAATGCAATGCCTTTAACTTATCTAAACCACATTCAACTGACTGCACTGGGAAAATTGAATCTTTTCCTCACAATCTTAGTGACATGAAAAATATATAATACAGTAAATGATTAATGCAGTTATAAACTATACCTGAGATAAGATTTAAGTATTCATATTTCTATCATGTTAATACAACATGATAAACCCATGAAGCAAACTTGACCATAGCATTTGTTATTCTGTCCAATGTTCAATTATTCTTTGTCCAAATACAATTTAAGGGCTTGCTAGAATACATTCGCCTGGTACGAAACATTATGTGCTACAGTGAGATAATCAACAGCAGTGGTCAGCAACTGTAGACCTCAATCCACTACACAGTACTGCAAAAATGAAAGTGAGCCCAGAGTATAATCACACGCAGGCTTTTATGATAGCTGTCCAAAGAATGTCATTTATACCCAAATGCATTCTCCTTTTAAACCTAACTGGATATAATCATGGATGTGCTTAACCCAAGCTATTTGAAAACCATATTGTTTAATAATTCATTATTAGGGGGTCAGATTCTACCCTTAGAAACACAGTGTGCCACTGAGTGATGTCCTCTGAGTGATGTCAGGGATCTGTGTCCAATACACTGTAAGGACTGTTTTGATACTTCACCTTCACTTTCTGCAGGAAATTTGGGCCACCCATGCAATTGCATTCTCTTGTAGTAAGAGATAAGCAGAATACCTAACAGTGAAATCCCCAAGATAGAAGTCCAAAGGTATGGGATATAGCTCTGGCATAGATTTCCTGTTATTATTATATTATCTGTCTCGGTTTACCAATCTGTAGAATGGATTCAAAACATAGTTCACAGAGATTTCATGAAGTCTATTTCATACATGGTATTTGATGCTTGAGTGAAAGGTGAGATCAACAAAAGTAATCTCATCAATTTGCCTCAGTTCCATACCTGTAAAATAAGCCTATCTTTCAACGAATGGCCAATTGTTGTGAATAAACTGGTGAATAAGCTCCTCTTAGAAGGATCTGCATTTATTAATGGGGAAAATAAATTGTAGAGGCTCTTCGTAGAGTGGGTCACCCAAAGACTGAGTTTTGTCCAAGATACAAAACTTCCTATGAAAACTTGAAAACATAGACCACCTTCCCAGCAGTACCCTCCTAGCCACCATGGATGTTTACCATCTTATATACCAACATCCTACGCCAGGATGGTATCCAAGCCTGCCTTAAATATCTACAAGAGCAAGATTACAACTCAGAGTACAGACCTCAAGATATTACTGAACTTGTACACTTCATCCTCACACACAACAACTTCAGTTTCAATAACCAACACTTCCTCCAGACCACGGCTACAGCTATAGGCACTAAAATGGCTTCACAATATGCCAACCTTTTTATGGACCACCTAGAAGAAGAATTCCTCAAGAACTGCACCATCAAATGCATGCTATACCTAAGATATATAGATGACATTTTCATCATTTGCAGTCTTTGATTGATTTCCATCACAACTTCAATAACCATCACCCCTCCATTAGACTCTCTCTTAAATATTCCAGCACCAACATTTCATTTTTAGACACTATGATCAATATCCAGAATAGTAGAATACAAACCACCATATACAAGAAACCCAACATATATATCTGGACAGAACCTGCAATCACTCTAGCCACACCAAGAAAGATGTAATATACAGCTAAGCCCTCTGGTACCACCAAATTTGCACTAAGGAGAATACCTGTAATTGTCACCTTGCAAATCTCAAAAGGGCTTTCACCCAGCAAGGATACTCCTCCAGACAGACAGATGATACTTTTGAAAGAGCCATCTGGATACCGTGTGAAGAGTTGCTGCAATACAAAGAGAAACTCTCCACAACTTGCACACCATTGGTTATGATATACCATCCTTCCCTGGAACCTATACAGAAAATCCTCAAAACAATGAGCTTTCTTTCATGAATTTTACTTGGCAAGATGTTAAAATGATGAAGGGAACTCTTTCCTGCCCAGAGCAGAGGGGCTGGACCTGATGATCTCACAAGGTCCATTCCAGCCCTAAACTTCTGTGAATCTGTGACTTCCCTCAAATAACTGCTTTCTCTCCAGTCTCTTAGTTCAAATCCTCAAAGGGAATTTACAAAACAACTTTCACAGACAAACCTACAAATGTCACTTCAGAAATCTACTGAATGCAAAAAATCATGGACTAAATATAGACATTGGATTTATGGCACATTAAAACCTGTCTGCCATCTGATAACCCCAGGTAACCTGTCTGCATTTTACCAGTTACATCCTATCACCAAGTCAACTTTCCTCCCCCCCCCACCTACCTGTCTCACACCTATTGTCTCCCATCTCACTGCCATACATTTACATTTTCATAAACCTGCATTTTACATATTGGCTTCTATTCTACCCAGTAGAGCACACAAACACCATCAGACAGACTCTCCCTATGCCTGAAGAAGGGTGTTTATGCCTGAAAGCTTGCACAATTTCTCCAACTATTCAGTTGATCTAGAAAAAGATATCATATCTACCCAAAGAAACTTGTCAGAAAATGATGGTATTTCTTTTACGATGGGAAATTTATAAATCTTGTCTAAAACTCTTTCATACTCCCCTTCATATTCAGTTTGCCTTTGAAAACTTTTGATATACTACATTTCCCATAGGCAACAGAATCTTCCCATTAAGAAGTATTTTTTTTAATTGAATATCCAATATTTTGTCTAAAATGGTTGTGATGGCAATTTTTGGCCTAACCTTAGGGCATGGACAGATTGACATAATACAGGTGTAACAAAGAGATGAAAGGAAGGTAACTTTACCTAATGCAATATAAAATTACCCCTGAAAGAACTACGAGTAAAATGCTCCCGGTTTAAGTTATACAAGTTAGGATCGTCTGCCATGTCCCTCTTGGGGAGAAACTATTATCTGCTCCCTAGCAGTGCGGCACCAGAATACCTGATCTTGGTGTAAACTACACTTACATTCAGAGCCAGTATATGCCACTGGAGTATGGGTTCAGCCATACTCAAAATTCTTCTACACATGCACTTGGTTTGGCTGTCTGAGTGGGAACCCCTCGTCTCCAAAGTCAGAAATAGCACAAAGTCTATCAGAGTTGGATACCATGCATTCTGGAGGCACACCTCAAAGGGGTGACTCAGTGGGAGTGTCTAAATGTGCATTTAAGCATGACTAAATTTACTGTGCATTAAGCTAATGTGCATTAAGCAGTTTTGGCAGGTGTCTACATGTGCAGAGACTTGGCACTAAAGTTAGTGCCAAGTTGCTGCAGCCCTGCCATAAGCTCCAGTGGCCTCTGGGGGGAGCTCCAGCCTCCACCTACATGGCTGCCAGCACAGGCCAAGCTGTGAGTGGCCCTGCCTGATCCCTCCTCCTGCACTCCCTGCTCCAGCCCAGCTGCCCCACCACCCACACACCCCCTACCCTCAGCACCACTTCCAGGAAATGCACATGGTTGAAACAAAAAAAGCTTTATTACACTCACAACACCCATTCCCATCCCTTCTCCCTCCCCTTTCAGCAAACTGAGTACCTTCTCCTCTCCAACAGTGCCCTTCCACCACCCTCCCCACTCACGAACAATAAAAACCTTGCTTACAAGTGGAAAACTATATACAGATTGAGAACTATATACAAATGGAAAACTATATACAATATTTGGGGTCTTCAAGCCCATAGTGGGGTACCATGGGGGGGGACTAAGGAACAGAGCCGCAGGGCAGATGCCCAGCACCTCAGCATCTGGATGTTCCCCTGTGGATCCGGGGGCCATAGTGACCCCAGTACATGGTGGCCTCATGTATGGCTGGGTCTTCAGCTGTGAGGTGTGGGGGACAGCTGCAGGGCCAGGCCTAGGCAGGTGGCAGCAGGTCTGGGATGGGGACTGAGTCAGGGGGTCTGGTGGGTAGGAGGTACCCAAGGAGCCACTCCCAGAGCTAGGTGGGGGCCTATGGCAGGGTGGTGGGTAGGACCCATATGCCCTGTGAGGCCATGGGCAGGGGCTGGGTGGTGGGGCCCATGGATGTGACTTCCAGGGCCAGGATGTTGTGCAGGTGAGCATGGACTGCTCAATAAAGTTCTGAACTGTATCCCGCCTCCCTGCTTGCTGTCGGGGTAGGGGGAATCCAGGGCCAGCCGAATGCAGATGAGCCAGGGGCAGGGAGTGGGGCCAGGAGAAGAGGCAGGGGCAGAGCTGGGACTGGGAGCAGGGGCAGGGACTGGGAGGGCCCTCCTCCAGTGCAGGACTTACCATATATCTGGGGCTGGTGAGGCTGCTAGCTCAGAAAGGGCCTCCCTATCAGCAACAGTGTCCAGCTGCATCCTGCAGCAGGCTGGTGCCTGGCCAGACGCACCCCGGCGAAGGGTTAGTGCTGCTGGTGGCTGGTAGTGTCATGGCTGGGCACTCCCCATGGCGGAGTCTTGGACTGTGCCAAAGGTGAGGCAGCCACTGGCCAGGGCTCTCTAAGTTGCCACTGGATGCAGCAGATAGGGAAGAGGACAGGGCAGGATGCTGAACACCCAAGGGCCCCTTCTCCAGTGATGAGTCACCAGAAGGGTCAGGGCGAGGGCTTACCCAGGCTGCCGCTGCTAGTGACACTTGCAGGGGTGCATCCTGGGTCCCAAAGCACCAAAATACTGGTCTGCTCCCACATAAAGGCCATGTTCTTATGGACAGACTGACAATTTCATAGATTTCATAGACATTAGGGGCTGGAAGTGACCTCATGAGATCGTCAGGTCCAGTTCTCCCTCCCCCCACCCCGCCATAGGCGGGAAGTCAGCTGGGATCAAGTGATCCCAACAAGAAATAAATCAACCTGTTTTTTGAAGGAGTCCAGAGTAGGTGCTTGCACCACATCTGGGGGGAGTTTCTTCCAGACCCTGAACACACACTGTAAAGAACACTTTTCTTATGCCTAGTCTAACTCGGCCTTCCTGGAGTTTATGGCCATTATACCTCTAGGAAGGCCAATTTACTTAATTGTACTTGGCCACAGCCATCCATTGTACCCAAAATGGCTTGACCTTAATGCAGCACTCCTGTGCTAACCAGGAGCATCCTCGCTCATAACTGCTGCCCAACAGGCCCTCATAAATGTGGGCATTTGAGCACCTGCACCATACAAACTTCCTCTGTAGGTTAGCATGGCCCCAGACTGCCACAAGGTCACCAACCTCCTTTTGGGACCAGTTGGGGGCCTGGGCAGTTGGCACAGGTGTGCTCATGTGGGCGGGGCTGGGGTTCGACAGGGAGGATGATGAGGATAACATTCTCATTCCACACTGGCTCTGTGAGTCCCTGCATGGCTGTCCCTGTGTGTCTGGCCCTGGACAGAGCTCAGGAGCACTCAGCAAAAGGGCACAGGCAGGGACTGGGAGCCGCACAACAGAGGCACTTCACCACAGCACCTGCAAGGAGACACTGCTGGGGGTGAGAATCAGCAGGGAGCAGGTGCTGGCCTTGCTGCCAGAGAAAGCTAGGCACCAACCCTGGGGAGATCTCAGGGCTGGTCAAGGGGTGCAGCAAGCTGCAGCCCTTTGCAACACTCACCTGTGGCCAACCAGCAGCTCTGCAGAGGGAGCAGGCCAGACAGATGCAGCCTGTGGCCTGTCCAGGGGGGCACATGAGGCCTGCTGGGCTCCTGGACAAAAATCAGGCTCCCTCAGGTTCCCTGTACATTTTGCTCCAAGGCACAAAGTGGCTGCTGGCTTTAATACCTTGCCGCTAGAGGCTACCAGAGAGCAGTCCAGCCCTGGAGCAGATGAGGTGGCCTGCCAGGAGCCATGGGGCTGGGCTCAGGCCGACCCCCTAGTGGCAGGGCAGACCCAGCACTAAAGTTAGTGTCAGGTTCTGTCTACATGTGCTGTACAGTAACTTAGGCTAAGGCTCTTTAACACTTCTTGTGTGGACATGCCCAGAGACTACAGATTTTAAAAGAACAGAAGCAGTGCCTAGTTGTTAAGTGCCATCATATTTTAAAAAGTACACAAACCATCTGGGAGGGCCAGGCCAGGGACCTTAAGAGCTGCTTGTGGTGAATTAAGTTTTTTGCTACATTAATTTGTCATGGCATAAAGTTTGGATGCAATTAAGGATGTGCAAACATTCATAATGATCAGTATTTTGCTGATGGGGTATGCCTATATCAAAAGGTAAGTTAGGCTTTAAACCAACTATTCAGATAATAATAATAAGAGTAATAATAATAATAATAATAATAATACTGTGACACATTGTAAACTTTGTGACCGGTTGTAACAAGGGCCAAGGCCCCAGTCATTTTAAGAGGGGAGAGTAGCTGGCTTCTGCAGCAGAGGAAGGTAGGCTGGCTGTTAAGCCCAAAAGGAAACCCGTGTGCATAGCTGGGGAGTCCTGTAACCAGAAGGGGCAGGGCTTTAAGGTGTAAGTCCAGTGACTGAAGAAAAACACTGAAGTCCAATGACTGAAGTATGCTGCAGGGAGAGGAGGTCCTGGAAAAGAAGGGCTGCAGGAGACAGACTGGCAGAGCTGGCATGAAAGAGCACAATGGGTAGTATGGCTTGCAGGTGGCATTGACCCAGAGGCTATGAGAATTTTTAGTTTGTAAAACAGCTTGCATATGTTTATGTTACATTTAAGATAGATACCGGAGGACTGGGTTATGGCCATGGGAGACATGTGGAAGCCATGAAGGAGTGCCTGGTGGGGCACTCTTGAGATAGGCAGCCAAGCCTAGGGTCCCAGGGGATGCAGGACTGCTCCAGAGCACCAGAGTGCAGGATAGGGTCAGAGCATGCTAGTGTGACAGAGGGCTGGGGCCCAGGAACCAAGGCCCAGGGCCGTGGACCTGGGCTGAGGGTGCAGCCAGAATAAGAGGCCAAGGCCAGGAAGGCTGAGTTTTGGGCCAAAAGAAGTGTTGGGGCCAGGAGCCCCCTCTAAAAATGAATATGGAATAACACCTGCAAGGCATGGGCCTTCTAGAGGATGGGGGCCACAGGGGAGGATGGAGGCTACAAATATCACTCAGAAAGCAACGGGTGCCCTGAGGCACTAATAGGGCCAGGAGGGCCACAACTTAAGATACCTATACAAGTAATGGATCTCTGCTCCAATTAATTAATCGAGTTTGCTGCCAGCATGCTGGAGCATGCTAATTAACATGCTCCAGCAGCCTCTGGGTCACATGTATTCAGTGAATGAGCTCATCAAAGGAGCTTTAGTTGAAGTGCCCCTGCCACCATTTTGAAGTGAGGGACACTGAATACATTTGATGCTGTGGGCACTTTAATTAGAATGCCTCTCAGAGCCACTCTAATTAAGGCACCATCCTCCACCCTGGAGCATGTATATAGTAGGCCTGTGCGAGTTGGAAGTGATCTGATCCGGCTTCAGATCTGGCTGCTTCAGATGGCCATGATCCAATCCGGATCTCCAGACCAGGTTTCCGCCATGATCTGGCTGAAGAGGCACCGAGCTTCGGAGCCGCCCCAGAGATCTGGCCATAGGGTATAATGGGGGAATCAATGGAATATCTATAACTTTGTTGTTTTTTGTCCAATTTGGATGAAACATGCAGGGATGGTAGCCTCTGCTGAGAGTATGAAACCTGCCAAGCTACAAGAAGATCAGTGTAGGGGTTTGGGGGAAACTGTATCCCAAATTCTTGAAAGCCAAACTTACATCACGGCTGTGTGTTACACCACAGGGGGGTCAAAACTGCAGGGGTTGTGGCCCATGATGAGGCCACAGAGTTTGCCAAGTTTCAAGAATATCGATGCAAGGGTTTTGGGGGAACTGTACCGCAAATTCTTGAAAACAAAACTCCTGTCATGTCTATGTGTTACACCACAGGAGGCTCAAAACTGCATGGGTGGTAGCTCTTACTGAGGCCACAAAACCTGCCAAGTTTCAAGAAGATCAGTGCAGGGGTTTGGGGGGAACTGCACCTCAAGATGCAGACAAGCAAAACTCATGACATGGGTGACCCTGTGTGTATTAAGGCACAATGGGGTGACAGCTGCAGGGATGGTAGCCCCTGATGAGGCCATGAAGTATGCCAGATGTCAAGGAAATCAGTGCAGGGGCTTCTGGGTTCTGGGGCCCTGCAGCTCTGGCTGCTGACAGGCAAAACTTGTGACATGGGTGCTTGTGGGACTGACTCTATCTGTATCTTGGGGCAGTTGATTGTCTGTATTAATTCTTTCCTCTCCTTAGTCTGTGGTTTTGTAGGTGTTAATCATTGCTAATTAACTGGCTACATTAGCTAGCAGCAGGGTGAAAGCTGCAGGGATGGTAGCCTCTGCTCAGGCCATGACACCTGCCAGCTGTTGAGGAGGTCGGTGCAGGGGGGTTCTGAGGCCCTGCACCCCTAGCTATTGACAGGCAAAACTTGTGACATGGGTGCTTGTGGGACTGACTGTGTCTGTCTTGGGGCAGTTGATTGCCTTTCCTCTCCTTAGCCTGGTTTTGTAGGTGTTAATTGATGGCAATTAACTAGCTACATTAGCTAGGTCCTGTGTATTGAGCTGGGTAACTGGTGACACAGTATCTTAGCAGCCAGGCCTGCAGTAATGTCTCCCATGCCCCAAGACAGACACAGTCTTTCCCACAAGCACCCATGGCACTAGTTATGCCTGTCAGCAGCTAGGGGTGCAGGGCCCCAGAACCCCCTCGTACCGATCCCAACAGCTGGCAGGCACCATTTCTGCAGCTGTCACCCCACTGTGCCTTAACACACGCAGTGTCACCCATGGCATGAGTTGTGCTTGTTTGCAGCTTGAGCTGCAGTTCCCCCCAAACCCCTGCACCGATATTCTAGAAACTTGGCAGGCTTTGTGGCCTCAGCAAGAGCTACCAGTCCTGCACTCGACCCCCCCCCACCCCCCGTGTTGTAACACATAGATGTGACAGGAGTTTGGCTTTCAAGAATTTGGGGTGCAGTTCCCCCCAAACCCCTGCACTGATCTTCTTAAAACTTGGCAGGCTTCCTGCTCTCTGCAGAGTCTACCACCCCTGAACATTTCATCCAAAAAACAACAAAGTTATAGATATTTTATTGTTCCCCTTTATACTGTACGGCCAGATCTCTGAGGTGGCTCTGAAGTGCTTCAGAAGCTCCGAACCATTTCGGGAAGCCGAACGAGGCAGTGCTTCAACCCGGATGTGCTGCTTCAGACCCCGAAGCATCCAAAGCTTCTCTGGATCCGAAGCTCTGTCTGAAGCCTGCACAGCCCTAGTATACAGATGCCCTCTGTGCCCAAAGGTCAAGTCTGGGGTCAGCTAGGTATGAGCTGGTGCTGGCTAAGGTGAACTAGGGCTCAGTCTGGGACCCTGAGGCAACCTCCTTAACACCATAATAATTTCATCAAGGCATGGCAGGAAAGGAATAGGGAGGGTACCCCAGATTATGTATAGAATATACTACATCAAATGTGACATAATTTCCTTTCCTTTCTTTTACTATTTCTCTGCTGGAGTGGCGCATGAGTCACGTGGTCACCAGGAGGCATCATGGCCATCCCTGGGATGTGGTCCTTCTACACCTGTAGTCAAGGAAAAATGTGATCATCTGCTGCAGTCTAGTTAGAACATAATGCAGCAAATCTTTTTTGGATTTTTTTTTCTTTGAACAATAGTCTAGACAACTCTGTTTCATGAAAAAAGTCCTTAAGGACACTGTCATTAGGTGAAAAAAATCAGCATAACTGGAAATGAAATACATCCCCCTGTTCATGAAAAATTCAAGTAAAATTGAATTATCCTTTATTTTCAGGATAATAACTGTGTGCTCACCTTCACTTTCCAGATAATAATTCCCAGCATTTTAACTAGGAAAATCATGCCTTTTTGTACACACTTCAGAACATTTACTGTTGTTCATGCAGTAATCAGAACTACCTATGCATACCAAATAGGTTTGCATAGAGTTGGGTCTAACACAACTATTTGTATTGATGTTCTCAATGATTTGCACATGCCTTTTGCAGTATACATGTGCCCACACACACAAGTAGACTTACAAATGATATACTCATATTTGATTGCAAAGGGAGAAAATTTTAATTAAAAGCAAAATCAGAGGTCTGTATACAACTGTGTACCTGTAATACGCACGTATCAGAGTGATGAGAGTAGACCATTGGGTAGCATATGTAGATGGGTAATTAAGTATTGCTTATGCATTTGGATCTGCATTTATGGTAAATCCATTGCCATTTTCTCTGCACAGACTTAGGGCCTCTTTTTAAACACCCAATATAAAATTTAAGCTGTTTCCTTGTTGAGTTTCACACATATTATTACTGGAATTACATAACTATTAAAACATTTTCATCCCCTGAACTATCCTTTATTTATGAAATAAGGTAAATTAGATGTCTTTGTTGCCTTGTAAAACAATTATATTATATTTCTCATATTTTTCTTGCTTGATAATCTGCCACCTTTTGTGATGTAAACTCAACATTTACTTGAATGGAAAGGTAATGTCATTCCAACAACTTACAACAAATTCAGAACATGTCTATGGTAATCCCATTACCACATAGATTTACAATGACAAAATGATGTTTGTGTAAGTCTATGGTGCCTCTCCAGATGGCAGAGCCATTATGACATGAAATTATGAAAGAAGAACAAATTCAGTGAATACACACACACACACACACACACACACACACACACTGGGAGAGAGAAGGTTATACTGCACAGTCCTGATGAAAACAATCAATTCAAGTATACATCTATGATGATGTTAAATATGAGGACAAGATTGGGGGAGGAAATGTTCACATGCCCAGAGTTGCCCTCGGGCTCTCTTGTCTCAGGCATGCTTCTTGACGTGTGCTCAGGGCTGCACTGAACCAGCCACACTGCCTAATTTCCAGACTTCAGTGCACATTGAGTGTGAGCATGGTGTGCTTCAGGGCTCTGGAGTTTGCCACAGAAATAGCACAGGCATACCAGGCACTTGTTTGGCAATGTTACAGTGTTAAAAATGGAACCTAATGCCAGTGATGTCCTTTCTCTGCAATTGACTGAGATGGCTTCACCTGACAGTAATGAATAGCCTTGTGTCTTTGCTGTTTCCACCTGTGCCTCCTCAGGCACAAGTGCTATTTTACCAAGAATGACACCAATATATAATAGTAAAATCCAATCTCACCAAAATTCAGAGAGCTGGCAAATAGGGCACTCTGAGAAAAGGATCAGGGAAATCACTTGATTCATAGAACACAGTAGGCTTGATCCTTCATGCAAATGAGGCTAAATTAAAAGTACTGTTGAAATCAGTGGCCCATCTGTGCATCTTAGTGCATGGGTGCAAAGACACACCCAGTAAGGCCGTCTACACAGAACTTATTGATCCACAGTTTATTGCCTCTGGGAAGCTCATGGGCGCACAGTTTACACATGTACCTGGACCACAGCACATTGAATGGGGTCACACCAGCCCCAGTTGGCAGGAAGCCTTGGGGGTCAGCTTACCAGCTTGGGGCTACTCCAACCAGGCTCAATGTGCTGCAGAGGGGCTGGCTGGGGCATGAGGGTGCTTCAGCATGGGGCTAGCTGGCAGGTATGCCCTGCACTGAAGCACCCTCATGGCCCAGTCACCCAGCTCAGTGTCGACACGTGCACTGCTGCACATGAAAAAGCTTCAAAGCAGGGTAGCAATACTTGTATTAACAAATACTTCCTTGCTGCAGAGTTTATTAGTTTCATGTGCCGTAGTAGGGCCATATATGTAGACACAGAGACATTTACTGTGTAGTTAATTAGTCAACTGTGCAGTAAACATCTCATGTAGACACACCCAATGATCCCCTAACCTTGAATCAACTATACTCTGCACATTGCACACCATCCTACTCCACTTACACTGGAAATCAATAATGGCTTTGAGAATGACTGGGACATAAGGAAGGCCAAGGAAAAGATGGTATGGTGAGTGCTGTAGAAGTCACAATAGTAGCTATACCCCCAGCAGTTTCAATTCTTTGAGGGAACCACCTATTGTTGCTGGCTCTGCTTTTTGGCACTGTTTTGAGTTACACCATAGTGCAAAATCTGGGCTAGTAATATCACATGGAAGTCAAATCTAAATGGGAAAAGAATCAAGCAGAATGTTTGCCTTTGGATAATAGGGAAGCATAAGATCTAGAAAATATTTCTTGCTATAGCAATTTCATCAAAATTGTGAAATCATGTGCAACTTCAGATACTTTTGTGATTATCCCTATAGGGTTTTAATAATTCATATACAACTTAGTGTTTACCATACAAAGGAAATGATCAGTGGATGAAAAGGTAGTTTCTGGGCAACTTCTAAATTCAGACTTTCTCCCTCAGCACACTTTGCACAGTCTGTAGTTTTCTACTTTGTACCTACTTTGTCTGTGAAAGAGAAGTAAGAAAATCTGAGAAAGTCCACAGACCTTAAAAGCAGACACTAAGAAATAGGAAAGGAAAGGAAAGGAAAGGAAGTCACGTTTAATGCAATATATTCTATACATAACCTGGTCTTAATCCTATGGGCTGCTCAGCAGTTCTAGGAAATGCTGAATGTTCTTTTCTCTTCTTGAAGTCAGTGGGTTGAAGTCACCCCACATCTGTAGAGTTCATCAGCATCTTAAAGGATGAAGCTTTAATGAACAGGACAAAGAAATGTTATGCTCTTCCAATTCCATAGACATAAAATTCTGTTCACTATTCATAGCCCAGCTCTCACCTGAAGAAACTGAGAGTGGGAACAGCTTTCTTGATTTTGAATGCTGTACTAGAACATTTTCAGATATATCTTGATTTTCTAGCCAGTCCTACTCACAGCAGCAAGAGAAAAATCAAGGAAGCTTTGCCATGTATTTGCTTTTACAAGCGTCTTAAAGTGATTGACAGCGTTCATATTCTCATTATGGCATCTGCAGATAATGAGGTATCTAGGCACAGGAATATCCACTGCATGAGCATGCCAGAAATACTAGCATTGATGTTTTAGCTAAAACATTCCAATTCCACACAATACTTCTACATCTTGGAAATGTCAAAACACAGCCAGATGCTCGAGACATGACCATTCAAATCACATGGACTAGTTAGTTTCACTTTTGAAAAATTATAGATATTTGTTATTTATTTATACGGTAATAATTGCAGACAATTAAGCAACTGTGATTTGTATCAACTGCTCTTCATTACTATTACAGATAAAAGCAGTCTACCCCTGAAACAGAACGTAAAGCCACTCTCCTTTCCTACCCCCTTTGAGAAGTTCTTAATTCTGTGTACAAGAGGGATAACAGAGCCCACAAAATAACTCATATACTCCATAAAGGGACTTAAGAAATCAAGAGAATGAGCTTCTGATTTTGGAAAACTAAATCAGATGCACTGCACCTCAACCCATGAGAAGTCTACAAAGGAAAAAAATATATAGTCTTCTGGATATGGCTCTGCACTGAGAGGTTTTAGAGCCAGCTCTGCTGCTGACCTGCTGTGTGATCTTTAGTATATCACATCATTGCTTTGTGCCTCTATTTTCACTCCCAACATTTCTGTGTCCTGTCAATGTAGATTATCAGCTCTTTTGGCAGGCACCATTTCTTCCTCTGTTTGTGCCCATATGGTAAATTTCTGAAAAGTGCCTAAGGGCCAGTTTTCAAACGATGGCTAGATACCTCTCAGGGGTGTGCCCTCATTAAAAGGCTACAGCGGCAGGCTGTCTCTTGCCTGCTCTTCCTCTCACCCTACAACTCTTGAATTCCTTTCTGCCGAGTGGCTCATGTTCATGAGGAGGGTGGAAGATGGAGAGGACCCTCAACCAAGCCTTGCCTCCAGCCCGGTGGTTTGGACATTGTGCTGGGTCTGGTGGGAACTGGGGATTTGAAACCACTCAGGCTGCACAGGATCTAGAACTCAGGTTTTCTACTTCGTAACTACGTGCTTTAACCACTAGACTCTTATGTAAAAGGGGACCATTAAAGTAAGCATAGGTGACTGGTAGGGGGTACACGGGGGTGCATGTGCACCCCCTGAAGGGGCCAGTGCCCCCCGATGGCCGACACTGATGCTGCTGGTAGGATTGGTGCCCCCCCGATAAGACTGCTGCCATCGGCAGCTTCTGCAGGTGCCCCCCCAGATTCGGGAGGCACCAGTCACTCATGAAAGTAAGTGAATCATTTTCACATAGTAGAATGACTCACGTGCCTAAATTTATATGGGTTACCAGTCTCATGATACATGCAGGACCTGGATACATGACATGTTATCACCTGTATAATTTAAGTAGGGTTTACATCCCACTGTCACTCACACCAGAACGCAGAGCAGACAGATAGCCTGTTATCCTAGAAGAGGTGAAGAAGTAGGCACTATTATAGCACCTCACCGCTCAGTACATGGGAGCAAATAACAGAGCGTATGCATTCAGCAAATGACTACCCCACAATAGAAGCAGGCACACAAGAAGTAGAGGCTGAATATGAATATTAAAGTACATATTTACACCAGTTGACTTTTGTTGCTATTTTTCTGCCTGGTAATTCTACATCACATTCTAAGAAGTCACACAGGTGGAGGGTTGTATCTGTTCCTTGTTTTCACCAGAAGTGCTTTTACTTTATACATTGGAACAAAACTTGATTTATGCCTAAATTGGGTTGTTCCCATAGCAGGAGTTGAGCAGGTATTGAGTATCCTGTAAGATGAATATACATCCTCAGGTGTGTATCTCAGTCTGAGGCAAAGCACATAGGCTTTAGACATGTGTATGAGATACATCATGATGATGGAAGTAAGGTTTCTACCTCATTATTGACTCTTCTTCCTTCTCTCACTCACCCCTCAGCTGTGCATCAGAGCTTTGTTTTTTTCCTCATCTCCCAATATTTGAAGCTCTGACCCTGCTAATAGTATAAGACATGTCAGGTGTAGACCAATGTTCTCAGTTTGCTGTTGAGCTCCAATAATCAGGGATACATGATGACCCTGTAATTATGGGACCGGCAAGTAGACGTCTGCAAACAGAAAATTCTGATGCAGAAAGTCCCCATACAAAAACCACATAGAAACATTTAGCCAAGCTAGACTGAACTCACTTTGAGAAGCAACAATATCATTTTCAGGGTGTGTATAGTCTATGCAATAAAACTATTATATTTTATTAATTCTACAGGGGTTGAATACGAAAAACTGCATTCAACCATCTTGTGTAGAGGGTACAAGTTAAAGCATTGTGGCAGTAGCATGAAAACTGGGATTAATGGCTTGGTGTCACCCCGTAACCTAAGTAGTGGCAACTATTATGAAAGGATGCAGATTAGAGCTTATGGTTATTCAGAAGATTGTTGTTGGTACCATACATGCAAGTATAAATACATCTGAATAAAAACATTGAACCTTTTCTGTACAGCAGTCCTAAGGCATGGTGTCTCAACAACTTCCTAAATGCATAAAATACCTCACGCCAGTATTTTAAAAACACATGTAGTACCTAGTGCAGGGGTAGGCAGCCCCCAGCATGGTTTGCCAGAGTGTGTAATGCAAAGGAATTTCCCTTGGCATGCACATCTTGCGGCAGACAGCAAGGAAGGGGCCACAACAAGGACTGGGCCCCTCACGGCTCTCCTACCATCTGCCCTGGGACATCAACACCTAACAAGTTGAGGTTGCAGGTGTTTTTGGCCCTCTGCCCAAAAACCCTGGTGATCCCTCATTTAGTATGTCAGAATAATGTCTGAAAAGTCATCACAAATCATAAATAAAAAATAGAGAAGAATTTCTAATGTCTGAAGGAGACACAATGTGCTCCAGCAGATAAGACTTCAGCCTGAAATGTAGAACAT
Source organism: Gavialis gangeticus (assembly GCF_001723915.1). NCBI lineage: Eukaryota > Metazoa > Chordata > Crocodylia > Gavialidae > Gavialis > Gavialis gangeticus. The sequence goes on along the minus strand of NW_017728998.1, from coordinate 23,924,004 downwards.
AAACTACTGCTAAGTCACCTGAAAGGACAATGAGGTGAAGACAGTGGACTGCAGTGTCAGAGAGCTATGCTCTGGTCCCTGGTTGGCAACAGATTTCTCATCTGACCTTGATCAAATCACTTCATCTCTTGCTCCCAGCTCATAAACTACAGCTACTTCTTTCTTCCACTTTTTGCCTATGTTGGCTATTTGGATTGCAAGCTTTTTGGGCAGGGCCTGATTAACCCTTTAGTGCACCTTAGGCAAACAAACTCCTGGACCCCCAACTGAAGATGAAGTTTTGATATTACTTTTTTCACTCAATAATTATAATATGTAAAATATGCACAACTGGGCCCCCTCTTCATTAGGGCCCTAGGCATGTGCCTAGTTTGCCTATGTGTTAATCTGGACCTGTCTTTGGGGCAGGGACTGCCTTTTTAAAGTACAGTTGTCCCCTGTTGGTTAAGCCTCTTGGTATTACTGTAATACAGACAACTACTAATAAAATAGGAAGATAATTCCCTGCATGTGATGGGAGAATTCAGTCAAAGGATTGCCAGTAGCATTAAACAATTAAATTTCTAGCACTAGTCTGGAAATGTACAATACCCTTATCAGAATTGTTCTATCTTATGAAAATAATAAATCCTACATTTTCTTTCAGGTCTTTTCTCCATGGTGCTTGTGAGAGTTCGGATTATGCTACGTTGCTAAATATGGAATGAAACGCTGAGCTTTTTTCCAGGTAGTAGTTAAAAAAAAAAAAGCTGAATCCTGTGAAGGATGGCTTTTGGAACGATGAACGGGAATCAGAAAGCTTTCTAGATAAAACAGCATCATTTTCAATGTATCAAAGGTTTGGCTCAGTTGTCATTCCTTCACTATGGCCTAGTCAGTAACTTGCATGCCATGAGTCTACTTGTACACTGACTAATACAGAGACAGTGTGGGACAGGCGGTGAGAGGCAGAACAGGGCAGCTGCAAATGAAAATCACCCTAGGGAGGGTTACAACTAGATAAAGTTTTCGACAATAAGATTCCAGAGACTGCTGACTGGAGAAAAGCTCAATATTTTAGTCTCAGTACAAATTTGCTTCAATCTTATACAACTCCCATGCAGCAGCATCCACAGCTGCATGCTGTAAACAACAAACAAATCTATTTCCATCAGCCCTGCTGATGCTATGAGAAAAGTGCCTGAGCATAAGACATGCACAGATGTAGAGTCTCACCTGAGCCTAGTGCTGCCCTCCATTTGGCCCCTCTAACTTAATATCGTTGTTACAAAGCTATTGGTCTCCTGGTAGAGAGCTGGCTCAATGCAGAGCCTCTTCTTCCAGCTAATCTGACAACTCCGATCCAAGAAGCATCAAGGGCCCAATTAAGAAGACACATCTTATCAAGGAGCTTATTTTGCATAACAGAATACAAATGACGAATAAAAATTTAATGTTTAATAACTTAGTACAAAGAGGGCTGTTGATATAGAATGCCTGGAATTTTTATGGCGGCTGTCAGACTTGTGATAAAACTGTTATATAGGAACACTTGGCAAAAAACAGCGTAGAATTTTTCAGTAATGGTGTGTGCATGATATTGCATTAATTCTTGATAGGAAAGTAACTGTAAGCCTGGGAATCAGCCAGTTTGAGTTTCAGTGTAAGATGCTTTTCTTTTTTTTTATTGAAGGACATCTAAATACATTTTAATGAAGAGTTAACTGAAAGGATACTAAGTACTTCATAAATGCATTTGTGTTTTGCTGAAGTCCAAAAATTATAGGCAAATCACCATAATCCCTCTGGGTTCAGAATAACTTTGTCAGCTTCAGTTTGCTGGTAACCATCACTAAAGGGAGTTGAATTAAAGAGGAAGAAGAGGTTATCTATAAGCCTTTGCCCTTGCTAGATAGGGGCATTTCTTCCATTTACTAGTTTTGCGTGAAAAAGTTGAATTCCAATGTAGCACTTCAGAGTGCAAAACACCATATTCTGTATGAAGGTTGACTTGCCTTTGTTCCTGCAGTTGCGATGTGTGTATTGAAGGTCTTCCATGTTAATAAAAGAAATTGGGTGATTGTTTCTGTGATTTAAGTTAGCATACTAGGCAATAGCAATACAGTAAGCATTTAGGCAGCACAGTGTAAAAGGATTATTGCAAAGGTATTGCTAGCTGTCTGGTAGCCGATTCTGTAAATGCACGGCAACCGATCAGAAGAAAAAAAAAGTTTTCAGTTGTCCTTCTAATCATTTTCATGAGGCTGATCCTGCTGTACAGGTTTGAGAGACTCGTTTCATATTCTGAAGTGGTAGCCATAGTTCCTAAGCTTTTTCTTTTAAGAAGATCTAAATATCTAAGTGCAGAAATTAAGTCATCTTTACCAGCACACTTAAAATAAAGTGTCCATTAAATACTGCTAAACTAATGCTGAATTAGAGTGGAACTCTTTGAGAAGTACATATCACTTCCATATGAATACTAAATGATTTTTTTATTCATTCGATTCTATTGTATTAGTGTTATTGCAATGAATACTAAATGAATTCCTAATGATTGGACACTTAAAATAAAGTGTTACCCCTTTACAATAGTCATCAAACTTTAAGAACAAATTGAGACCAAAAAAATGAGGTACTGATGGGGAAAAAAGGTTGAACTGTAGAGTTCAGTCTATTGAAAAGTATAATTTATTTGATGTTGCTAATATTCAGATGCTGTCTTATATTAAAATTAATGCTACAGGAGTGGACCCTTATATAGAGGATTTGTTGCAGAAATAAAATCTATCGGTAACACTTTCATTGTTCTATCATTATGAACTCATTTGGTATTCACTGTAATAGCACTGATCGTAATGAATTTGTTTGATATTCATGTGGCTCTCACATGCATTAACATAGGCTTTCTGTTGTAATTCAACATCCAACAAGCATTAGTTAATACAGACTTTAAATTAGAAATGGACCAGTATTCAGAAACTAGAGATGCCTTTCAGTTTACAAACAGATAAAGGGCATTTTTTCTGTGTCAAATTTCCAATTCATTCTTTCTTTGATGCATTATTTTAAGCTCTAAAAGCTGCTGGAAGATCCCAGACTGGTTTTTCCAGATGAAGATAGGTGTGTGCCACCTTATATATTGGGCAGAAATCCAGAAAGCCAGAATTTTATCACCCAGGCACATTACCTCATTATCCCCTTGGCACTGGTGGGCCTTGGCACATCCCAGAGCTGGCAGTACTGAGGAAGTGAGAAATTCCAACTCCTGGTGTTAAAGAGGTTTTGTTGCTTTATGCTAACAAACACCACTTCTTCCCGAGGAAAGTGGTACTGGGTTATGTTTATTTTGCAAAATGAACTCCAGTCCTTACAGTAGCTTTCTCAAAGGAAATAATTCAACCCAGTACCATGGCAATAGGTAGGGTAAATGTTTGCAAAGTTTTCATAAATTGTGGAACATAGCCAGGTTTTCAGTAGTTCTGACTCACAATTGCTTGAAATCTCTTGGACCCTTGTCACTGCAAGTCTGACTAATATAGGTTATTATGTTATTCATTCTCACTCAGGCTACTTGACTCTGAATCTCTATTATATATTGTAGAATTATTTGTGTAATCTCATAAAGAAGTTCAGAAAGCTACAGATATTACATATGATCTGTAATTACTATTAACGAGTAGGATAGTCACCTTAATTTAATAGTCCAAAACACCACAGGCCAGGTTCCCAGCTCACACAACTGGATTCAGCTTCTGTAGTTTATTAAGCTGCATGTATGTATGCCAGGAGCCTGCAAAGTCCATTGGATTTACTGGAAAGACTGCCTTTGGTTTTGGATCAGGCCCCAGTTGAGTGTAAGATGTGGCAAGGCATCTCATAGCATTTTCTACCACCATTTTCACTTCAGAACATTGTGGTACTTTATTAAAATCATCTTATTTGGGAAAACAGAGGCAGTCTTTTTACCTACAAGACAGCCATTTTACCTATGACATCACTCCTGTTGTTACAGAACCACAACACTAGGGCTTTTACAATACAGATGTCTGGGTTAAAAATGGTAATTATTTTGGGAACCTGGTATCTCAGGAAGCAGACTTCTCTTTAGTCCTCCTGCCTGGCTTGTAAAAGGAACAAGGCTCTAGGGGAACTCAAAGGTGCAGTGGCTTTGCCAACACCAGTAAGGGCAAGAAAAGCTTTTGGGTCTTTAAGGACTGCCCAACTCTCACTACATCATGGGTACTCAACCTCCTTTTTGACTTGTGGAGGACCCAGTTGGATGGAAGGCCAGAATATAAAACTTTTGTCCTCTACACACCAGGATGAAGCCATTATAACGTACAAAGTGAAGCACCCCTCTGGCTTCCCTGAGAATGGAGTAGCACAGCTTTGATGGCCCTACTGCAAGCATGCTGCTAATTATCTTCTGAGGTCTGGTAAGGAATTTTCCCTTTGCTGCCAGGCTGGCCAGACACTGAGTTTCTTCACCTTCCTCTTAGCAGCCAAGAAGCTGATCAGTTGTAAAATCCATTTATCATCCCCAGTACAGTTAATCATTCCAAGCAAGAACCAGTTCCCTGACAAACCAGGATTGGAAGTAGACTTAGGATGGGGTGGGGAATTGGGCTGGGCACTCCTAGCATCTGATACAGCCATGTGAGAGTTTCCTCTGTTCATACCATAACCTAAGTGAAAGAAGAGGAAAGTGTGGCTCCCCCAACAGTGCAAGAACTAGGCTAATAGGGTAGAGAGACTGCCAGCAGCAGGTAGAACAGAGAGTTGGGGTGGCTGCCAGCAACTGTCCACCAGGGAGAGGAGATTAAAAGAAGGTGGCCTGCACCGGATGAGTTATTGCCAGAGAATTCCTAGGTGTGTTAATAAAGTTGTAACACACATTCCTGATGTCTTGCTTTTCCCTCTGCAACAGTCAGGACAAACCCAGTCTGGACAGGGTTCTTTTCCTGAACATTTATTTGCTTCTCTTGCTGGCTAAAATTTGCCAGGACTTCTGCAGTCATTGCTAAATGTAAACTATAATTGCTTAAGTCACCTTAAAATATAGTTGCCCCAACCTGTATAACCTCACAGTCAAAGTTTCCATTACTGACCGCTTGGCACTGGGGACAAAGTAACCACAATTTGGCACAACATATGCACCTGCTTCTCTTACACCTACACAACCACACACACACACAGACTCCCAGAGACTGGTGCTCCCAGTGCTCAAGTACTTCAATGTTAACCATAAGTGCTATTTTGTGCATTTAAAGTGGAGGCCACGTGGCAGAAATAAATGCACATGCCTTTCTGAATCAGCCTTATAACTCAAGCTGAGCAGTTGGCCCTCAGAGATTGTTGGCAAGAAGACTTTTTCTTTTTTTTTTTCCTCTTTAGGTAACGGTGCTGAGAAGGAATCTAGTTTAATTCTTTCTAAGAGAAGAGGGAAGAGGTGGGTTTTCTTTTTTCATCCGCTATACCTTAAGCATATTTTCTTTTCTTTTTTAATTAAATATACTCAACAATCAGCCTGAAATGTGAGTGAATCCCTTTGGAGGTAGACACAACAAAGAAAGGGAAGCAAAAGAATTGGCTGCTTCCTACTATTTTTGCTAAAATGTGCAACTATGATAGTTTTCAATGGAAACCATGGCAAATGGAGTTTCCAGCTCACTGTGGGAGGCCTCTGATAATGCACTCTCATTACTTCACAATTAAACTAAGGAAAATGTGTGTCAATTCTGTATGTGCTGAACCCCCTGGCACAATGGCATCAGTTTGTGCAGTGGATGTCCATAAATCTGAATTTCCTAGTTCTGTGGATTTGTCAGGCCTTTGAAATTATTTAACATGCTTTGTGGTGATAGTATTTATAACACGCTTAGCACCTATCTAACTTGTGCCTGCAAGTTAGGCTATGAAACTATCACCCAGGCTTATGGTGTCTGTGATTTTATAACCAGCTAACAAGTCACTTTCATGGGTTGTGACATCATTTGGAGCCCAAGTGGGTAACAGTCAACATTTACTCTATGTGGTAGGTGTTGTTGGATTCATATTATATATATATATATATA
>NW_017728998.1:23903732-23917846 GCF_001723915.1 Gavialis gangeticus | reverse complement strand
TATATATATATATATATATATATATAAAGTTTGTTGAAGAAAAGAGTCACAAGTATTCCTTCCCTTAGTTTTAAAACTACAGACCATGGACTTCACTAGTGTCTGGCCTATCAGGAGTTCATAATGAAAACGGATGTTCATTTTTTCTTTAAAAGTGTCTCAAGCTAAATGATACTGACGCTTTCAATTTTTAACATCATAATCAATAAAGGCTGCTTATGCACACTTTGCAAAACCATCAGTTTAGAAGTTTGAAAAAAAAAATCTGCATATGGCTGCAGCTTGCTGACTGGAAAGCTCTAGCACTAAATCTTCTGAGTTAAAGTTTTACTGGTGTGTTATGAGTAAAAATGCCTTGTCAGCCATCTGCCAGTTTTTCTCCTAACATCCATATTTTCAACCCTTGCTAAACATTGGGAGCATTTGGCCACAAGAGGCCAGCTCTACAATTAAACAGCCGAGTTCTGCAGCAGAAGCAAGGGCATGTCAAAATAGAACTGTCTGTTATTAATTTTAAAAGTCCATAAAGGAAAGCTATGACCCTGTCAGGGTGATGGACTGGCAGTTAAATGTATTATAAACTGTTAACTCTCAGAGACACAAAAGAAAAGAAAAGGGAAAACAATGCAGCAGTGTCAAAAGCTTCAATAAATGCTAATCATGGCAAATTAATCAGCCTCTAATTCCACTGATCCAAAAAGGTTAGAGAGTCAATTGTGTAAAATTAGCTCTTTCTCACGTGTCCCTTTGCATTTGGAGAATCTGTCTGTTCATTTGCATCTTTTGCCAATGTTTACGAAGAATTCAGTTCATTAGCTCTTAAACATAAAATCAGACATTGAAAGAGGGATTCATTGCCTTTTCCTGCTTAAAGTTGTACTTAAAGCAAACAGCATTGCTGCAATATACATTTATAGATTCCATCAAGCAGCATTAATTACTGTACATCTCGTATCTAGAAACCCTCTAGAAAAGTTTGCATGTGAATATTGTTTAGTATTCAAGGAGGTTTGTTTTTCCTATGGCTTGGGCTAAAATGTTTAATCATGAGATTGCAGTGAAATAAATGACAAGCGGGACCAACAAACCTCAGAAGATTTAGGCAGAGATCCCAGGCATAAGTGCCTTAACTGCTTTGGGAAATACCTGTTTTAACCTGTGTTTGAAAAATCCTGCAACCTGCCAAAGAAAAAGGCAGATGAAGTGAGTGATTATGTAAAATCAGCAAGCCTGAGGAAGGTTTAGTAGAAAATGAAGCAGAAGATGTGAAGGCATCTTAACTAGATTTGTGGGATATGTTCATAACAAAACCCAGAACCAGCCAAAACTCTCCTGATTTCCTTATGAAACCAGAACTTCACCTAGATTCACTCATCATTTGTTTGGGGTTGGGTTTTTTGTTTTTTGGGGGTGTTTTTTGGGGGGGGTTGTTTTTGGTAAAGCTGAGCTGAGTTCTGAGCCTTGTTATGACTTAGATTACTGGGACCTCCTTAGACCAAAGCAAAGAGACTTGTGAGCAAGGAGCATAACTATATTAAATAAGTGGGTTTTGATAACCACTGTCCTGCATATATGGGAGAGGAACACAGGAGGAGGAAACCGCTGTGATTAACCTATAGTTCAGTTTGCCTGGAATCTTTCTATTAAGATGAGATTTGGAACAGGTTTTTCCTTCCTCCCAGAGAAGAGGCAGATTGCAGGAGACCGATACCATATATGTGTCTCCCAGCTTGCTTTCCTTTGTTCCCCAGTGGTTCACAGACTAGTGACTGCTCCCAGAAACCCACATACAAGTGAATTTTCTAGGTTAAAAGGTACCCACCTTTGGGGAAAATTTCATGGATCATCAAGCTGTGTGAACTTCACACCAGATTCCCTCTGAGGATCAAATCATTCATGTCCCACAGGTTTGGATCCCTCAACCCATGTACGACTCATGATATAATCCAAGTAAGGGAGTCACAGTATATACAAGGCAACTTCTCATCAAGTTTCCTCAGGGGCCAGCTTGAGATTGGGCAAGGAACTCGCATGGGATTTTCAGCAATAAGTGCAAGGTATATCTTTGACTTTGCTTTCTCCCACAAACAGATAGCAATGTGTCTCAAGTTGCAGCAAGGAAAGTTTAGGTTAGATATTAGGAAAAACTCTCTCACTAGGAGGGTAGTAAAGTACTGAAATAGGCTACCCAGCGAGGCAGTGGAATCTCCATCCTTGGAGATTTTTAAGACCTGGCTAGACAAAGCTTTGGCTAGGAAGATATTATAGTTGGGGGTAGTCCTACTTCAGGTTAGACTAGATGACCTCCTGAGGTCTCTTCCAACCCTAGTTTTCCATGATTCTATGTATGTACACATCATGTATAAAAATCCCCCAAAACAAATAATTCTGCTGTTTTGTATTTGGGAAAGGATGCATATCAAGACATTAGTAGTGTTGCTTAGTGCACTACTGGAAGGCCCCGAGATACTATGAGATGAGTACAGTATAAGAAGCTATACATAGAAGAGAACAGAACTGTACTGGTTTGAATGGATTAACAAGCAACCTCTATAGTTGCACGGACTGGGTATCTGACAGTACTGACTGCACTCCCAATTTCATGTGCCAGCATGCCCTGGACTCAGGCATCTCTGAGGTCAATTTTCTTGGTGGTCATCTGAAAGCCTTGACTTTTATCTGCTACACTGCATGGTGCAGTACAGCATAGAGATTCCTAAACTAGCTGTTAGCAAGCTCACATGGAGCTCAAGAAACGGAGCAAATTAACATGCAGTGAGTACTGGGCTGCTACTTTCTGAACAGATTAGCTTATTTTAAGATAGTCTGAGTATCTCTACACTACTCTGCAGCCTTGTCCTACATTAGAGGTATCACCCACACTTACCTACTTGTTCCCTCTTGGTACCGTGAAGGGATTATAGCTTTGAAGAGTCAGCAATTTCCTTCTCGTTTTTATAGATCTGCCTGGGTTGGGCAGATCAGGGTGTTTTGTTTTTGTTTGTTTTGGGGTTTTTTTTGCAGTTTTATTTAGTTTCTACATACGTCTATTGCCAAACTAGAAGTAAAACTCAGGGATGGAAAACTTACAGGAATGGGGAAAACATTTATATAAATTCCCTACAAAGAAGGAAGAGAATTGTATAGCTCTGACTTTAAGAGATTTGTATCTACTAAAGCATTGTGAATAAACATTAAAAAAAATGTAAACTGCAAGTTAACTGACAATTAGGGGACAGTAAAAAAAATATGCAAAAAAATACCCTTAAAGAGAAATGCAGGGTAAGTGTACATGGCAGAGTGTAATAAATGGATTGTCAGCAAGCTTCCTTTGTGAGCACATCTTTTGTATTGTAGTGAAGTGTGCAACAGGAAGATTTGAATATTATAAATCTGCCATCTCCCACTTCTGTCAATCAGATCCTTCCAATTTTGAACATGCCAGGATGAACTACATTGACTTCTTTGGCACAAAAAAAGTGAATCCAGTGAAATTCATATATTCACTGGTGTCATGAAAATGAGAAAATTCTGTCTGTTTGCTAGAACAGCTTTGGGCTAGTTTTAAATGGCTGCATTTCATCTGTGCAGTTTCCCTCCCCACAACTGTTATGATGTGAAAAGTGCCCAAGGCCAGGGATGTGTTGGCCCAAGTCCACTAAAATTAATTGTAATGGGGGGGGGGAAGACCTGCTGAGGTATTTTATCCATCCATCACAGTACACCTTCCATCTTGACCACTCCTTTTCTACCTGATCTTTTCTTTCCTTTTTTTTTTTTGCAAGCAAGTGTTGATCCCACCTAAAAATGCATCAGACAGCTGCTGGTATCTATTCCTGTCGCAAGAGCTCTTCAAATGTTCAGAACCATAAGACGTTCCATAGCTTTGTGTAATTGTTCTTGCTTTACATTTTTGTTCTACTACAGCAATAAAACTATTAACTGTTCCCAATGAGTCACAAGCCGATTCTTCCATTGAAGGATAGGAGCTTGTAAAGGAGTACACAGACGGAACAATTATTGCAGTCATTGAGAGTTGTCATAAGATATACATTCTCACCAGAGAGAAGCCAAGAGGGGGTCCCCACCACAAAACTCAGATCTGGATGAAAATTTCTCAAACATGTAATGATAGTTGGATCTCCAGGGTGGTACTTAAACCATATAAAGTACTACCTGATATGTTGGGCTCAGGATCCAGTTTTCCATAATATCCAGAGTCACGTTCAGATCTGTGTGTAAGGAAACAGCACTTACCACTAGACACTTACAAAAGAAAGAGAAGCACCATATCATTTTCCCATATTATGAATTAAATAATCCCAGTAATATCATTTGGCAGATGAACCAGGAGGCAGTAAAAGCTAACCTGGACTTTTTTTCTCTCTCACGGATGTAGCATGCTGTGGCTATGGCAGAGTTGGAGGGATATGATTCTACTCTAGTTTTCATTTCTCAGGAAACCTTTACGGCTTTTAGGCCCCATAAGAATGCAGAGGGCAAACAGGGTTAAGCTCAATCTATCTTTGGATGGGACATCTTCAGGAATTACCGTGGTGATACCGGAAGGGAGGAAGTCAATACTGACTAAATGACCAAGCACGGTGTGAAAAAGAAGCAGTGCTGGTAAAGGAGCAAGCTCTCAGATCAGATGTAAAACAGAGTTCTTGACCATGTGCAGTGAACCTCAGTGTCCTGGCTGTATTCCAGCTTCATTCTGCCTACCTATGCTTTCAACTGAACACCGTATTCTCTGTATCCTGCCCCAAACTGTTCAGTAGTGTTGCTGTGTGTGCTGTTTAAAGAGCACCTGCCTGGCAGTGGTGGGTGAAGAGAGCCTTTGCCTCTCACAGGGGTGCTGTGAGCATTACTTAATTAAAATCTGCAAGCACACTTCAAGCCAGAGTAAACTCTGAAGAGGCAGAGATGCAGGGGAAGAGATGAACAGCCTTAGGGGGCAGTGCCTGGGGACATTTTCTCAGCTACTGCTGGGTGGGATTGTCCATGGCTGCGTAACTCGGGCTCTAAGGTACACAGTGCGAAGTGACTCTAAAACCAACATGGCAGCCTTCATGTGAAACCTTCATTGATGTACATAACACAAGGTGTAGGGGAAGAGAGTCAGGACAACTGCCTCTGAGAACTTGAGAAGGAAAGAACCAGGCAGTGGCCCCAACACTGTCCCTCGTAATGCAGTAGGCAGTGAGAAGAGGATGACTGAACCATGACTCTAGTTTCACCCAGACACAATATGCTGCATCTGCCCTTGATTTCTCTCCTGCCATGGCCCATAAAACCCTACCTTTATGCTTCCAAAGCACTCCTTAGCTTTTGAAACAAACTGAGGATTCCACCTTCCTGGATGCCTGAGGAAAAGGCTCCCACTGGTATAGATTTCCAAGGAAAGATACTTCAAAATAGCTGGGCTAAGTCCCTTTAGTGTGACATTTGGCACCTGCATTCCAGGTCCCCTTTTTACCCAGACTTACTTGGGTTTGAGTTCAACACTCAGATTCAAACCCTCAGGTATGTGGGGGATGTTCATGTGAAGTTCTGGATTTGGGCTTTGTTGCTAGCCCCCGTTTCTGAACCAACATTTCCTTGCAGCTTTATAGAATCTTCTATTCTATTTCAAGTCCATCTCCAATTTAAATTCCAGACCTAACCTAGGGTTTCGCAGGTTCCTTCTCCTTTATCAAAGGAAAAATATCACATGAAAAGAAGCAACAGCCCCAGTGTTCTGTTCTTTTTCTATAGATCAGGCCCCATGAACCATAAATCACAAAAAGGATCTGTGGATGCTGAGTTACAGACGTATATAAGTTTATTAATTGTTTTCATAAAATTATTAATATTGCACTATGGATGGAAACCAAAGGGATAGAAAAAATTTATTCTGAAAATATTTTCCATGAAGAGAGGCCGAGGGTATGATTCAGTAGTAGTAGTATTATTTATCTTAATATTATTTATCTTTTCCTTGACCTGGAGTGTACATTAACATTCTTAGTTTTACGTTGCTTCACTACTGTCCCACCTTCTCTAAGACTGCTCCTTTGCTTCTTCATGTTTACCACTAACAGGACCTGCCTGCTATTAGCAGGGAAGGCTTCTATAGAGAAACAATGTTATACCAAACTCAGCATTAAATGCTTTCTTTGCCTGTTTGTAGTTTTAGTATCCTGTTGCTCTACAGAAATGAAAAAAGCATACAGAAGTATGGATTATGTGATACATTTCCTGTAACATTTAATAATCACATTAAAACATTGTACTCTACTTATAAATATATTTTCTTTAGAAATTACTGCCTATTATTTGATTCACTTACATAAATTACCTTGTACCAGACATGGGCAAATAACCTAGCCTGAATATATGAATCTCGATACTGGGCATATCTACACAAGACGCTTTACTTGAAATTGAAGCAAATTACTGTGCAGTAATCATCACTGTCTACATGTGCAGATGCTTACTGTGTAGTAATTTGCTCTAATCTCAAGTAAATGTGCTCCCTGTTAATACAAGTAGCAAATTTACTCAGGAGTAATTACTGAGCAGCATGGCACTTGTAGACAGCTGACTAGGAGCAAATTGGCTCCCAGTTGGCCAGGCAGCAGGAGGTGGGAGATTGCTCCCTGCCCCCAGGAACTTCCTACTTCTGGGGTGAGCTCTTCCACTGGAGGCTGGGAGGGGACAATGTCCCCTTGCCCTGGCAGCAGGGAGCTTCCAGCCCCTGTAATCACAGAGTGGAGGCTGGGAGATTATTGTTCCCAGGCCCAGCTCCATGATGATTGTTATCTCCCAGCCCCACTCCAGCGATTGCAGTGTTGGGGCTGGGAGCTCCCTGCACAGGGCGAGTTCCCCGCCCATCCTAGAGCTGGCTGGGACCCGTCCCTGACCAAGACAGTTTCCAGCCAGTCCTTCGCTACATAGGCAAGTCTGCATGTGCACCCTGGAGGTGGCTTGGGACTGTCCCGTTTTGGTTAGTCCCCAACCAGCTCCAAGTTGAGCATGCAGACTTCCCCATGCAGTCTGGGGCTGGCCAGGAACTGTCCCAGCCAGGGGCATATCCCAGCCCCATGTCCCAATCAGGCAATCAAGGTGCAGGGCTTGGAAAGAGCTGCAGGGGAGGGGCAGATCCCAGCTCCCTGCCCTGATTCACTGGTTGGGCAGCTAGCAGCAAGCCCCTAGCTGGGTGGGGATTCCCCATGCAGCTGGGGGCTTGCTGCTAGCTTCCCTGCCAATATATCAGGGTGGGGGTGTGGGACCTGCCCCTTCCCTGCAGCTCTTTCCAGGCCCCCTGCCTGTGATCAGAGAGCCGGGGCCAAGAGCTCGCTGTTTCCAGAGCAGGGGGACATTGTATCTGCTTGGGTTCCAGTGGTGGAGCCCGCCCCAACCAACAGCAGACATCTCCTGGGGGCAGAGACCAATCTCCCAGTCTCTGCCAGGAGACAGCCAGGATTAGAGCTCCTCCTGGCTGCTGTAGGTGGCTGGTGCAAGGCCAGAGGGGGTGGGAGCAGACTGCTCCCATGAGCAGCCAATCTGCTCCTGCTTCCCTGCACATGTAAGTGCCTTCCTACTGTGGGTTTACTCTAAATTATTCTAGAGTAAAACCACTTTGGACCATTTGCACATGTAGACACACCCACCAAGGTCTAGATACTGCTCAAATAAGTTTCACTGGATCTTCAAGCAAATTAACTTCATTTACTTTTTAGGTGTAAATCAAGAGTTATAATGCAATGGCTTACCCATTTACAACCAGAATCTAAGCCAGCCTTTCTACTTTAAATCCAAGTATTTTAAAATATTTTCATAAGATGAACTAAAGCATAATAGACAGATGGTCTCCTGGATGCTTCCCTTCCTATTCATAGGTCCTAGTAGAAATTCCCCTTCCCAACCACATGCCACCTCCCTTCCCATTTGCAATCAAACAGCATCCTTGGGCAACTACTGAAAATGTTTAGCTGTGAAAGTAAGATGAGGAAAGTATTTAGTGGATTTTAGGTATATTCCAATACAGTTCAATCGTTGGAAACCAGAGACAGAGCAAGTGAGCACTGTGGGCTTGACCTATTCTCATTGCAGTCAATGACTAAGGGCTCAGACAGAAGTGACAATTTTCACCTGTTCTGGCCCCTGCAAGGACTGTACAACTGTGACATAACAAGTGCATGGCTGCTTTAAAAGGGCCCAACTCCACAACAAGAAGAACCCTCATTACATTATATGAGGGTTCACATGAAAGCACTCGGAAGCAGAGCACCATCAAAAACTTATGTCTAGATACACTGGAAGCAGGGCTGGGCTGATGCAGCCCCATCTTGCTCTCAGTGCTGTTTTCAGAATGGACGTGTTGGGGGAGCAAAGGGAGCTCATTCAGGAAGTTGCCCAGCCAGCACTGGAAAGTGGGGTGGGTGGATTGGAGCCCCCTTCCCAGGTGGAGGGGGGCTCCAATCCACTCCCCCCTGCCCACATTCCTGCACAGGCTGGGGAAACCCTAGAATGGACCCCTCTCCCATGCCTTCTCCCCCTCTCATCCTGAGAGAGCACTGGAGGCTGGGAGAGGTGTGGTGGGGCTAGGGGAAGAGACTGCAGAGATACAACCTCTCCCCCTGGATTGGCTCCAAATTGGAGCTCAATCCCCAACCCTTCCAACCCAACAGTGAGTATCTGTTAGGCCCACAGAATCAGTCTAAGTCATGGCACTTTCTGTAAAGTACCAAGAGTCAGACCAGGAGCTGCAGTTTTGCCTGTGTCCTAAGTTTTCATCGATTCCAGAATGGCAGTGATCAGCCAACCCTCCATACACAACCAGGAAATACAGCACCTAGCCGAGAGGCTCCTGGTCTATAAGCAGAGCTCACAGGTACCGCTGCAATATAAATAAAAATAATGAATAAATGCTTCACAGACTGAGAATACACAATCTTATGCCAATTAATTTTGTCCTGTTTTGGACAGTTTCAGCTTATCTTACGCTTTCCTTCAATTAAAGGGCATTTATTGAATTACTTTATTATTACAAGATGACAACACTAAGAAACACTATGCTTGTTTCTTTTCCTTTTGTCTGCTTCTTGAGAATAATAATCATACTTTAAAAAAAAAAAAAAAAAAAAACCCAAAAATATTAAAAAATTAAAAAAAAAAAAAAAAAAAAACCCAAAAATATTAAAAAATTAAAAAAAAAAAAAAAAAAAAACAAAAAAAAAAAAATCAAGAAAACCCTCAACA
Source organism: Gavialis gangeticus (assembly GCF_001723915.1). NCBI lineage: Eukaryota > Metazoa > Chordata > Crocodylia > Gavialidae > Gavialis > Gavialis gangeticus. The sequence goes on along the minus strand of NW_017728998.1, from coordinate 23,908,600 downwards.
TTTAACAATTTGCAGAATTTACTAAAAATAAAATGATGCATTTTAGATTTACATTTACAATCCAGAGAGTGGTATTTATAGCTTTGGGAAACCTGCATTCCAATTCTAAAGCTCTCCCTACAGACGCCTTTAAATTAAAATTATGTTTGAAGCATCAAAAACAAATCAGAGTTCAAGTGCACAGTATGATTCCCAATGGGAAAAGACGCAGGGTGATTTCTGTGGCAGTAAGAAAGAAATGTTTATTTTCATGGAAGGAGAAAGGTCCAGTTCTAATATAAGGCCCATCTGTATTTGTTGCAAGGTACTCATTGAAAAATTATTGATCTTCACTGAGATTAAGCTGAACATTATTTTTGTTTCCAAGGTTTCATGGATTCTGAGCAGAATCTAAGCACCTCACTGAATGGGGCTGATGGAGCTATAATGTGCACTGCTGTTAAGAAGAGTAGTTGCCCTGTGAAACTACAGCAACAGAGATTTTAGGAAAGAATTTACAGCGTGTCCTAGTATTGAAAGTTAGCTTAGACTTCCTCTTGACATCAATGTAAATTTGTCCAGAGACACGACGTGAACAAATAACTTGCAAGAGAACATTCTGACCAGCTTTAGGATTAAGTCTTTAAAGTGCAAATCTACCCCACCTTCAGGTTTAAATTTACAGATATTCATGTTCCTTTTTACACCTTTCAATTAGCAAATAATTGTGGAGAGTTCAGTTCAAAAGGTAACAACATTTTTCAGTAGGACTTTGCTCGCTTATTTTTCTTTTTCCATTTTTGTGTTAATTCAGTGATAATTTCCTAAAATAATATCCTTAAAAGCCTCTCCATGCAATAATCTAGCTGCCAGATACCCAAACCCACCCACTCATTCACCCACCTGTACAAAACTATAAAGTGTCTTTAAAAAGTCTGAGGATTCTCCAAATAGATTTGTAAAATTCCCCAAACCACTTGCTAACCAACATGCCTTTATCATCATCTCTTCCAGCTTCTAGGGGCATGTTTGTAGGTTTCTATTATCCAAAATTAAGAGGACCATTAATGCAAAAGACAATATCATAAAGTTTTTATACACTCAAATCTTTTAAAGGTATGTTACCAGTTTTCATAGAGGGGGCCACTGTCAGAAATGCAATTTCACCTATCCAATTAGCAGGTTTTGCTGCTTTATGAATCTGTCACTGCTTCCTTTGCACCAAACAGCTGCTTATGCAAAAAAACTGTGTGAAACTCTATTAAAAACCGCAGGTCTGTGTGAAGCAAGTTAAAAAAATAAATGCTCAATAATGCTGCATTACATCCTCTTCCTCTGTAAAGCTGCAGCCAAGAAGCAGTTAAAATTATTAGGAAGGGAATTCCATCATGCTATTAATGTCCTGCAATTCAGCTGTGACTGTGTTCTGTTCACTTGGTTTTCCTCTTCAAGTGCTGTTCTGTTTTTAAAGCTGCTTTGAAGGAATGCTCTCCAGTGGACTGCAGCCTGTCACTGCTCCCTGTCATGTGTCCGATAATTAAAATCTGACTGATTTACTGACTGGCATCAACCATCACAGCTCAAGAGTTAGATGATGTTCATCCTTCCCAAGGCTAAATTTACTTGGTGAAAAGGGGCCGCTTGCTTCCAGCCTGAGCTGTCATTCAGCTGCCGTGGAAACCATAAAGATAGCTAACAGAGCCCCAGCCAGCAGTCTTTAGTTTATTTTATTCTAATATTTATTGCCACCCAGAAAATGAACATAATACAGACAAGTTAGTGAGAGCACTGCACCAGTGATTTGTGAGGCTGGTGTAGAGCAAGATCAAAACAGTCCTGCAGTACTAAAATAAAATAGAACAGCGGTGTTTCCCAAAAGTATGGCAGGGCTGTAGCTATGTTTATATTAACCCTAATGGGGCACAATTTATTATTACATTTTAAGTAGATGCACTCGTGAAGAAGGACTTTTTTTAACACACACTGTGCAGGAAGTACAAAAAAAAAAGAAAAAAAAGAAAAATAAGAACTATCAAGTCACCCAGTGTGAATGATCTAGGACTATTACTGGAACCTCTAGGATCTATTGAAAACAGCCATTTCAATAGCTCAGGGTCATGGTATCAGTACTAGTGATAGAACAAGCTGTTTACAAAAGATTTAAACGCCAGTGAAGAAGCCTCCTCCAGGCTCAGCAGCTTATGCTCCTTAGCCTTTAGGGTTGTGTCCTGCTCATCTTGCTACTTCCAGTTTCTCTCTCATCTCAGGTTGAGTGTGACAGTCACCAGCAATCCTCAACTCCATATGCCCTAACTAATCAGCTTCACCCCAACCTGGACTGCAGCAGTAGTTCACAATTCCACCTCAATTTCCACACCAGCCACTCTCTGTTTTCAAAGAAACAAAATTACCCAAAAAAGATTATAGCTCACAACCCTCCTTTTTCTGTACTCCCAGCTGCAGGACTTGTCATCTTCTGCTGCACATAAATAAAGCAAAACCCTAAACACATGCTGCCTGGTAAGAAACTTAAATACCTTTCCAGCATGGACAAAATTAATCACATAATATTTACAGTACTAAACAAAACAATTATAACATCATATATACTCCGATGAACAAACAGTGACAGCATTTTTCAAAAACATACAAGAAAAGGCAAACAAAAGCTCACATCCTAAAAAAGAATTCTCCCCAAGCCTGAAACCCCTCAGATCAGTCTTGTACCCAGCATTCAGATACGACAACACGTCTGCTGGGGAAAGACACGCAAGGCCTGATTCACTACTGCCTCCCCTCCAATTTCCCTCAGATGCGACTACCATTCTTCAGACAGAGTTACTCTATCATGAATCTAGGAAAATAGAGGTGTATCAGCTCCATGAAGCAAAATTTCCAGAAATGGGGAAACATAAAACCAGTGCTGTGGCTAGGGGAGGCAAGAAGGGAGACAGCCTCAGGCACCGAAGTGAAAGGGGTGCCAACAAGCACTGCCCAGCTGGGGCAGGGTGCGGGATGGAGCTGCAAGCGGTTCATTTGGGGTGGGGTGCAGGGATGGGTGGAGGGCAGCTCCCGCTACTGCATACCCTCCTGGGCAAGTATGGTGGGGGGGGGGTGTATGCCCCCCGGATCTGTGTGCGGGACAAGGGCAGGCTGCTGCTGTGGGCTTTACCCTAGGAACCAAATTTCCTTGCCACGGTACTGCATAAAACATGTGCCCACATAAGGAAACCCATATTTGCATGCTTATTAAATTGCCCCACCAGATGGGCATCTGCTTGCTCAATCTATATTTGGATGGGGCATCTTCAGGAAATACCTGAGTGAAGAAGGAAGGGAAGGTGGCAATACTGAATAAATGACCAAGCATGCATACAAATATGGATGCACATGGACTAGCCACTTTCAGCCTTTTTTAATTTAATTTTATTTTTTTTTGAAGATTTGGTCCCTAATTGGGTTCCTTTTCTGGCCTCTGAAAGAGCAACAGTGTGCAAAGAATGAGGAGGAGACAAGAACCCTGCCCCCCAGAGATTTAATGGACAGAGGGCCTTACTCACATCTGCTTTAGTCATGAAAAAGGTCCAACTGCCCTTTGCAGTGCTACTCATATGCGTAAGATTCACCTGAGTAAGGGGCTGTAGGGCCAGGCTCTTAAAAACAGGCATCAAAACAACATGCATAGGAAAGCACTGGCTTATAGAGAGCTGGAAGTACCTTTGTAAAAAGTGTTCATGGATACAGTAATGGTCTGAACTACCAATACTGCAGCAGAAGCCATTATCAGCAAGGCTACTGCTATAATATAAAGGTATTCAGTGTGATTTTGTATCTGTGTCAAAGGCGGACACTTCTTTGTTGCAGGGGGAAGGGTGGGGGGCGAAGACATTGGCTTCTAGTGCCTGCCAAAGCAGAGTAGCAGCCAGACAAGCTGGAACAGACACTCTGTTATAGGGGAAACCCCAGCATAGTAAAACATCTACAACCACCCTGCATGGTGTTTTCTGATCAGCCCTGTATTTGATGTACTCTAATATCCTCCAAAGGGAGTTCAAAATTATCCCTACCAAGCAGCTTCATCATTCACACTCAAAAATATTTCATCTCCCCTTGTCTCCTTGCCTTCAGGAATTTCTATCAACCTGATATTTCTTAATCGGAACTTATTTTTTTACAGGTCATCAATTTGATTTCTCAATGTCTTAGTGCTTGGTAGTCTCATTTGGCACAGCAATCAGTTGTGCCCATCGATCTTTAGCACCATATATTCAATTTTCATGCAGCTGTTTACAGCGTTGAGCTAAAAACTTTCTGGTGAGTGGAAGCTTAAGAGCAAATCTCAGAATCCCCCCACCCTTGCCCATAAGCTAGCATTTCATTTTTAAAAAGCTATATAAAATGAAAACTATCAAACTGCAAAAATAGCAAACAAAAAGCTAACAGCGTATAATAACATTTAAAAGGTATGCTTTCTTAGAATACCCATAGGACCAACCTCCTCCCTGGCCAGTTCAGACTTAACCTTAGACCCTGAACTTGAGTTGTAGTCAGGTCTCTCTTATCTTAGCATGTATAACTACAAATGGTGGTATGTGGTCATAAACTTATCAAGCTCTTTTCCAGCTACCATACTGGTCCCCGCAACCTGCTGGGGAAGTGAATTCCAGAGGCTGGTGCCATGCTGGGTAAAGAAAGATATCCTTTCATTTGATCTAAATTTACCTGCCATCAATTTTCTCAACTGACAAGTTGTTGCTGTGTTATGAGATAACATGAAGAGGAAGGACTGATCAGTTTTCACTACATACTTCACAGTCTTAAATACCTCAATCAAGTTCCTTTTTATTTTACTCCTTTCCAAGTGCTCTTTTTTTTTTTTTTTTTTTTTT
>NW_017728998.1:23879356-23903579 GCF_001723915.1 Gavialis gangeticus | reverse complement strand
TTTTTTTTTTTTTTTTTTTTTTTAACTGATTTCCACAACTATTGGTGCTGAGAAAAGCTTTCACCCTGTTAATGGACAAAGATCACCTGGTTTTGATAAGAAGCATTTTCTCTCTGGGGATGCACAAACCTCAAAGAAATTCAAGCACTTCTGGTCTGACCCATTAAATTATCTCGTATATCTCCCTTCTTCTCCCGTTGTCCCCAGAAGACAACTTCCCTTTCTAACAGGCTCTCAAGGCCTCCCAGCGATCTTCTTTCCATGTACTCCTAAGTAACCTCTGAGAAAGGGCAGTGGTAGTGAGGGAGTCTTTCACCCTCAGTCCCAAAATGTTTGCAGGCAAGCTTCTGACTTAGTACATGTTGTCTAGTCTTCCTAGTCCAGAAAAGCTTTAGTGAAGCCTGTTGCCTTTACACCCCAACCCATTCTGAAGTCAGATGAGGAAATGAACTTGCTCCTCTTGTGGTCAATGCTCTCCTCAGCTATAAAAATCTGAGCCATAAAATCACTCACACGGTATCGTGGTAATGTTAAAAATTTCATTATAACAGGTCATAGCAAATCCCCATCTATCACCCTGGTGCCAGGCACAAGGCGCAGCCAAAAGTAGTACTGAGCAAAGCATCAGCTGCAATAGAAGCAGAACTGTTTTGACTCCTGCTGCTATCCAGGGTTGATAGACTCCCTTCCCTTCACCCCCATTGGCTTCACTTGACTTAGGATATAATGGATCTATGTTCTAGCTCATTGGTTCCCAACTTCTGGACATGACCCAAATGAGGGTTGCGGGGGAGTCATGAAGAGCTCTTACACAACACATGCACGCTCATGTGTGTGGCCTGGGAGCGGCAGGTGGGTGGGCAGGGCAGGGCCACCACGCACAAAGGGGGCAAGGGCAGCTCCCATGCCCCTGGGCTGCCACCGCACTCCACTGCCAGCAGCCCCTGCGGCACCAGATCAGGAGGTCCTGTTGGTGGCCAATTTAGGGTTGCAGCAAAAAAGGTTGGGAACCACTGTTCTAGCTCTTAGAAGGACTCAGCTTGGCAAACCAAGCTCTCTAAGGATCCTGGAAAAGAAGGGAAAGGACACACCAGCCACCTTCCAAAAGCCTTGGAAAAGTAAACAGAGTTAAAGGTTTCCAAACCCCATATCTAGACACGTAAAAGAGATGGAAGGTCCAGAGCTCATGGAGAGAAGAGCAATGGCACCAGTATGAAGAAACTGACGGGTGTCGCTGAGGTTCACTAAGATCATTTGGGTGCTTTCAGAGTTTTCCATATGTCCTAAATTGTGATGGAGCCTCAGAGATGGAAAACCTTGTAAATTAAACCTGCTGGGTTTTGTTCATTGAAACCACAGGAACCAAGACTGGAAAGTATTGCTCTCTCAGCCACTCCCCTGGTGTCCCAAATTATAGCCACAGAACCACCACTATGTTGAAAGCTTAGGAATATCAGGCCTGATGTTAATGCAATGTTAGTTTCATTCAGCCAGCTCTATTGCTTTCAACTGAATTATTTCTGATTCACCCTCAGAGGTCTAAACTGTAATTATAGGGTGAGTGGGAGCGATGATCTGCATTCCTGGGTGGAGAAAAGGTGACCTTCAGATTTCTCCTGCCCCTCTTAAATTTTGGCCCTGCTTGCCCTCATGACGGCTCTAAATCACACAGGCTGGAATGGTCTTCTGGAAATGATTATCTAAAACTTGTTGGACATTCACACATCATGGGCACCCAATTGCTTAACTCCCATTGAGCTAGGCGCTCAAACACTTTTGAAAATTTGATCTATAACAAGCTTCATCACAAAGAGTGAAAAATAAAATATTATAAATAATTAATATACTTCAGCACCAAAATAAACCCACTGCTGGAGTGGAATCTGACAAATATTTAATGGCACCCAAAAACACTACATAAAGGCAAGATGGGACACAAAGACCAAACAGTACACTATTAACATGAAATTGTAAATGCCAAGAGTGAAATTCATCAAGTGGGAGGAGAAAAGCAAACGGGAGATTACTATTTTTATTTTAAATAAATCAGTTTGCTAATCAGGTTGGGATTTTTCTGCTGGGAGTTAAGGAGGGCAAAAGGAGAACAGTAATTTTTAGAGCTGCCACTTTAAAATACAGCCCTTCTTGCTTCAACACTGCTTTGATGCAGCATCAGAGAGGGAGCCTCTTGAAGTGCTGTAATGTCAAGGCTCAAATGGGCATATTTTAAAGTAACAGGAAGTAAATTAAGCTAATTAAACACTCTTAATGCTTTGATTTTTTTAAAGAGTGTTTGCTTGCCAAGCAGATTTTTCAAGCTCTCTCGGCTATGATCATTACCTACATTTTTGGAGTTAACTATTTCTCAGAATTGTGGGCTGAAACCTAAAACCTATTGATACTGCATTGTTATAAAGGGCTGAATTCATGTGTACAATAATAAAGAGAAACTCTTTAGCAGAGGGAGCAGAGGCAACATGGTTTGTAAAATCTAGTCTATACTTTCGTTGAGATTGTCAGCCCCACTCTGGAGCTTTTACAGTGGGAAAAGGGTCAGAGTTAAAAAGTCCAGGGAGGATTTCCCAGATGTAAGCAACGGCGAAGACAGCTGCCTTCCGAGAACACCTCACAAGCCCCAAGGATCCCCAGGGGCAAGACTGGGGGTTTGAGAAGTGTGAACCGGGGCATTGCCACTGCATTCACCACTGCAGAGATTCCAGGGAACATCACAATCACAGCCCATGGCACAGGCACAAAGGCTGCTGTAACTTCCACAGACCGTAGGCTGCTAGACTGAGGGTTTCTCAAATACAGGCAAAGAACCAGAAGCAAAGGATAAGTTATAGTAACACCCTCCCATCCGGGCTGCAAGTTCTATGTTGGCCCCAGGAGAGGACGGAAGGGGACAGGCAGGAGGATGGAGTACAGCTCTCACCTCGTGTAAGCAGTGTGTGCACGCATGCATGCACGCGGGCCCATGCTACTATATCTGGTACTCCAGTCATTCTGTACATTTTCAGCTTCTTAGAACCACAGCAAACACAAGTACAACTTTTCCCTTTCCATCTCTTTCCTAATGTTTCCATTCTGGATATAAGCTTTACAGTCTCAAACAGGTCTGATACATCTGACCAAGGACAAATACATTTTCTAATCTCTGCACTGTCACCCTTATCTGGTCTCTATCAGGCAAACTGATGCCAATTGTCACCATCTCACAACTAGCAGAGAATCTCGTGGGTTTCTTTCTGCTTGGTTTTATAGTATATTATGAAAATGGTCAATACAATTTCAATGTTAAAAAAAAAAACTTGCAAGGAAAAAAGGAACTTTATCTTGTTCAATAATTGTTGACTCTTTCAGGGCTTGATCCAAATACTTTTAAAATCATTTGAGGTCTTCAATAATTTAGTATCTTTTGACTCGAATATGTCTACACATTCCTTCTTTGGGCACAGAAGATGTTAGGCATCCACCTAAAATATGCAGGAATTTCCAAACTGGAGCAGGCCTGTGGTCCACTCAGTCTGGGTTTCCAGTGCCGAACAAAGGCCAACACCAAGAGTGCCTGTACATGGGCATGGAGGCTGCTCTGACATCTTGTGATTAATCAAGTCTGCTGGAGCATGGTAATTTCCATGCTCCAGCTAGCCTACATATCTTGTTTATCAGTGTCCCTATGCTTCAAAATGGTGGCAGAGGCACTTGAACTAAAGCTCGTTGAACAAGCTTTGCATCCCCATCCCCATTTTGAAGTGTGGGGACACTGATACACGAGACACTGCAGCACTTTAATTAAAGCAACTCTCAGAGCTTCCCCCCCCTACTCCCCAACTCCAGAGGACATGTAAGAGTGCCCTAAATGCTTCTGAGGAAGCTGAAAGGTACCTGGCCTGTAGGGATGTGTCTTATCCTAGCTCCAAATAGAGATCAGCTTATGCCCAGAGGCATGAGGTTTCATATCTACTTTTGCTATTGCTAGACATATTTGGTCCCTGTGTGAATCTTACTACTATACTGGGCTCAAGTAGGGATTTGCATCAAATATACTGATCAATAATTTGGGAGGTAAATGCTGTGTAGTGTAATTAGAATGCAGTTCCCCAGTCTTTCCAGATAAAGGATAAAATCCTGCTTTCCCAAAGGGGTAAACCTGGATTAGGTCCAGACTGTCATCTGTTAGCCCAAGAATCAGTCATTTTAGCTAAAAGAATAGCTGTTATGCATCAAGCCTGATAAAGACCCTTATAGGTATTACCCACCTTTTCTCACCTAAGCTAGCACTTGTCCTTGAATTCTCTCACATGACGGGTCTTTAGCACTGACCACAAGCTGGGCATCAAATGATGCAGAATGTTTTCTAAAAACCAGAATAGTCCAGCACACAGATATTAACCAAATGGGCATACTGTGCATGCCAATTAAAACATTAAATTATAGGGAGAAGGCAGAAGGGGAACCAGAATTTTAGATCCCATAGCATTTTCAGGCAAGTGAGCTGTCAACTGAAGGAGCAACTTCACTAACTGAAACTTGTGAAGACTCTGATGTACCCAAAACTCTGAATACTCCAAATAGTTATGTCAACTGAGGTTACTGCAAAGTTTAAATTGTACTGGCAGCAGAGTCCTCTATTGTCATGACTGCTGTACAGACATAAAGATGGAGGGAGAGGAGAGAGAGAGAGAAAAAGAAGATACATGTACATGTCATGTATTATAAGGTTTATTAGCATAAGTTTGGGAAGGCCACATTATTCACAAGCAGCAAAGCCAGTAAAAGTTTGTACCAGTACCATATGCCATGCACAGTATATGTGACATGTACGGTACCACACACACACAAACACACACAAATCCTTCTGGAAAGGTTATAAAATGCTACAGGGGCAAATATGGAGGAGAGGGAGAGGGGAGGAAATGCTCAAATTCAAAATTGCAATCCTGACAGCCCTTGCCCAGCTCCCAGCTGAAAACTTGATCAGGGTTGTCAGCCTTTCCAGTGACTAAACTTTTGCTTTTGCAGCAGCACAGAAATGCCTTTGAATGTTGTTAACAATACAATTCACACATGCTAACTCATGCTAAAGCACTATTAAAGTTAGCATGGGCTGCGAGCAGCCACACATTCAGGGTTAATACCCTCTCTAACATGTAGAGTTCTGGTGAGCAGGGGTGTCGCTAGGAGCTGCCAAGTCTACCCCATAGCTACCCATTCTCCAGTTGCTCCCCACTACTCCCACGGTTCATCCCCACTCATCCACAGCTGCCCAGGTCTCCCTTGCCCTCTTTCATTTTGGGGCAGTAGAGTTCTGAATGATAGACTGGGAGGTGGGGGTGAGGACTGGGAACAGTGCATCCTTGGATCCTGGAGGACTGCAAATTGCCGGCATTTGCTTTACGGAGCAGATGGATGTTACTGCAACATGAGCTGCCTAACACCCTGCCTTCATTACTTTCCATCAGCTAGCTCCAGGCAGCTCCCCACTCAGAGTCCTGAGTTTGGGTTATCCCCAGCTCAGTGTGCTGCTTGTTTTGGATCCTAATGCTTCCCAAGTGCTATACAAGTAGCCTAGGAACCTAACACAAGACTTCGGTTTTAACTTTTAGGTCCATGATCCCTGAAGTGGAAATCCAAGATTCCTCATGAGGACACCTGTGCAATTCTCAAAAGGGAGAAGAAAACTATAATCAGACTATATTAAAAATCATTATCAATATGCTAAAATAATTTTTCATGCATTGCAATACATGAATGTGATTTACAGCATCCTATGCTATGGCAGGGCTAAAATAAAAAACACATCAATTAAAGGACAGGCATCTCTTTTAAGCACAATGCATGCAAGATTTTGAAGCTTAAACTTGCTACTGGGTCCAGCCTTGGTTACCCTAGCCTCAGGGCAGTGGAAATTTGGATGAGAAATCCAGCATTTCAGTGAAGCAAGAAAGATTGGCTGGCCATGCTGTGTTTGTTCAGATTTTAGTTGAGACCCACGTAACTTCCGAAATGCACAAACATAAAGCTGAGTTGCAACCCTCCTTTCCAGACCAAATGTGGAAACTTTGCTATCCCCGGGGCAGGGCAGGAACCCAGACAGACTCTTAAATTCACAGTCAGATACTCCTTGACTTTGCTTCAGGGAATAAGTAACCTGTACCTACCCTTTTGCTGTCACACCTTACTGTCCTTTTCTTACTTGTGCAGCTGTCAGAATACCAGAAAGGCAGAGCATACAACTGAGCCAATCCTATTCCCTCCAATCCCTCTGCGCAGGAGTGGAAGTAGCATGCTGCTAGCAAGAGCTCTCTATTCCACTTCCACTCCATTGATGCAGGCAGCTGACACAAGGGGTGAAGAGGTCCTCGTATCTCCTTGCTATCTGTTCAGGTAAACACATAGTGAAGGTAGCCATATAAAAAATCCCATACTCCACAAACAACTACGTCTTTACCATTACCATCAAGACACCAGATGACTGGGTTTGAATATTGGCTATTGAAGCTACTCAAAAGTTTGGAATACTTCAGGTAGTCCTGAAAAGACAGATTATTACTCGAGTACTGGGAAAGACATCATGGAAGCATACAAATTGCAACTTATTACACATCTTTTTAAAGAAGTGATCATTGCTATTATGACCCAATAATTTAAAAGCGCTCACTATCATGATGTTAACCTACTTTGTTCAAAGAAGCAACTGAGCTGTACAAATATATATGAATTGCTGCTTCTTCTATAGTAACAGTATTAGTGCCACTTCTGAGAGGCATGGATTTAACCTAGTTAAATTAACTAAGCAGGCACTCATTTAATAGCACAAAGCAATATTTACCCTCATGTTTACCAAAGTGTGGGTCAAATATCTTAGAGGAGGGCACAAAGCAAAAGACTGGGGAAGAAGTCATAGCCAAACTCTTCAGTTGTTCAAGGCCAAGAGGAAAAAAAAGGTGGGGTAAGATAGTAACTTTCCCTTTGTGAAGAAGACCTAAACTGATGTAAGGATAGGTGATACAGTGGTATCTGACTCAAGTTTTCAGAGAGCCTGAAAGAGTTATGAAGTAGATGATGTTCATTCATTTCAGTGGGTGCTGATTGCAGTGGTAAGGATGTCTAAGTAACTGCAGGCAGACTCTGTAATTCCTATGACAAAGTGGCTAGGCACAATCAACCACAGGGCAGTTTGTACTATTGGCCTTGCTTAGCAGTGCCTCAGTAAGCACTCCCTGCACCATTTCCCCACTAATATTTTGTAGCAAGGTAGCTAATACATGTTAGTTATGCCACCATAAACACAGTTTTTAACAATGAAAGCAACACTATTTACCTGCTGATGGAGTGAAGACCTAGCTGGGGGAATGGCATTGGGATGTAGCAGAGGATAGGAATAAATTAAGGTATATAATGCTTTAAAAAAAAGCACTGGGCTTTCAGTGGTGACCTGATGGTTTGCTTTCCCCCCTCTAAATTTTATAAAGCACAGACTTATCCAGTTGAAGACAGGAAGCGAAGAAGAAATAACCCTATCCAAGTGGAACTGCCAACGTAAGGGTGGAATTCTCTACCCCAGAGGAGGAGGTGTAAAAGAGGACTGCGGCTTTCATTTAAATTAAATCAATTTACTAATCAGGGTGGGATTTTGCTTCTGGGAATCAGGAAGGATAAGGGAAACAGGAGTATTAAGAGCTGTCATTTTTACAAACAGCCTTCATTGGGATTACACAGGGTGTAAATCAGTCAGGGTGTGACAGATATTTAGCTGGTCTAAGAAGCCTTGTTTCAATAAGACATTTTTCAAATCCCTTGTGAAAACCTAATACAAAGGGTTAAATAAGTGTTTACATCTCCCTAATAAAATTGCCAACAGTCAAAGCCAGCCAGCCCCTAGAATGCAACATATGTCCTGAAAATAAGGGTTTTTTTGCAAATGTTGTCAGTCAAGATCTCCATGACATTCTGCACTACCCTACATCATTTCACCTTTCGCTGCAGGTGAGACTGGAAATTTCTGGGTACAAAAATGAAGATTTTGGCACAAGCTAACATGAGCTACAGTTTCCATCCTCAATGTCTTCCCTGAATTTATATGCAACAGCCACACAGAGTATAATGTGTGTGATATAAGCAGTTTTAAGTTGAAAGCTCATTCCCACCAAATGTCTGCATTTTTGTGAGCGCCAAGAAAGACCTCAACTCAAGTATAATATATTTCCAAGAAAAAGTCTTTGCTGTTATTCTCTCAGGCATAATTTGTTTCTTAACCAATGATGGTATTTAATCAAAACTCACACTTACATTCTTAAAAGCATTTAAAAAACAAAACAAGAAAGATATATTTCTGTGCCATAGTTTGGTTCTTAATCATCTAATCAAACTCCATAAATTTTCCACTCTCTCCAAAAATGAATTCTTGGCAGCCTTCACTGAAAAAGAAAAAAAAGTGAATGTAAAAGTTCAAAGCTGCCATTTATGTTTCTGATAATTCTAAATTAATTCCTAATCTACGAAGCATAAAGAAACTATGCTTGAGATGCAGCCCGCATCCAACCATATGGCTTAAGGAGACAGTCTCTGTGATGTGTGGCTACAGCTCTTTCTGTCCCTGGCATGCACACCTGAAGTTCATGCCCCCTAATGTAATTGGACAGTTTTGTTTGTGAAAATGGCCTGTTCTGCCAAATGCTGAAGTCCTTGCTTTGACAGATATATCACTTTTCCGAAGTGAGTGTATTTTGAAGAGAGCTGACACATGATCAAGTTCTCTTTAATATCCTTCAACAAACCTGACAGTTGTCCAGCAGGGTCTTGTGCTGTATCCAACTGTCAGCTACTACCGAGGCATTATGGGAGAATATACCGAGGAAAACAGCAGTAAGGGGAAAAATCTGTCTTATGATTTTTCTGCTAGTTAGCTTAGCATCAAAACAGGTACTTACGCTTTTATTTATTTTAACAAGCCTGCACAGAATGGGTTTAATTAGATTTCAGGTCTTACTGAACAACATTTTTTGGACTGCGGGGCTTTTTCCTATTTCATACTGAAAATCACCCAAAAGCTTGCATTTGCATGCATCTAAGATTAGGTCATTTGTTGAAAAGCAAAATGTTAAGACTGATCAAGACTTAATGTGTGCCTTAGGATCTTCCTCAGAACCGAGCCATTTTATAAATATCAATAACTAACTACACAATATTTAGCGATACGGCACTCCTCACATTGACACTGTTGTCAAAAGGATCATGGAAAAGTGATCCTTTGTACACAAACAGATTTATTTGGTTGGTGTTTTCTTGTTTACCTTGTTCTATTATTGAAGATGTTTGTATTTCATAAAGGCTGTCATGATTTCAGCCCAGCTTTATCTACTCTTTCACTTGCCCTCATGGCCAGCATTACAGTCCTGTCACCTTCCAGTTCTCTCTCTCCTAGAGAAGGGAAGGGTCTGCTTTACAGGAACTCCAAATTATTTGTTGAAATTCAATCTGCAGGTCAGGCTGAATCTCCTGTGGGAAGGAAGGAATTGTTACAGGGCTCGGGCAATACCATAGGTGCATGCATTAGTCTTAAGTCAGAAGAATATTTGGTCCCCTCTTTTCTTCCATAAACTCCTCCAGTCATTTTCTGTACCATTTCTTTCCTCAGTGCATTTCTCTTATTTTCCCTGGGTCCTTTTACTCGCCAGACCTGAACCCAAATCTCATGCCCCCAGTAGAGTAGGACTTTTAAAGGACATTTGGAAGGCTTTGCTTATGCTGGGGTTATGCCACCAGGGTAGTGGCACTGGGGTAAGTCCCCAGTAAAGAGAAAAATGGAGAGAGCAGGACAGCACTACTGGTTCTGCTTTGGGGTCTGCATCATTGGTATGAAGTACACATATGGTTGGCACTCATGCATTACACCCCAGGATGGACAAAGATATACAATGCAGAGAAGTTCACATGCAGATACAGCAGCAGTCTTTTTTGTAGAAGATAGTAGGCAAGTGGCCTTGAAGCTCTGTAGCTATAGAAGAAATGTTCTGGACTAGAGTATTGGACAGTATCTATGCTATCACTACTATCCCAGTGTCCCCTTAAATATTGTCCTTAGGTGACTGCCTACTTAGCCTATGGCAAAGGCCACACTTGTCTGCAATGAAGTCCCATAATCTTGGTTTATTGCATCACATGTACTGTATTTGCTCAGGCTTTTGCCTGAGGGGGTGCTTGTGGGAAATGTATAGCTTTTTTTTCCCTCTCGTCTGAGAGACTATTTAGGCTGACATTTATCAATAAATTACACATATTGTTATACATTTTCCTGTCGTAGGAGCACTCGAAGAGTATGTGATGAGCACATTTTATCAATCTTGAAACACATTTTTTACAAACATTTTTGCTGGGAGAAGTGATGGGAATGTCACAGATTCAGTGCAACCTGTTCACATAGTCAAAAAGACATACAAGATGGCTTTTGAATCCAACCGTTGCTTTCAAGAAACATTTGGGGGAGGCTGCTATGGGCTGCTTTCCCTTCCCCAGCTCTGCAGGCCTCAGACTGCAGTAGAAATGTAACATGGGCCTGTGTTCCCTACAAAGACCATAAATCTTGCACAGTCAGACAATTCAAACATTCCCCAGCTCTGAGTCTTATTTTTCAACTCGTGGGCTAAACTGCGAATAGCCACTCCTTGTTTTCATGTTAACTTTTTAGCTTGTTTGTTCCAAAGCCACAGCAAAAAGAACCTGCAATCAAGATCAAATCATTTTATCATCTTTTCCGATCAGTACAACCCTGCCTCATGTACTCTGCTTAAATTTTCTTTGAAAATAAATTTGTTCAAAAGTCAAGCAGATCATTTGTCTTCAAATTTCATTTCTCAAAGTCCAGACAGGTTATTGCCACAGTATTTTTCATCATATCAAACTGTTGTGAAATGAGTTTATTCCCTGTTATGTGCCTCATCTATATGTTGGAATATTTCAAAATAACCCAATGCAGAGCAAATAATGGAGACTGCTGTTAGTCACTTTAGCAGAAGAAACAGTTGCAGTAATGGAAGAGCACAAGAGGATATTATTATCTTCTGATTGCTATGGGGCTATAGGTATTGCTGACCATACACTTTTATGGATTAAAGTGTTTAGTTTCACTAGAATAGACTAAGAACAGGCTAATATTGGGGAAAATTACCTATGAGCATTTCAGTAAGTTTTAAATGAAATTTACCCTCAGTGTATTCAGCATCTGATGCACACACTCATGCAATGGTATTTTTTGCTACAATAGCAAGATTTGTTTAATCACAAGCTGCAGTTGCTTTCTTGACTAAACAACATTCATTTCAGCAGGAAGTTCAATTATGTTATAAAATGGGAGGTCCCCAATTAGGGAAGAAAGGCAATACAAGATGAGCAAATTGACCCTGTGCTCAGGATAAGCAAGAGGCTTATGCACCATTTCAGTCCTACTTGCACCTTATTTGAAAGACTTAAGTACATCTTAAGGGCTACCTAACTAGGCCCACTGCTGGCCCACTGCCTAAGATGATATTTCATCCACACTTCATATATCGAAGTAATAAGTCAGAACAAGCAGATGGTATGAAACCAACAGGCTTGAGTTTGTTCACAAAATACATTGGAACAATTGCCCATGACTAAAAACAAAATTCTTCAGTGTCATAATATGTCCACAGCCACCTCACCAGAGACAAAGAAAAGAAGGTGTTCAAAACTCTTTGTCCATCTTTGTGTGGACCACTTGGCCTTGCATCAACAAGTGATGGTGGGACCTCAAAAGCATGAAAGGTTTAATTCAGTTAAGCACCCACAAGCTGAGGGATTGGGTTAGGGAGGTTGCCAAAGAGGGAAGAGAGAGTCATCAGCATGCTTGAAGATAAAACAGTCTTTTTAACCAAGGAAGCATTCCAAGAAATAGCAAAGATCTTGCAGGGACAAAATCAGAAGTTCAAAAAGAAACTTCACCTCATGAGACAAGTTAAGGACATCAAGAAGAGGTTCTAGAAGTATGTTGGCCAGAAAAGAAAAGAAATAAAAGGCAAGAAAGACCATGGAATCTGTGGGTCTATTATTGAATAGCCAGGGTGAAGTCTTGACAGAAGATGCAAAGAAGGCACAGCTGCTCAACAGCTATTGTGCCTCAGTCTTCACCATAAAGTTATAATCAACTGCAACCAGACATCTTACAAGGATTATATGGATAATGAAGGGGACAAGCTGATGGATGAGATAACAAAATAAGCAGTTGGAGTTCTTAATGGTCCTGAATGAATTCAAGTCAGCAAGACTTGATGAACTTCATCCTAGGACACTGAAGGTACAGGAAGAGGAGATCTTGGGCCCCATGATAATATTACCAAGTCAGGAGAGATAGGTGAGGTACCAGAGGATTGAAAAAGTTCCAACATAGTACCCCTCTTTAAAAAAAAGAGGCAAAAGGGAGGACCAGGGGAAGTATAGACTAGTTAGACTCACTGTGATATACCTTGAAAGTTACTGAAGCATATCATTAACAAAACCATTTTGAAGGACCTGGTGAAGCTTGAGCTTTAATCATGAGCAGCCAGCATGGATTTATTATGACCAAACTTGATCTCCTTCTTTGCCAAGATAACTAGTTGGGTAGATGAAAGAAATGCTGTGGATGTAACGTGTCTGGATTTCAGCAAGGCTTTTGACAAAGACCCACATGACCTCCGCAGAAACAAACTGTAGAACTGTGGGTTAGACAAAACTACTATGAGGCAGATAGACAACAGCATCTATAGCCACAAAAAAGGGTAATTATAAATGGATCCATGTTGGAATGGGAGGAGATTTTGAGTGGAGTCCCACACAGGTCTTTCAACATGTTCATTCATGATTTGAATGCTAAAGTAGAGAGCTTCTTCAGGAAATCTGCAGACTAAGCAAAGCTGAAAGGGACACATTGGAGGACAGGAGCACAATTTAGAAGCATCTTGACAGACTGGAAGGTTGGCTGGAGCTAATAGGATGGCACTCAATGTTGACAATACTATACCTCAGGAATCAAGAATAAATATAACATCTGGTTGATGGCGGCACTATGGAAAAATCTAGGAGTCTTGGTGGATTACAAACCTGATATGAGTGTTCAGCATGATGCAGTCACAGAAAAGGTGAATATGGTTTTACACTGTATCAGTTAAAGCATTAGGTGCAAAACACAAAAGGTGATAGTGCCTATTTCCTCAGCACTGGTTAGGGCTCACCTAGAGAACTGCGGACAGTTTGGGGCATTACAAAAATGATATGGAAAAGTTAGAGAGGGTCCAGAGGCAGGTGACAAAAAATAATAGAACATATAAGGAGAGGTTAAAGGAAATAGGCATGTTCAGCTTAGGGAAAAGGCATGAGAGGACATGATAGCAGTCAGCCCCAGGAAGGTCTGCCATAAAGACTGGTATGAACTGTGTAGGCTTTGCCTTCCTCTGTAGCAGGGCTTGGATCTGTTGGGAGTGTCCGTAGATGTGCTGCCGGTACTTGTCCCCGGGGAACTCTCACACACGTGCACTCTAGCACACAGCAAGTTGCCCAGGTGGGGTAGGGAAGGCTGGGGCCAGTACCTGGGCTGGCCTCAGCAGCCTTACCTGGGATCTTGGGGCTCCAGCAGTGTGCAGAGCCTGGCTGGCAGCTCAAGCATGGCTCCAGCCAGCAAAATTCTGGTTTCTGGTGGCTAACGTTGCCACCACATGTGCCGCCTTGCTTTTTTTTCCCAAGCTCAGGTTCTTTTTTACACCAGGAGATCCTGGTGTAAAATTAGCAGCACAGCAAATGCCTGCATGTGTAGTGCATGTGGTCTGCAATGCTCATAGCACATGCATACACTCACCTGGATGCACCTCTTGAGTGTATTTTAATAACCACTGCAGCAACAGGACTGGCCACCATCGTCCCATGCTTTACCTGTCCCTCCTCCCCCACCAGGAAGCACCAGTGCTCTGCAGCCAGGGCGAGGCAGTTGAGCCAGGGCAGCTGTGGAGACAGAAACCCCCTTCCTCTCTCCACTTGACCCCACCCCCTCAGGCTGTGCATGGGACCGGGACCAGAGGCTGGCACTGACTCGGGTCAGTGATAGCCAGCGCATGGGGCCGGCCCAGGTTGGAGCAGAGCAAATGAGCTCTGCCTAAGGCTAGAGTGCAGCCCTGAGCAATAGAGAAGAGGAGACTAAGAGGAGATTTAATAGCAGCCTTGAAGCGGGGTTCAAAAGAGGGTGGTGCTAGACTGTTCTCAGTGGTAGTAGAGAACAGAACTAGAAGCAACAGTCTCAAGTTGAAGCAAGGGAAGTTTAGGTTAGATATTACAAAAAAAAATTCTTACTAGGAGGATAGTAAAACACCTGAACAAGTGACCCAGAGAGGTGGTGGAAGCTTCATCCTTGGAGGTTTTTGAGGCCCAGCTAGACAAAGCTTTGGCAGGGATGATCTAGTTGGGGATGGTCCTGCTTTGAGCAGGGGGTTGGTCTAGATGACCTCCTGGGCTCCCTTCCAACCTTCATTTTCTACGATTCTAACAGTGCCTGGGATGGCAGTGATCACACTCTAAGGTAACCCTCGATAGGATCTGGCACAAGCATTTGATAAAGCGTTATAACAAAAAGCACTTTAGGTTAGCACGCATCCATCCATGGTTAACTTACAGTGGGATCTGCCATTTTAAAGGGCTTTATGTACTATAAACTTCTGTTTTGTTATGGCTGTAAAATGCTTGCTGTCATGGGCAACTGGTGCCACCTTAGTTGAGGGGGCACATGCCCCCCAATGACCAGTCAGCAACTGGGGGGAGGGGGTTCCCCCTGTGCCCGATCATGCCAACCAGGAAGTGGCTGCGGCTCTTCATCCGGTGCTCCCACTCCCCAGCCAGCGCTTGCAGGGGGGTCACCAGCAGTCCCGCCTGCCCCCCTGCCCATTGCCTAAGCAGGGAGCACGGCCTGTCAGGGGGTGCACCAGTGCTCTCAGGGGGTGCACATGCACCCCCTATGCATCACCATTGCTTTCTGCATGCTTAAAGTGCATTAAGTATAACATCTGTACCTAGCCAATGATTTGCTTCAGATGATCCTACCTCAAGCAAAGGGATTGTACTAGATGACCTCTAGGGACCCTTCTAGCCCTACTTTTCTATGATCTCCTAACCCATCTGAAATCCTGTTGTAGTAGACTCAGTAATGCTCAGTGCTTCTACTTCTATACTTCAACCACACCAGAAATTAAAAAATTATGGGACATTATTTAACTAAATCCTGCTGATCTTAAGTGGTTGGTGCAATTTACAGGTGTCCATTCAAGAAATTAGAACCAAACTCATTTCTGTGATCAATATTGACTTGCAGATAATGGGCTAGTTTCTACTCCAAGAGGAAGAAAGGAAGAATGAACCCTGGAATAAAACAGTATAGTGAAATGACTCATTGGTTATGTAAATTTCCTGCTGTAATTGTTTCACTATTAAAAATGTTTTGGTGAGAACATTTTGTTGAATCAAAATTGATTGTAACAAAAAGTCAATCCAGGCAATAATCTAAAAGATGTCAAATATTTAAAAAGAAGAATTAAAATAGATAGGAGATGGATTTTGTGAAACACAGACTCTTTGTTCATCTTTTGATGGTTAGACACATGCCTCAACGAAAGATTTGTCTTAAGCTCCCATTTCAGTTTCCAGTCGTCAGTGAGTTATGCACCAACTGAAGTATCTGCATTTGTGAAGTGTTTATGATCACTTCAGAATTACCAGCTTCCCATGAATGTCTGATTTATGAGCAATCTGTTAAATATTTGAATCAGATTTGCTTACCTGAACTAATCCATCTGAAAAAAAATAAATGTTCTTCTCAAATGCCAGGGGTTATGTCATGTCACATTGCCAATGTTAGTGAAAACATGCTATTATCAAGAGAAATTTGTTAACATTCCCAAGGATATGCAATGAACAGACATCCTTTGGATTACTGATTCTCTACTTAATGTAAGGTTGGTTCCTTACATTAATAATTATTAGCTGCAGTTAAACTTCCTTTTTCAGAGTGGTGCACAACAGAATAAAACAGCATTTCAAGTCCAAATTTGATACTGAAGTTCAATCTATCAAATAGCACAAGTTGATTGGCTGCTGAGACACAGAAGGAATACTGCATGCATGTTACATCTGTTCTGCAACTTAGGCAACTGAAAACTCAGCCAGTTCAGTTTACATATTTACAGTTCAGTAGCACTACTCTGCTACTTCTGTAACAGGATCTCAAAGCACTATATGATCATTAATGAAATAAGTCCCACAAAGCACAAGACAACGGACAAAGGATGGAAAGAGAGACAGAAAAGGAGGGAGAAAGAATAAGCTAAGCAAGGAAAGAGAGAAAACAGAAAAGGGAAGGAGAATAGAGGGGGAAAATGTTTGAAGAGAATAGCCAAAGAGAACTCAGTGACTGAAGAGTTGCGCAGAGCAGTGGGCAAATCTTTAAAAAGGTGCAGAAACTCTTCTTAAACTCTGTAAAGCTTGTGTGCTCATCTGAAGCTTATTAGATCTCTTGAAACCTCTTCCTTCCAACACCCTTCTTTCTCAGCTGTGTCTTTCCGTTCTCTTCCCCAGGGCCTGCGAACAACCAGCCTTCCTTTTCCTTTTACTATCAGGGTGCATTCTGCTGTTTCCTTTTACTCATTCCCCCAGCCTGAATAGATAGGCTCCAACAGCTCCCTATGTCTTTCCAAACCCCATACCATTGTGTCATAAATTCTTCCCCATTTTTTCTTTGGGGGGGAGAGGATTTACATCCTATATACACATTGGGAACATGTATGTAGTCAGAAATATTCCACCACGTGTCCTCTAGAATTCTTACAAGTCCATAAAGGTAGAACGCTGCCATCGTCCAGATGAAATCTGAGATCAGTTCTTCCAGCTGCTCCAGCACTCCATACCTATAGAAACCGTGGTAGTCTTCCAACTATATTCTTTTCCAATAGTCTTTGAACATTGTCAGCTGTTACGATTATACATCACCCCAATATTTTAAAGTAACCACAAAAGCGTTCCTTGCCAAGTTTACCTGTCCTCAGACTTCATATGCAACCTTCACTATATAACATACTCCATTTAATCAATGCTTAATCGGGACATTTTATTGGAACATGTCCCAGGAATCAGTTTAGCTAATGATAATGAATGACCATGACTACTGCATTCCTGGGATACTGTTTGTAAGATAAAAGTTCACCTTAATTTGGCCAGTTTAGTTTGGCATTCTAACCCCCTGTCTTTTAATCCAGATGTTGCTTTGTATGCAGTAAAAGAAGTAAGTGCGTCGTACAGGAGATTCGCTCAGTATCGGTGACTATCCAGGCACTAGGCTTCATTTCACATACCAAAAAGTTCAGGTACCCAGAACCGATGCTTTTTAAACCTGGGGCTGGAATGATTTGACTGCACATGCAAATCATGTAACTAGCTGCTTAAAATACTCAACTCTGTGTCTGAACCAGCCATTTTTTACAGACACAAAATCACATACACATCACAGAAAGTTGGGCAAAAACTCTGTAAACATCAGATTTAAACTCCTAGATGGAGCAGCGCAGAAGTTGCTAATCTCTAAGAAGGTTATGCATTTGGCTGAAATGTGTATTACCCTAATGAACTTTGCCTGAAATTCTATAATCTGATACAGATATTTAGGTCCATGTTACCTGTAAGTTACTTCCTGTCTATCCTAGGATGCAAACAGTTAGGAAAGAAAGAAAAGAATTTTAGTCATACATTATTCCTTCACTTAACCATAAGAGAGAAGTACCAGACTTGTCCAAGAAAGCCTTTCCTTCTAAGATTTTCAGCTTATATTAAAAAACTCAAGGTTTTAATAATTTGAATAAGCTTCTACTAAGCATCTACATTTTAGGGTGCTTATCCAAATTCCCCCCCAACCCTTACAAAAATCCCTTTTCACCACTTCAGTCCCTAATAGTTGCCATTTCAATAAAAATCAGAGCAATTAAACCCCCCATCAATCAAAAATATTGCTTTCTTGCAGGCCTGTCATTTTTTAAAAGCAAATTGTGATCTACTTTTTCTAACAGCTCTTGAATTTTATAGCATAACCCTTCTGCCAGGCAATGTTAGGCAGTAAATAGGGCTGGGTACAATTTCTAGGGTTTCCAACTAACAATACTCAGATAATAATGGCTCAAGCCTAACCCAAACTGCCCTGTCTAATGCTCCTGGTGAGCAAAATTACCCCACTTGCAAGAAAAGGGTCTGTAGGGTTAAACAAGCGGAGCATTTATTGAAAGGAAAAGCACAGTAGACAGCAGTCTAGGAAAGCCTGAGGGAAAAATTAGGAGTAGGTACTAAGTTTCTTAGCAGTAGTCTTGACCCAGTCCTCTTCCCAAAGCTATGAGCCACTTTCCTTCCCTCTTTGTTTTACCCCATGTTTGGTTCATTGTTCTGGCTCGAAGGCAGGATCTCTTGTGATCTCTCACCCTTACTGGGTACATTGTTTGTTGGAGCTGTCCTACCTACCCAGCTGAGGCAACTGCTCCTCTGGTACTGGATAGGGACGCCCTGCAGTATTACAGCTCTTTTGGAGAGGAAACAGAAGCATACAGACCCTTGGTTGAGTCCATACCACCATAGGAGTGCTCCTAGATGCTGATGCTGCTTCCTCTTTTTCATTGTCTTCCTCATCCCTTGCTCTTTTCTTTTCTTTATCTTTCCCAGGCTTTCTTCACCCTATCACTGCAGGCTGCAGCACAGGTTATGGTGACCCTGATCCCAGTAACATCTAGCATATCTCATTTACCCATTCACATTTAAACATGGCTGGTAGTGTTGTATGTACCCCAACTGAAACTTAACAACATTTTAACAAAATTGTCCCAAACTGTTATAAAACATGCATGCAACTGACTGGCATGCAAATGAGACTCAGCTGCTCTAATCAGTTCCTCCTGGGCTCATCCATAGCAGAAAGCTTCTTTCTTGTTATGGCCTCAACCACTGAAAGCTCTCCAGAAATGCTAGATCTTCAGGGGAATCATTTTATGTGGTGCTCTTCCTATCTATGGGGACAGTACTAGAGAAAGTGCTAAGGGGCTCATTTGAAATCAACAATCCAGATTGGCATCATTTGTGAAGCTATGGCAAGGATTAATGTCTGAATAACATCTCAGGAACAATAGGCAGGGAGAGGAATCAGCTGGCAAAGAGCTTTAAAAGGGAAGAAAAGTCATTTATGTTTGCTATGAAGGATAAAGAAAGACTGGGAAGGAACTAGAGATGAGTTGATCTGGTGAAATGGATAAGGCAAGAAAATTAACTTTGGGTGTGTCTACACAATATGCATTAATGAGCATTAGCCTAATTTGATACACATTACAGATGCAGGTATCAAATTTAGTTGCAATTAGTTAATACGCAGTAATGCACATATAGACGTGACCCAGCACTAACTTTAGTGCCAGGTCTGTCCAGTCACTAGGGGGCTGGCCTGAGCCCAGCCCCAGGGCTCCTGCCTGGGTGCCTCTCCTCCCCCAAGGCTGGGCTGCTCTCTGGCAGCCCCCAACTGCAGGCTATAAAAACCTGTGGTTATTTTGTGCCCTGGGGTGCGCACACCAGGAGCCTGGATAAGACTTGTTTTATGCAGGAGCCTAGCAGGCCTCATGTGCCCCCTGGACAAACCACAAGCTGTCTGTGCCTGGCCTGTCCCCCTCCAGAGCTGCTGATTGGCCACAGGTGAGTATTGCAAAGCATTGCAGCTTGCTGCACCCCTTGCCCCACCCTGAGATCCCCCAGGACTGCTGCCTGGCTGTCTCTGGCAGCAGGGCCAGCACTTACTCCCTGCTGCTGCCCAATCCTAGCTGCCTCCTGTGCTTCCAGGTCCTGTAGTGAAATGCCTCTGCTGTCTGGCTCCCAGTCCCTGGCTGTGCCCCTGTGCTAGGTGCTGCTGGCATCTGTCCAGGGCTGGTCACAAAGGGACAACCCAGAGAGCCAGCACAGGGCTGGCAGCCCAGAGAGCGGTGCAGGACAAGAATGTCATTGTACTCCTCCCCCTTGAGCCCTAGCCATGCTCACGTGCACACACTTGTACTGACCACCAGGCCCCCAACTGGAGCCTGGAGAAGGTTGGCAGCCTCGTGGCACTCAGGCTGTGCCGACACGCAGAGGCAGTTTGTGTGGGGCAGGCACTCAAAGCCCATATTTATGAGGCCCTGTCAGGTGGGATATGGAAGTGACGGCATTCTTGGTCAGTGCAGCAGTGCCTCATAAAGGTCAAGGCCTTGAGGGCACAGTGGATGGCCATGTCTGACTTCAGTCATTGGTCCAGTCATGCTCAGAAGTCTATGGCCTTTATGCAGGAGCTGGCCCACCTGTGAGTGCCATTGCCCCTGGGCACCCTTGCAGCCGAGCCAACCTCTAATCTGAGGCCAGGCAGAGCATGGCCCCAATGAAGAGCGTCTTATCTCTGAAATATTGCAAACTCTCAGAAAAGGCATCTGTCTCTTGCCTCTGCAGGGTCAACATCTGGACACAGGGGGGAGGCCACCAACCCCTGCAGGGAGCCACCCAGATGGAGCCACCCAGATGCACTGGCTGCACCAGGGACTGGACCTCCTGCTCCAGTGGCTGGTGGTGGTGGTGGTGGCGGCAGAGTGGGAGGTGCAGGAGCAGCTGTGGGAGGTGAGGAAGCTGTCATGCTAGGTGGAGGACATTGCCTGGGTGGAGACGCAGGACCAGCTGTAGCTAGACCACTTGGCCCACATAAAGGCCCTGGAGCAGGAGCACCTGAAGCATGGCCCTTGGGGCCCTCACCTGGCCCTGAGAGGAGGTCCTTGGGTATTACCCACAAGAACCTCTGACCCAGCCGCTGCCCCCAACCTGCTGGCACCTGCCTAGTCTGGACCTACCACTTTCCCCCATACCACACATCTCAAGACCCAGCCATGCATTGAGGCCACTAGCTTCTGGGGTTGCAATGGCCTCTGGACCCACAGGGGAACATCCAGGGCCTGGGGTGCTGGGCACCTGACCTGGGGCTCTGCTCCCTAGCCCTGTCCCACAACAGCGCCCCACTCGGGGCTTGACCCAAAATATTGTATATAGTTTCCCCCCTGTATATAGTCTTTCACTTGTAGATGGGGACAGTAGAAGAAAAGGTGCTAAGGGGCTCCTTTTATTGTTGGTGGGTGGTGGAGGGGCACTGTTGATTGAAGGCAGAGAGGGTTCTGCTTGTTGAGGGGGTGGGGGTTGTAAGTGTAATAAAGTGTTTTTGTTTCACCCATGTGCATGTCCTGAAAGTGGTGCTGGGGGTAGGCAGGGGGTAGGGGGTGTGTGGGAGATGGGACAGGAGGAAGGGGTCTGGCAGGGCTTCCCACAGCTCATGCCCTGACTCCCATTGGCAGGTGTGGCTTCCCTGGGGCCTGGGCAGGGAGTGCCTGCTGGGGCCGGTAGGGCCATCACCATGGCCAGCAGGAGCATAGGGCACTGGTTGTCACTGGCAGGGGCGGAGCTGGAGCAGCAGGGTTCCGGGTGTCACTGGCAGGGGCAGAGGCAGCTCTGGTGCAGGAAGGCAGAGTAGGCACGGAAGGAGCTGGTGCATGCTGCTCCTGTATTGAGCATGCAGTTCATGGGCAGGGAAGGGACTAGCCATGGATCAGATTTTCCAAGATGGCTGCCAAGTGCTGGCAGCTGGGTCTGGCTTTAACATGGCTGCCAAGCGCTGGCAGCCATGGGGCTGGAGCTCCCCCAAGTGGCCATAGGGGCACACAGCAGGATTGGAGGGATTTGGGACTAACTTTAGTCCCAAGTCCCTGCACATGTAGACACCTGCCAAAATTCACTTAATGCACATTAGCTTAATGCACAGTAAATTGAGTAGTGCTTATTTTCATGTGTAGATGTGCCCTTTGTAAAACATTTTGACTGCTTGAAGTGAGGCAAGATGGGGTTTCTTGAGGCTGAAGAGGAGATCACAGACATCAAGACCTGAGATTATGAGGACCTGGCAATGAGATTTAGCTGTGCAGACAGGAGTGAAAGTTGACTTTCAGAAAGCTACATGGGGAGCCTTCTAAATTCAGCAAGATTCAGACAAGGCCTAGATGTGGGTATTTTGAGAGGAAACGGAGTCTTAGGTTAGGAGCCCAAGTCTTAGGGAGGATTTAGCACTCCATGCTAGGACTAAGAAAGGGGAAATGGAAAGATATGAGGGGGAGGATTGAAGTGCTAGGTTTTGGTCATCTTGAGTTTAATTTCACAGCTGAACAGTCATGAGGAAACATCAGAAGAGCAGGCCAGGAACTTAATTTGGACAGAAGAATATGTCAAAGGAAAGATGGTTCTGCAAGTCATTAGCATTAAGATTTGTGGTGATCTACACAAGGCTGTACTGGACCTGAATGAGGGGTTGGAAGAAGTATTCCCTCTCTAGAAAATTAGCTCAGCTGAGGAAGCTTTTGTCCTTTCTTTTGTTGCAGCTGCATACTTGAAAGGAGGAAAGACTTCCAAGAATTCTTCAAGGACACACCTAAATTTGTCAACTTACTTCTTCCTTGAATGAAAGTTCTTGTTTCTCTTATTTCCTCTCTCCTGCAGATTTCAACATAGTCAAAGAACTTCATTTGAAAACAGACTCTATTTTTACCTAATATTTTAAGAATGAACCCATTTGTTATTGGAGCCCGATTTTCTGACCCATCATGAATCTAATTCCTAAAAATCTTTTTTCATCTTTGAAAATAAGTATTGAAGGTTGGACCATGCAGGAAGGTAAAGAGCTGAAACCAACTTACCTTTATTTTTAAGTCCAAGTAAAGTTTTGCTTTGCATATGCAACCGTTGTCTGTATATTTGGGTTTGGGATTATTCTTTTGCAAATTTTGGCTGTTCCAGCCTCCCAAGAGTGCAGTTAAGATTAGAAAAGCTGCACGCAGTGGTTCAAAGACTATGACAAAAAATGCTGTCTAATGTGTGAGTGTCTACAAATGTGATCTTTGAGTCACTTTTTACCTTGAATTTTCTTAAGCTTGAAAAAGACATCAACTGGACATTTTTGGAAATATTCTATTGCTCAATATACTCACAGTGAAGTCATTATACAAGATCTATTTGGCAAGTATTTTGACGTGGGAAGGTGTGGGAGTTTTTCTAGGTGTTTTAAAATTTACTGCAAGTGTGCTACGTAAAGAGGTGGATACTTCTAAAAAAAGTCAAACATGCTACCTGTAGAATCTTCTGTGTATCAATCCAGAATTCATTACTCCTCATATTCTGACCTATTAATATATGAGGTGGCACTATACAGTGAGTGAAATAGCCTGTATCAAGGTCTGAATATCTGTGGATGAATAACTACTAGGAAAAAAGGCCACCTCAAACTCAGTTCACTCGTGATCTCAGCCAAATTTGAAATCAATCTTTTGAAATGAAGAGCTTGCCCATGAACCCACCACATAACCTAGACCTCCCAATATGTTGTTAATATGCTTGCAAATGTCACCTCAAACATTATGATTGTGTTTTTATTTTGTACAGCTGCCTAGGAAAAGGGATCTCATAATAAGGTCATTATTCTATTTCAGATTTGCCACATTGAGGCCCCTGACAAGATGTTCATTTAAAGGCGTGATGAAATCTCATCCCTAATCCTAACAATTGCGCCTCCTGCCACATCACACATGCATAGCAGTAGGTGTGGCTGAGGTATTGGGGGTGAGATCCCAATTGTGCCCTGTTGCCAGTGCAGGGGCAACTTAGGGTCATGATCCCAGGTCCCCTCTGCATGAGCAAGTAGCAAGCTGGATGCCTGGTGCACTCCCATGGCTGAGAGCATCAATCAACACTCCCAGCCCCAGGAGCATACCAGCCACATGTTCAATTTAAGGGACATCATTTTTGTTATAATTCTGTAGTTATTCCCTGTGTATTGCACCACTGAGTGCATGAACATGTGGCCAGGTTACTACTCAAGACACGATTAACTGGCTAACAATGTCTTAACTGTAATATTTCTTCAGCAACGGACCACCCCGCTCCACCAGAAGAGGACCTCCGTGATGAGACTCTATATGGACTGAGACACTTTTGTTGACCTACTTCCTCCACCATTGCTGACCATTGTACTGGTTTGTGTGCATCTATCTTCTTTCTCTTTCAGCATCGTGAACCTCCTCCCTCCCCTTCCCCCACCCCACCCCACCTCCGAGCTTAG
>NW_017728998.1:23850169-23879250 GCF_001723915.1 Gavialis gangeticus | reverse complement strand
GAGCTTAGTTGGTTAAAACTGTATTTTCTGTAACCTAGTTGTGTTCCCCTCCTCACCCCATCCTTCTGTTAGTCCCTTGCTCAGGCGATTTGTATTTCCCTACTGGCTTTGTCATCTTTTTGGATTCACAGTCTTAATCATCTACTAATAAAACTCAATCTGCTAGGAGCCTGAATATCTGGATTACTTTAAATCTTACAAAGTTTTCAGCATCCCTTTCTTATTACCTCAGTTCTCAACTTTCCCTGACACTCTCTCATTGTAGCAAGTCTTCCTCCTAGTATCACACTCACCTCTGTCTTGCTTGTTTGTGCCCTGTCAAAAATAAAGAAAGTTTCAATGTCTTAAATGTAATCAAAATGTTCTTGATGGAGATCATTAAACATTGCACAGAAGCATTTAATTCAAAATTTACTATCTCCGCTATTGTGGAGATTAAGTAACTGAAAAATCAACTTTATGTCAGAGTAGTTTGTTAGAATGTTTGTTTACTCTTCACCTGAGACATGCTAATTACAGTAAGAGGTCTTCACAAGTAATTTGGTTGGTGAATGCGATTGGTTAATGGATAAGGAGAGATTCACAAGTAAAAACATACAGTACTAGCTGCTACAAGTTATTAGGACAAAGGGAGTCTCACAATTTGGCCGTCAAATTTGATGTGTAGCCATTTAGATGTAGAAGGGGACAGGTCAGTGTTTGCACATGAAACTGGAAATGTGTGCACTCAATTGCCTGATGAGAATGCAGAAGGGTGCATGCGCTTATGAGGAACTAAAGGATACTTATTACACAAATATGACTTTGACCAACTCCACGCAAGTGGTTAGCTTTGTGTTTTCAATCGGGGGGGCTCTCATAAAGCTTGCCAGGACATTTTGGAAGACCCAGTTTGGAAACAAGTTCCCACCTGTTTGTCAGAAACAATTTTCCTGAGTTTGAGGGCATTTTTCATTGCTTTCTGAACGGAGAGCATTCTTAATACATATTTGCATTTCTTGTACATGAGCATGACAGATAATCATAAATGAATCTTCTTCCAGTGTATTGATTAAGAATGCCTGTAAATAACTGTTGCACTGTGGCAGGAAACTAAATGGTAGTAGTTTATATTTCATCACTTAACTTGGGGGTCCAGAACAAGGTTATCTGCAAGTGGGCAAGTACAGAAATCATTATATTATGGCAAGGCATTTATTTAGCTGAATTTATGTTCAAGATGGGAAAACCTTAAACAAATAGGACAACTAATAAATGGTTTGGTCAGTTTGCGATTAAGCTTTACAGAAACAGGAAACCTGCATTTTAATAAACAAGCAAAGTCTGTTGTATATTGTGCTCTCTTGTTGTTGTTGTTGTTGTTGTTTTCATTGATGCAAAATCTTGTTTTGTTCTTTGACTTTGAAGGATTTTTTTTTTAATGATAAATAAATTATTGCATTAGGCCCTTCTCCAAAAGTTGTCAAAGTTTTAAGTCTTAAAAAGAAAAAAAGCACTGCTTTTAAACAGGACTTGTATATGCAAACAAATCCTGAGTATAGATTATATTGTGGTATGAAAATGAATCCCAACATCTGTTGTTCTCTTACCTTGCTTGGCATTTTGTCCAGTACACACATGCTTATTGAACCTGTCTCCTGTTTAAGTTCCAAATCTTCATTCCTTCTCATTCTGCGTCTAGGATGTGTCTCTCTCTAGGTGCATTTCGTCTGTTCTTTTCAGACACGGTGAGGTGTTTTTTCCCTTCTATCCCAGCCAAACTTTATAAAGCCATGCTCTTTTTTCCTTTCAGATTTCTTTCATCATCTCTCTCCCCATTAGCTCCTGACCTCAGGGCTGAGCTGTGCTATCCCCTGAAAATTGGCAGAGTCCCTAAATAGCAAGCCTTGCTAGTGGAACATGAAGCTTAGTAGGCTCAGCTCCATCAGGAGGTGTTAAACCCATGAAATTCCAATGGGCTTGAAAGCTATACACATGAGCCTGAGTTCTCCTGCCTTTATCCTTAGTTTACATTGTAAATGTGAATGGAGGCATTTTATTGTAATTAGCTGGAAGGGGTACAGCTTGTAGATGTTTTATAGAACCAACACTATGAAAACTATAAAAGTAAAACTGTTATGGTGGTCATAATATATTTTCTGCACTAAATTAAATTATGTCATAATACATAGGCCATTTATTAAAGAAGTAACATTTAATGGGTTTTGTTTTTAAGTGGCAGGTACCAAATGAAAGAGCTCAAGTTCTTTGTATTCATTGCGGTCCAAATAGTGACTTGCCCACTACCTTTGGGTGCTGTAGTGCCATCAGCATGGTGAGAGAGAGGCAGAGTCCCTACAGCTGTCCCTCTTACATGGGGGGTGGCAGGACTGGACAGGCAGGGAACGCTCAGAACTTCGGTGCTCCCCCAAACCCGGTAGTGTCACAGAGCCGGCGCTATACTGGAAATACACTCGCTTTAGTTTACTCCTCCATCACAGGAGTAAGGAGACCAGTCCACAGTCTCCCACCAGTGATGCGTGACTAGATTCTGTGCCTTTCTAGCTACCCAATTTGGCAGGGAATGAGAAGAAGCCAAGTGCTTCTGTCTTCTGCTTCTCCTGAAGCTGGACTGGAAATCTCCTTTTCAGGGCAGGCAGACATTGAAACATCCTAAACTGGCTTTCCCACAATGTGACATTTTTCATGGGAAAGGTTGTCTTCCTGCCAACCACCTTTAATTATTACATGATCTTTGTCAGAAGTTCCTACAGCAATGTTGGAACAGTACAATCAAACCAGGTGAAGAAAATTTGCATAAGTGAGATACCGTATTGCTGGAAACCATGTGCGATCTACTGGACAGGGCATCAGATAGGCACTCAAAGGACCTCAGTCTTACCTGAGAACAGTGTATGACCTTGGGCAAGACATCTGCCCCTAGACTATTGAACTTGTTAGTTTTTTAGTACAAGGGCATTCTCTTCAAATCTGTATGTACAGCACTTATCCAGCTAGCACAATGAGGCCCTGATTTCAGTTGGGACCTCTGGCTGTAATTCAAATAAATTATAATGATACGGAGGATCCTTCTGACATACCTACAAAGAAACATTTCACAGTTCCACATTTGAAGCACTTTTATAGGATTCTCTGCTTCACAACCAGATAAGAAAAAAGGTGTCACGCAAAGTATTAGCTGGTTTTTAGGACATAGCCATACACATTTTTCAGATGTCTGTTAGAATTCTAAGCTTTGAGGGCATTTGATGGAAGATATCTAACTACATAAACTACTTGTGAAAATTATGCTTCATTTTAAATTCAGAGGCATTCCTAGTAGCAGAGAACTTTATATAGAGCTCTCAAGAACATGGCTGTATGAACATTCATGGAGCATATTCAATATTTCCCCATTATTCCACTTAGCCAAGATGCATGATCTCATATGCTAGTGTATAAGTGTTGCCAGAAATAACAGATCATTGGTTACAGAACAGTTTTAAATAGGTTCTTCTGCTGGCAATTTATGCAGAAGTAAACATAGGTTATCCAACAATAAAAAGAAAATATGCCATTTTTATTACCTCTGCTTCACTGCTGCAGACACAGAAACACACCTGTTAACAAATATGAGAATGAGTATGTAGGGATCTTCCCTGTGCAATGTGCCTGGTACTGGGACAATCTGAGAATATTCTGATGTTCCTATATCCCCAGGTATAAACCAGGTATTATGTTATACCATTGCATACCATGACAGATCATACTTATAAATATTTAAAACAGCCTAATCAATGGGATATGGTAGACTCTGGTACACCAGATATTCAGTTTACAGCTTCCAAGTAGACTTGCAGATGGTCATTTTATTTTCCAGAAAGTTTTCTTTTACATTTCAAGTGCTGCACTTGATGGTTTATTAAAGGGTTTCCCAGAATTAGTTTTATCTAAACAGTGACAATAAACTTTACTACTGGCTCTTTACCCTGCAAGATTTTGTATTTCTCTGGCCATCCTTCTTTATCTAACTTATTTTCCACTATGATTTTCCCTTTGTCTGGCCTGCAACATATTTGTGACTACACAAATAAACAATATCAGATTGGTAGATGGATCTTCAAGCCCAAACTCCAGAGTAAATTCCATAATCAACTAGGCTGAATGATGCTTTTAGTAGGCCAAGGCTGATACTAACTATAATTCACATTCCCTGGGTACACTGCTCTGTAATAAAGCTTGAATGTCAGACATCTCAGCCAACAGCTAACATACCTGTTTGAACTAGTCTTGTGCCAATGGAAACATATCAGAAACTGAAAACATTTAGCCTACTGTATAATCGTAAATGGATTCTTTTTAACCAAATGAAGAATAATCACCTATACATAAGCACACAAATATGTTAAATGTTAATAGGTAATAAAGCTCTAAACCACTTCTAGTTGGCATCCTCAGAATAATGCCACTGTAAATAAATATATTAAAAGCTAATAGAGCCCAAGACATTTTTGCCCATCAGTCGTATTAGTTTAACAGGACAAACTTTCATTATATACTGACATTTGGTACATACAATACGATGTTTGTATACCAAATGTCAGAATATATAAAGATATTTGAGCCCTTTTATTTATGTATTTAAGAGTTATTAATTTGAGTTACCTTATTTAATCAAAGCTGCAATTGAACTGCCTTTTAATAAAAATTCATGTCTACAAATTTCAAAATAGAGCTTTTGCTTCTGAAACAGACATTAGTTGCTGTTTAACACTCAAATATGTACTTAGCCTCCTAAGAATGCTTTTTCCCTCTAAGCTGGCAACTCCAGCATGCACAATAGTTTAATCGTATATTGTTCTCTGAGTACTAACCCCTTACAAATCATATGACATAAAAAGAAAAATAAGTAACATTGTAAAGACAGTAATGAGAACTGTTGAGCTAAAGTGCCTCTTAAAGAAATCCTAATAAATTCCAGAATTTCTAGTCTTCTGGCAAGCTTTCCATTTAGAATAAAATCAATGATCAATGGTTGCAAACAGTCAGCATCAGGCTTGCATGCCTCCAGAGCAGAAAAAACTCATAGACGAAAGATGACATTTAAAGGAAAAAAGCTGACATTGACTCCATCACTGTCATTGCTTCTGCCATAAAGCAGCTTCAAATATTAAAACATTTTTCATCTGTGCTGCATTATTGGCACCAGAAATTGTTTTCTCTCTGTCTGATACTCACTTGAACTGCAGCAGAGCTCCCCAGAGACTCCAGATTGTTACCAAGGCCTCATAACATATTGGCAGTTGATGTGGTGGTGTTCATGTACACTTGCCACTCACAAAAGAGGCTTCCCCTCCCTTCTCCCACTCCAAGGCAAAAGAAAATGCTCAGACAGGAATTTGACTCAAGTTCAATGACTTGGATGTGAGAGCTGTTGTGCATCATTTTGTGTGGCCTTCCTAAGCTTTGTGTGGGTGTGTGTCTGGGGATGCAGTATACATATGTGGTTTTGCATGAATGTCCTAAACAGTTAACCAGAAACACAGATTTTTCATCTGTATTCCTCTCTGTCATGTAAATTCCTGCTGTTCGTTTCTTCTCCATTTTTTATCACAGGTAAGTGCTTCACTTTACAGCTAGAATGGAGGAACCTTTGTTAACAGTAATCCGTATTTCCCCAAGTCACTAGCAGGGGCACAGGTCAGTACAGTCGTAACCTGTCAGCATGGGAAAGACTTAGATGTGGAGTGGAAAGCCTTCACTTACAAAAGGCATGGGTTCTTATATAAACAAAAAAAATACTTGTATACCAGTCGGTGATCCTGAGCTTACAATCAAACACAGTAAGGTACACAGTATGAAAACCACAGATACAAAGGAATGAATAGGTTTCATTTTGCACCATCACATGTTTCTGCCAGCTCAGCTCCACAAAAGATGGTGTATATCCAAGTATTCAGAGCCATTCATTTAATAGAATTCTACACAATGGAAGGTGAGCTGATCTTGCTTTTTATCAGACTGAAATAAATCATACTGTAACAGAGATAGGCCCTGATCATTAACACTAGCAATAGTCAGATATGTTGGTCCTGGTTTGGTACCCGAACTGGCTGGAGTAGAGAAGTTCAGAATTTGGATACCCTCAACTGGCCACATCTATATGAGATGCTGAATGTGCAGTTGTTACTGTGCAGTCATTTAGTGCTTGCATATATGAGTACTAAATGACTGCACAATAACTGGAGTTATTGCGCAGTAGTGTTGCCAAACAGGTTTTAGGTGATGCTGACTGTGCAGTAGCTTGTTACTACTGCACAGTAGCATTGTGTCATGCTTCATGCCATGCGATGCTACTGCACAGTAGTAATAAGCTGCTGCACAGTCAGCATCTCATGTATACACAGCCACTGAATGTTAGGACCAGCATTAGGGGTGAGGTTTCATAGTTGTTTGGGGCTGGAAGGGACCTTACAGATCATTGGGTCCAGCCCCACTGCACTTGGGCAATGCACATACGCAACAAAAGCCCTAGCTCAACAGCCATCAGAGAAATGCCTGGGTCACTGGTGTCCATTCTTCTCTCTCACAACATCCTTTTCAATCCACTGGTAGCAGAAACCCTAATTGTTGTATAGCCCTTTTTGGGGGGGACCTCTGCAAAATTTTAATGTTTGCTAGACATCCAGACTCACAGCAGTCTTGAAACTGATGGCTGCTAATGTGAATGGGGCTCCTGACCCACTCAGACCCCATGAAATTATACAGTTTACATTCCCCTAACACTGGCCCTATGTGACATCTGATGTTTTGGCTCAGTCAGATATGGAAGCATCAAAGCATCAACCAGAGAGTCACATCCAGATACAATGTGAAGTTGACACCCATCCTTCAACATAACACCCTTACTCCATTCATGTGGGTCCAGAGCCTTGGCTGTGTATGAGCTACATCTGGTAAGCAGCTAAGGAAGAGGGGGAAAGGCATTAAATCACCTTTCCTCTCTCTTCCCCAGTTGAAAGGATAGCAGCCATTGGTCAAAGCATAGTGACATATATTTTGTGAGCATTACTAGTCCCTCTAGGCCACTCCAGCCGGTGGGAAAGAATGGGGCACAAGAACATCTGTGCCATGCTCGCTTTGCCCTTGATGTGCCACCTCTCAAAGCAGTCCTGCATGCAGGGTGAAGTAGGAGCTCCTAAAGTCATTCTCAAGAGCTGAGTTGGCCTACTTCCTGAATCTGTGACACCACCAGGGACCAGGAATAATACAGTTTTTGATTCATATTGCATCATCTCATAAAGAACCACTAAATGACATAGTCAATAGCAAAGCAAAACTTGAACCAAAATGATTTCCCCAGTTTATTTAGCTTATAGTCCCTTTGGAAAGATGCTTTGCACTTGAGTGGCTCTGCCATTAACTCACTCTGTCATGAGTTCAGTGAGAATTAAGCCCTAAATACCTTTTTCTAAAAACCTGTATGTTAGGGATAGGTCCAAGCAAAGACTTAGGGACCTCCTTGAGACCTTGATACTTATAGATTCAACCAAGGACCAAAACTGTAATCCTGAAAACTGCCAAAGTACTTTGGACAAAATCTGAAAGGAGGCCTAGGAGTAGGGATCAGAAATAAGTAATCCTTCCTCCTAGGCAAGTGCCTTAACCATTAGGCTACTGTCATGCATGCACTTCCTTACCCACAAGCCTTGAATTTGTCATAGTTCATGTGTGTCCTACCAAGCCCAGACAGAGAGCCTTGGATAGCAGAGGAGGGACCTCTCTAAGCTGTCAACTCTGTATATTTGCCAGTCTTCAGCACAAGTGACATGTGAACAAGTGGGCAGGGCTCATTTCTCAGTAGGGGTGTCAGGCTCAGCAGAGAGGTGGTATAGACATGGCTGTGTCCATGTAACAGAGGGGTTGAAAATGCCCTTAGCCCAGAGGAGCCTAGGGGGACAGAGGGCTTTTGCATTCCTTTGCATCTTTGGTGTTTCTGACTAGCTAGCTTTCTGACCCATTACTGTCTCTCCCCCTGAATTATACAGGGAGCTTAGGAATCCAACTCGGACATCCTCTTTCTAGGCTAGAACTGAGGCATCTAAAAGTTAGGTGCTACAGGGCAGGTCTACACATGCACTTAATTGGAAGCAGTAAACTCAGGTGATTATCACACTGGAGTTTATTGCTCTCGGGTGCACCGTACGAACGTGCTCCTGGGACCGCAGCATGTTGAGTCAGGGTGGAGCATCCCCAGCTGGCACGGGGCCCAAAGGTCAGCCTGCCAGCCTGGGGCTGCTCCAACTTAGCTCAACATGCTGTGGAGGGGCTGGCTAAGGCACAACTGTGCTCCAGTGTGGAGCTAGCTGGCACCCTTGTGCTCCAGCCAGCTGAGGCAGCATCTACATGTGTGTTGCTGCACACAAAAAAACTCCACAGCAAGATTGTACTTGTATTTACAAGTACTAACCTGCTGCAGAGTTAATTAGTTTCCTGCAGCCTAGTAGGGCAGCATGTGTAGACAGTGAGACATTTATTGCACAGCTAATTAAGCATCTCTGCAGTAAATGTCTTGTGTAGATGAACCTACAATGTCTCACTTTATGGTGCTTATACCCTTTTTCAGATCAGGCCTTTAGCTTCTCTCTGCCCCTCAGTTTCCCATTTTCTGTAGTGGGAATAACTCATACCTACGTTTGTTAAATGTTTTGTGACTTATAGATGAGGAACCATGCAAAATGGCTAAGTATGAGCTTCCCTAGAGGTCAAATCTGCTCACAGATGGGGTTGAAAAAGTCAGGGGCACATTGCTCTCAAGTAGATAAGCACATTCAAGGTGCTACACTTGAAGCACACACTGAAGACCTGATGACAAAATTTTAAGATTACCTTTGACTAAGACTATTGCCTAAGTGGGATAGTTTAATAAATTCAGCCACTGATGGGAATATGGGTTGTGACAAGGGTCATGACCAAACATGGACACTTCACTCAAACTCTCTACCCCATTTTCACCAACAATAATTATACATAGTACCACATGTACCCTTCCACCCAGTGAAATTTAAGAACCAGTTAGTTGCTTGCAACCTGCCTTTCAAATTGAAAATGCAAGGCAGCAAGTATTATTGTTAAACCCTGTACTAAAGTACATGCAAACCTTGCCCTGAAGAATTATCGCAGGGTGGAGGATGCACTGTGCTGTCAAATAGTTTAGCACATCTCAGTGGAAGTCGTTCAAGATCTCTTTACTTTGGTGTTATTTGTGTTTTCATGATGCCATCAGGCCACTGTGCGTGACTGACAGTATTAAAAAATTATAGGGTTTCAGTCTATGAAAAGGAAGCAATCATTTGCCACAGACCCTTTGCTGCATATTATCTCATGAGTCATGACCCATATCAAGAGAGCAGCAGTTTGAGTCTGACTTGAAAAGCCAGTGGTAGATAATGTTTCCTATGCATTCCTGCAGGTAACAAGTGATATTTTAGCTGAGAAGGTCTGTATAACTTGGCTTGCTGGTCCTTTTAACTCAAGTAACTGCCTGAGAGTGAATGACAGACTAGAGAGATTGTGTTGAAAACAAACAGAAAGAAAAATCAAATAAAAATATCTGTGTGGGTTGTTTTATTGTGGAAGTGAATGTCAGCATATAGGATTTAGACCTCCTAGTTTAACACATCCTGCCTTCCCTAGTTTTAATAACCATACACACAACTAAAAGACAGCATATAAAAACATGTAGCAATTTAGTAGATCAGGCTAGCTGTATTTGGATTATCAGGGCATTTAGAAGAAAAAAAAAAAGACCACACAGGGAGACAGCGCAAAGAGCCTCTCCACAACCATCTGCCACAACATCACGTGGCTCTCTGTAAACTGACAGACACTCCTTTAGCAGGGCCCAGGCACGTCAGATGAATCAATCAATCAAAAAAATTCTTATGAAACTTAATCACGGAGGGTCGTGTTAGGGAGTGGGGAACAGATTAAATTACCACGGTATTAGATACGGGAAATGATTTCTGTCAAAACCATCTTTACTGCAATTATAATATGTTAATTATGTATTTCATTAAGTAAGTGGATTAGAGCCTGCACAGATGAAATCACGCTGAAGGCTTTGAATCATTTGCTGAGCAGTGTGGGAGGACTGGTGTGAATGGAACTCAGTTAATTTTGAAAACTTTCACATGCTAAACATGTTTTTTTTCCCCCCTTAGTGCAGGAAATAAATGCCTCCCAGATTGCTGTGTGAAATATCTGAAGACCACATTAATTTTGGTGATGTAATCAGATCATGCCTGATGTGGTCCAGGAGCTTGTCAAAGATGCCATAAATGTGTTTGTGTATAACGATTCTACACAGTCTCTGACTCTTTCATCCATAGAAGGAAGATAGCTTGGATAGGGTGCCAGCTTTAGAGCAATCCTACAGCTCCTGATGCTTACCATCTCAAGGAGAAAAAAAAAAGGCCTTCATAAGCATTTCATAGCAGCATGTGCAATTGCCAACTGTACAGCATTAAAGACAACTTTTAGTATACAGGCGCATTTAAATGACATGGCTCTCCTGTATCCTGTCTCTTTGGTGTCCCCTGTCTGTTTTCAAGGGCTGCCAAAGAAGTCATGGGTTCATAGGAAATGGTCGATTAGTCTTGTATGAGTGTAGCCCTGGTGAGCCACTCATTTGCCATGTATTTACATATACACTAAGCATCACACATCAGGCCAGATCCTCAGTTGGGGTGAATCAATGCAACTACACTCACTTCAGGTGAGCTAGGTTGTTGCATCAGTTTATGGTGTGGCCTTGTGCCTCTCCAAGTTATTTGTCATTAAAGATGATTGATTTGCTTAATGAGTAATGGGAACCAGCAGAAAGACGGAAAGGCAAAAGCTGCACGGTCAGATCTTGAATGGTTGCTGTTTAAAGTTCTTGCTTTCATGTGTGCGTGTATATGCACACGTGCATGGGCGTATGTGCACGTGCATGTGTTCCCACGGCAGGGTGCTGCACATACATTTAAAGGCTCTGATTTTGATCAAATGGCACACCCTGGCAACTATTCTTTCCCTGATTTCCCTGTAAATTAAATGGCTCATTTTAGAGGTTTATGTTACAGAGCCAAATTAATGCATAAATAAAAAATAAATGTGTCACTCTCTAATTACAATGAAAGCTGGGTGTCTTGTCAGAGCATGGTGGACTTAGTGCTAGATAAGCTTCAGTTCAGAGGAACCTAGCCCACACATTACAAATAAAAAGGGCATGCACTGTCAGAAAGGGATAAATCCTCCAGATCTCTCACATATCCCTTTCCTCTTTCAAATAGCTTCCAGGATAGAAGAGTAAATTCAAATATATTGGAAAAAATAAGAGCCAAATAATTTTTAAAAGGGGAACATATACCATATACATAAATTCACTTCCTCCCAATTATTCAGTTATCAGTAATAATCACAAGGGATTTAAAAAGAGGAAAGGATCTGAGACAGCATAACACCCGGCATGGAGTGAACGTTGGTGTAAATGACTGGAAAAGGTTGGCTGATTTGATGAAAACCCAATCAGACTCTCTGGGGAGATATTACTTTCCTCATTATTCCACTGATTGGCCTTATTTCATCTGAAGAATGCAGCACATTCTTTACAGTGCTGGCAAGCCTCTTTAACAATATCCAAGGAAAAAAAATCTATCACCTCCTTAATCGAAACAACAAGGAAATTAACAAGAGTCATCTTCTCGAAAACTCCGGCTTGTTCCTCAGGGAGCCGTTGCAAAACCTCCCCAAAATCTTCAAATGAATCGGTACAATGAAGCTAAAAGGCAGAGAGGGTGAGATTTTGTCAGATTTGGCAGGCAGCTCAGGCCTTCATAAATTTGCTAAAAGGAAACGAAAACTAAGCCTCAGACCATAACTCCACCCTCTGCCCTGAAAAAAATAACATCGGGTTGTTTACTTGTAGCAGCCTAATCTTAACCAATAGTGACATAATGTACTAGGGGAGTTTGTTTTTGTGATACAAAATTTGTTATGCCCACATCACCAAGCAGGGGTTCAGTAAAAAGCAAGTAATTTCAAGTCAAGTACAAAACACACTTGTGAAATTCAGTCTGAGAACTGTGTTATCAATGGCCTGAAGCTTGCAATAACTGTTAATTAAGTGTATTTTTCATTATTCTTTAGCAAAGAAGCAAGATTTAATGATGTAAGTTAACAATGGATGATAATTTAGAGTAGTGACAATAGTTTAATTATTCACACACGTAGAAGTTAACTTCATAACTTATTTCTTTGTAAGAACAAGTTCATTTAAAATATTTTGAACAGTGCATACAATTACCACATACGGTATCTTGCCACACTGTTTCTGTAGATACAAGAAGTCAATTTGCTACAGAAGTTTTTCCCTTGGCAGTAATGCAGAGAAAGAATTTTTCAGCCTTTTCTTATTACAGTTCAGGAGGAGAACAGAATTTACCAGAGATAGATAGCGTTGGGCCCATTGGGCTAAGTGTGTGCATAGAATTGAGGTCAGAGTTGTCACGTCCTCAAACAATAGGTCTCAGGATTGTCTAAACTATTTCAAAAACTCTCACAAAGGCCCTTGTTGAATTATAAGACATACTGAGGAGGGAATAAAAAGAAATATAAATTATGATGAGCCAGGAAATTATGTTTGAAACCCACTTTAAAGCTTACATCTAAAGCAGACATGCATTTGAATGACTCCAGAGTATCACCATCTTAGTCCAAATCTAGATTGTAAATAGTCAAGAGATTCTTGTAGGGGAGACTCGGTATAGTGTTTATAATAAAACAATAGAATAGAAGGGGATGTCAGTTTGAATCAAAGATTGTGACTGTCCAAGGACATTTTAATCCTAATGCATTTGAAAGCAAAACAATTAAAAAGAAATACATATTAAGCAGTACCTAACCTTAAAACTCCAGACAGGTGCAGATCTTATTGTTTCAATGCTGTGCTTGGTATACGTTGCTCTTGTCATGATGGGCAA
This sequence comes from Gavialis gangeticus, assembly GCF_001723915.1. Lineage (NCBI taxonomy): Eukaryota > Metazoa > Chordata > Crocodylia > Gavialidae > Gavialis > Gavialis gangeticus. The sequence goes on along the minus strand of NW_017728998.1, from coordinate 23,866,246 downwards.
CTCTCTGGACTCAGCTAGCAAGCAATTTCAGTCTGGATTTCCTGACTGGGAATGCAGAGGTGATCCTGGGTAATTATTCAAAGCCCTCCAAAAATATCTGTCATGCAAAGAATTAGAACTCAGGAATATTTTGCCATCTCTCTTTTAGCTGACTCCTTGGGCCTGATTTAATATTTTCTCCACTGCTGTGCCTGAAAAGCTCTAGAGATAATGTGTCAGAAGTAAGCTTCCTGATTGTACTAAAACAGAACGTAAGGTGCCGTTTACCGTATGCATATAGCTTTGGTAAATTGATATCTGTTAGGTGGTGCCCCTATTAAAAGATGGATTTCCAGGCATTTAAAGGTGAGTGTCTCCACTGCTAAAATGGCCACTGTATAAAAAAACCAAATAATTTAAAAGGATGCATGTCTCTGTGTTAATGTTACTGAGATATGGCACCCCATGCTCATAATTCAGGCTCAGTTTAACATTTTTTAACTTGTGAAGTGTTTTGGAAGGTAGTTTTGGAGAGGTGATATAAATAGCAGAGTAAATTAGATCTTGGCAGAGTTCAAAGTAGGTCTGATTTAGTCCTTTCAAGCTGCTTCTTGCGGTAAGAAGTCTCATAGGTGACCTGACGTGGTCTTGAAGTAGAACAAGGCATGCTGATCTCATACAGAGTGACCTACTGAAAATCCAGCTCCTTTTCCCAGCTTGATCTGGAAGAGAAGGCAGTGGGGATACCACTGCTTTTCTCCTTCCAGTTGACTTCACTGAGGGGTGCAAAAGGCAAGACTGCAGTGGGGAAGGGCAAGAGAGAAGGAGCGTGTGAGTCAGTGTGCGGAAGTGTAAGGCTAGATTTGACAAGAGTACAGATAATTTGCAGGAGGAAGTTAGAAGATAATGCACCATCTCCTCTTTATCTTTCATCTTCTTGATGGTTTCCTATCACTATGGCCATTTTAATACCTCTCAATTCTCACTTACCAGACTTAACTCAGCCTTGATGACATAAGAGATGCAGAGATAACCAAAGACGGGAAAAGATGCTTGTGGAGGTCAAAATCTCAAGAGGACACCATTTCAGTAGTGCCTTAGTTCCAGTGGGAAACTGCCTGCATAGGGTATATATTGCACTGAATCCAGTCCTCCCAGGACCTCTGACCAAGCCTCCTCTTCACCCTGTACTTCTGAGGCACAGTAGGTGGAAAGAGACCCCCTGGCAACAAAAAGGCCCTGGACATCTTGCACCAGTACAAGCCTCCCCGTTTGGGAGAAGGACTTTCTGCTATTAAAGGACACAAGGCAAGGCCAACAAAAAGTCAAGATCAAATCAAGGCCATTTACACTCAAACAAACCCTAGATTTAATTCTGAATTTGGCCCAGAAAGTTGTTAAGTGTACTATCTTGAGATCCTATTAAATTATGACTGACCACAAAGAAATGATGAGGGTTTGTTATACTGCCTTGCTGCCAGGGTTAAAATATAATTAATTATGTCTTTTTGTCACTCAGTATGCTTATCACAATGAAAGCTAGTGTGGTGTATCTGTTCTACCAGCAGAAACTGGATCCCTGCTTTTGTCAAGCTTATCAGTCACTCAGTTTATATCTGCTTTCCTCTTTGTGTTGAAACACAGTTGAATCTTCTTGGAAGGAACAAGTACCCAGATGTTTCAGAATGAAAAGCCAGAAAATGTCATTACCCCAGATGCATTTGTCCACCAGTGCAAGAGAAGCAAGGGAAGACGGCTTAGCTGCCGGTTCTGTGTTTGTGGAAGCTCTGTGCAGAAAATGACGCTCTAAAGCCTGTGTTTACTTCTTGATACACCAAAACAGTGGGTGATTTTAACTCTGTTAAAGCTCAGTGAATTTCTGTGAAACTTGTAGTACAAGGTAAGGTGCACCCTTTTGTGAGTAAAGCCTATGGGATCTGATGAGCCTTGAGTGTTAGCCCAATAAATGCGGTAGCTGAACAGGAAAAGCACTACATTATCAAGCAGCATTTCCCTTCTACTGCTGTACCCCTCACAGAAAAGAAAATTGTGGGACAATTTCAGTTAAGACAGGAGGAGAAGTAGGTTGCAGTACTGTCAATAAGACCACAAAGAGGAAATAGCACGGTCAACCATATTATGTCCTAGCTGAGGTTTCTCAGCTTTGTGTAGGCCCGTGTAGAGCACAATGCCATAATACACTGTATGTCTACAGTTCTGTTGCTGGGGCATGTGCAAGCTAGCTTCAACCTAACTAGCTGGGGTGCTACTAGCAGGGCAGCTGCAGCAGCAAGGAGGTCAGGGCAAGCTAATCACCACATATTTGCTCTTCATTTCAAAGGTTTTTGGAACTGATCTCTGTGCTGCCATTTCTACACTGCTAGTAATAGCCAAGCTAACTTCAAATGGGTAAGTCTATATGAACCACAGTCACAGCACTGAAATGTCGGCAAACCTACAGTCTCATGGTAACAAAAACATGAATATCCATTCAACTACTCATCAAAAGAGAGATACTCACATTCCTGAGTTAAGTACAGAGGGAAAAATAAATAAAATATATCCTTGGCTGTGGGACCACGGAGCAGTCCAAAATCCAACATGACTATCCCTTAGAGGTGGAAGGGGCGGGGAGAAGGAGTAAATCCTAACTCCACTGAAGTCAAAGGCAAAACTCCCACCAGGTACAACTGAGCCAGAGGTCCACTCATAGTTTAATTAATCCTACCTGTGTCCTTTTTCTTTTAATCAGTAGGGTTAATTTAGCAAAATATTCATGACTATAGCAGTCAATTACATTGTGGACAACAGGGCTTCCGTCTTACAGACAATATCAGTCAATAAATCTGGGTAAATTATCTGAATCAAAGTAGAAACAGTTCAAACTAAAAGAATCTCAAAATATTGCAGTGATACAGAGATGCGACTAAAGCATTACAGGCTTTGTAAATCTGGTAGGTGATCTGATTGTATAACAGGAAAGTACAACTGAACTCTAACTAAAATATATCATGTTAAAGTAACCTGCAAAATTCCTCGTAGATTTAATTTAAAAAGCTCCCATACAAAATCATTAAACTCATTAGCTCGAGTAGAAACAACATGTACAGATATGGTGATGAGCTAGATAGTTGTTTCAGCTTCATGAAAATATTATTTTTGGCTCTAATATTACACATAATACTTCCACTAAAAAGCTTGTGGAGAAGAATGGGGAAAAGTGACCTACTTCCAAACCAAGATGAGTCATTTCTCTTTTCTTTGTGTAGAACATATTCTGACTCACCTTCTAACCCATCTCCAGTTCTCAGTTGTCTCAGTAAACAGATATGTGTGTATGTGTCCTGAGTCAGGCCGCTAACGCATCCTGGGTGTAGCACATCAAGAAACTTCTTTTGGGTCTGTTCTGGGTGAGGCAAAGTGCTTCAAGACCTGCCCTCTGCTAGGCAAAAATATTCTTGCAACTTGTACAGCTTAATTTCCAGAAATGGAAACAGAGCTAAGATAACCAAAAGTTATGCAGAGTTTGAATCCAGGATGTGGTGCGTGAGCTCTGCTTTTGGCAGCAGGAATCAAAATGAAAGGCATTTCCTATTCCTCTCCAAGTATTTTTGGAAGATAAATAACCTCTACAATGAGAGATGAAACCAATGGGTTTGATTACATTTGGCTGGTATGGCAGTCAGCACTAGTTTTAGTGTATTGCTAACTCTGCCACGTGAGGTTAGAAGCAGTGCAAACCTAGCCTCCCACCAAGCTCCCGTGTGAGTTCCGACTTTGTGCCAAATCATAATCTCAGTCGATTCACCAAAGGTCACCTCGTTTCTTCTGTAGAGACTAGGTAAAACCATGAAGTTTGACCGATTGCCATGGAGAACTATAAATCAACCTATGTTCCTTAAAAGTTCGCCCCATGTTCACCAGATGGGTTGAAAATCTAAGTAACCACTGGTGTGAGTTTTGAATTTGTAATGAAACCTGAAACTATGCTAGTTTCAAATGGTTTCAGATTTCCTTGCAAACAGCTCACAGACTAAATTACCCCGAATCATATATTATTTTCATTTGTTTCTCAAAGTACTAACTGAGCGTAAGAAAAATTAACTTTAATAATACTATTTAAAAAAACCTACAGGCCAGAAAAGAAAATAACATATGCAGTATCGCAACTGTGCATGCAACCTGACAAACAGTCAAGCCAAATGAATTTAATTAAGCATGTGTGTGCACAATTACCCACTTTGTGGATGAAGGCTTTGCAAATGCATGTGCTAACTGGATGCCCAATTGTGTATGCATTTTGCATGCACAGTGGTACAATTAACCTTTCTGAAATGCAGCCTTTAGCGTGATTAATTGTTGTAGGTATGGTAAGGCATTTATAAGACCAACCCTAAGATATTATATTCAATGTACTGGCTTAGCATAAAACTCCATAGCCAAAGTGGGAAGTTTTGTGTTTTAGTTTTGCAAGACTATCACTATAACTCGGTCTGTGCACTTGGAAGCTAAAAGATTTTTTTTTCCCCTGGTTCTTTTTTTCAGAGCTGAGTCTGGGAACGGTTTAAAAAAATAACTTCCTGCTCTTTCCTTTCCATTTTGGTGAGAAATAGTTAATGTTCCATAGTCTTTGATTTATTTATTAAAAGTATTTTACCAGGAAACACAACAGAGACAGGCCTTCTCATTTACAGTGAGACCCCAGAGAGCAGTAATTTTACATACACAAAGGACTAACATCAACCCCTGAACCTTTAATGTTTATTTTGATAGCCCACCCTGCTGGTAAGGCCTTTTGTTAAGAAGCCAGGTACAACAAGGCAGTGATCCAAACAAACAACACTGGTAGCTTTGTTGACCAGGTCATATGATGTCCTGCCCTTGAACAGTCCCCCTTGTCTTTTCCCCTTTGCCCTGAGAAAATGAAGTTAGTTAGAGTCCCTGTGGCAGATTTAGCATTTCCTTTCAGTGTCTGCCAATCTATCAAAATTCGGCTACCGCTGTGAACCCATCAACTCAGTGCAAAAAAAGAACAAGGCTTACCATGGACCCCCTCAAAGTAGCAATCATTTATCCCTCCCTGAACTTTAGCTGACCTTTGCAAGCATGCGAGAAGTTGAAGCATGTAGCACCTTGTTGTGTACAATCTGCCTTTTTTTCCCCAAACTGATGCTTTTATTTCATTTCATTAATGAAAATGTTGTGTTTAGGAATAAACACTCAAAGGTAAATAAAGTCTTCAACAAAAGGATGCAATCACTTTAACTCCATGCAGAAGGATACAAACAAATGTAAATATTCTGCATTTATTGAACCAGTTAGCATCACTTTGTAGAGGAAATAAACAAAACAAGTGGATTCCATTCATGAAGATTTATGGAGGGGAGATATTGTGCACAGAACAAGACAATGCATTTATACACAAATAATTGCGAAGTAAAATGAATCATACTCAATGTTCAACTCCAACACAGAGAATACCATATAACTGCAATATATTGTCTAAATATCGTAGTAGCTTTGCTTTCTTTTTCAAAGCAAAGGGAAAACCCAGATTGCAGACAGGGTTATACACAGTGTTAGTCCTCCCCCCCCGTAAATTTAAACTGACCTAAGGGACATAATTACATACATCTCATCATGAGACAATATACTTTTTATTTGTTTGAATTTTATTTGTATTGGTAAAACTGACCTGAAACTGACACAAGTTTATTAGAAAAAGGACTCTCTAAAACAGAGTGGGCTGGTCTTCTTACTTAAGATGGATGTGCCAACTTCTAGTATGATTAGAGAAATGGATAACTCACTAACATCTGTGCAAACTACAATAAAAAGGGATTTAGTGTTACCCCAAGGAAGGTAAAAGAGGCTGTCTGTCCATTAAACGCTTTATTACAGTGCCAGCAGCTTTTTTCTAACTCAGTTATTCCTGCACAGAGCTCAGCACTGTGACTGCCTGTCATCCTTACCAGACAGCGCTTGGGGCTTCGTAGTTTTTTGTGCAAGGTAGATGACAATCAAATGACTCATTGAGCAGGGAAAGCGCCTGACCCCTAGTGAAGGATTAACTACGGAAAGTGAGTGTGATCATGTCACACCATTACTTAGAATTTTCACAGTCAATTTCTGAAAATATGAGATAACTCCTTAAAGAGACAGCTCTTTCAGGAAATGTTAGGAGCCAGCAGAAATTCCCTTCCAGTACAAAAGCAGACACTGTCATAATGGAGGCATCTGTTTAGCTGCCCAATGCAAAGTAAGTACTATCCTCTTCATGATGGCAGATGAGGTTGGAGGGAATGAGCAAGAGAGGATCCAGAGAGATTAGTACCCATTCACCTGTTTTGGATGGAAACCCAAACAATGGGAGAAGGATCTTAAAGCCTACATAGTGACATAATCTCCCTCTTGGTAAATGCAGGCCTTACTAAAATGTGAATGTAAGAAAAAATGAGTACGGGTGTGCGCGCACATGTGCTTGTGTTTCATTTGACTCCTCCTTTATAGTAGGAGTAACAGTAATACTGCATTAGCAAGCCTGCCCACTAAGTCTACTGGGAATGGTTAGTGTTTTACCCTGCATTGAAATATAAGAAGGATGTTTCATGTACAGCGACGTAAGTTCTGACATGGTACAGCTGGACTACAGTGAGGAACTATCAAGCAAATACATAGAAACACCACTGTGTTCACCAGCGGCATTAAGCCCCAGCTTGTCGTCTGTGTGATCCTATTATCACTTTCTCACATTAAAACCCCCTTGTGGTATAAAAACCAAGGCCTGACCCATTAATCAGCAAATGAAGGCCCCATTTGCTCTGTTTTTACACACCACATTTTTTCCCATGCAAAATTCGATATGTGAGATTCATCAAGTTTCCTTAAAAAAAAAAAAGTAATTCAGCCTAAGAACCTCAAAGCTTGGGCGTGCCAAAATGAGTTAACATCTGCTGCTGCTTGAATCTAATTGAAATGATTCATTATAAAATTTACAGACCTGCTTAATGATTTTGTATTTCTTTGTCAAAATCACCTTGGTCATTACCTTACTTTAGGTAAGCTAAATCCAGCCTAGAAAGTTGTTCTCTGAACCTGCTGGAGTTATTATAGAGAGGCTGCAATGAAAGGAGGCTGCTTTTTCCTTTGACATAGTATTTGTAATGTTTTTGTGACTGCACTCCTTCAGAGAAAAGCTCCATTATCATTGAACAGATACCCATTAGAGGCACCTTGGAAATTTGGACCCTTTTACTAGAATCAGGGCTTAAATAGCAGTTTAATTTATGACACTTTTCTAGGCTGATGGCATTTTTGCTCTCAGGTAAGGTCGTCTCAATATATATCCCTTTAGAGAAAGCCAACAACAAGAATATTTTTTTATGCTTTATTTTCAAGTAGCCAACTATTCAGCTGCTAAAATGTAAGTCACATAGAGAATGTATGCACATTTGATTCGATAGTGTATTTTAAAAGGAAGATCCTTTATGTATCTGTAAAAAAAAGAAAAGTGAAAGGAAAAAAAACCGAATAAGCATGTGAATAATTAGATCAGAGATAGATGCCACCTTTTCTCAGTGTTGAAACTGTGAGGGAAAAAAGTGCTACCATATAATTGACATAATTGATCTATTTTTTTCCCTTTTTTGCTGCAGTAATTTTTTATGCATGCCATTGTTGCTGTTATTATCCAAGATGTGATCTTGTGTGGTTGATAATACTGACTAGATATGAATACTGGTAAGTACCAGCCAATCACAAATCTATAGTGTCTATTTCTGCATCACCAGGTGCTATCTCATGGGAAATATCCTCTTTTTTGGCAGGCACACAGCGCTCTGCATTATCTGTCATTTTCATTAGATTCAAGCTACAGCTGAGCCAAAAAGACTTAGTTCTAGCATATGTGCTCAAAATGGCCAAGATGAGATTGTCCAAATTCACCCTTTCAGGATTGTATTAGAAAACAACTGGAGCTAACGCTAAAAATTAGAGCTAGCAAAGCATCTGAATTACATTTGGAAAACTGCAAACGCCATAAGCTCAAAAGATTCCAGCTTATCATAGTCATCACCTCCAAAAGCTCCAAGGAGCCTAAGTCAGCAATTTCAATGTTTTTCAACACTTCTTTTATACAGACTAAATGTGATGATGTCAACAGAGAAGAACAAGGACATCACAAGAAGGAAAAATTCCACTTTTTTCCAATAGCTCAGAAAAGCAGGTTGCCTCCGATTACATACAAGTGCCATAGTTAATAGGTCATTGTTGTTGTATACTGAGTCAGCAGTAATATATTAGTTGGGACTTCTGTTTATTAATAATTCTGAAGCTAAACTGTGTGAAGTGGGACCATGAGCCTTTCTTCAATTATAATAAAATAGTAATATTGTATCCTCCATTTAATGAGGACAGGCTTAATTGGGATGGCTCCTTTATTAAGACCCTCCCAAGAAACTAATTTAGCCTAATGTTAGTGAATGGCAGTGACTGCTGTTTAACTGGGATGGTATTAACAAAAATTCTGCTGAATGGGGAGGCATTTGGCCAATACCAAGAAGTTAAAGTGTGCTACAAAATGAGAGTGAAATTCTACGCTCTGTTTCTTCAATAAGGAAGTTGTCACACAGGGGTTAAAATAAGAACATTAGAGATGAAGCTAAAATACAATTCAGTAAATGTTATTTTTGCTCTTTTGTTTCTTTGTAAAGAACTTCTTTGAAAATGGCTGTTCGTTCATTAGTCATTCAATGACATAAGCCAGTCACTTTGACAAAATGCATGACCTCATTAATTCACATTCTGTGAACACTTGTGAAGATGTGATTTTTAACCTAAAATTCGTTTGCTGAGAGGGAATTTCATGAGAATTAAAAATTCCTCCATTGTGTGGAACTCACTGGGCATAACAGACGCCCAAGAAAAAAACCCTTTACTTCACTTAAATCCCATTTGATTCCAAATTGAATTCAAGTGGTGCTTAGGGTCTTTGCAGAAAGGTGAATTTCACCTTGACTATCTAAAATATATACAGATGAATTTTCATACTTGAAGTGTTATCCATACACATCGGAATATGTATTTGTGTTAATGTCCAAACCCAGGAGAAAATTCGTATGTTCAGACAAGCCCTCCTCCTGCTCATAAGCTTTTTGGTTGACAATCAAGGAAGAAAAAACAAAGGCATGTGACCTCATTAATCAAAACACAAGCTACCAATAGCAAAAGCTCAAACCAAGAGTTGCAGGACACTGTCATAAAACAGAGTTTTAACATGTAGGCTACCAGTAACAGAAACGTGTATCAACTGATACTGAATAGCAAACAAATCTGTAAAAGTCTCTGTGTTTGTGGTTCCTTTGTGTGCTAAAAAAAGAACTAAAATGTATGGAATAAGCTAGTCAGCACAAAAAACCTCTGATCAGAACAGCTGCATACCTGGGAATATAGGGTAATGGGAGTGTCCCAGTTAAAGACATTCTACTGCACCAACCTGTCTACAACTAAAAGTCTACGCTTAAGGGTGATAGGAAATATACTCATTTCTCACTGATAAAAATCCTTCCAGAAACTGAATGTACAAGCACAACCTGGAAAGATAAAGACAATTTTTAAAAACTGAAAGCTTAGGCTGTGCATTCATTCAGGCATGCATTCACACAAGCTGCAGAATAGTTCAGTCTCACTGAGGCCCTCTAAAATAATCTGCTGTTCTATTAGGGCCAGAATCTGTTCCCATTGGAATCAAGGGAAAAATTCCTATTGACATCCCTGAGCGCATGTTTTCACCCTTATTATTACCTGCTTTGCTAATCAACAAAAATATACTTATGAAAGTATCACTGCCTTATATTTTGATTTAATTTATCACTGTGTTAATGGAAACATGGTGAGAAAATCTGAAAACATTTGAGTGAAAGAACATACAAATAAACTTTCAAACTGTCTTTCAGGAACTGAGTTGAAAGTTATTGAATATGCAGATTGCCTTATTAAAAGAAGAATGATGTCTTTTTCAGCAATCAGTTTAATTACACTGAAACCCTTCAATAGAGAAATCAAGTAGTTTCACACAGCAAAATCTTTTACAAGAGAAGCTTAGGTGTAACATCAAAATTAGAAAATGGTGGTAGTTTTTTCAAAACATGAACATATGCATGCTTTATGAGGTGATGGGATATCAATGTCAAGACACATCTGCACTATCCAACAGTGGTAGTGTACATATACTTGGTCTTGCGCAATGCTTTCAACTTTCCAGTCTCATAAATACTTCTTTTTCTCTAGTGTGCTCTATAGTGTCTCTCCTCCATTTGTATGGGAGCTTATAGTTCAGAAGAGGAACTCTTCTAGTCTAGTCTAGACTAGTCTAGTCTTCTAGTCTTCACAGCACCTGTATATTAGCTAAGTCTGTGTCAACACTTCCATTATAAAACTTTATTTATAACCATTACTTATATATTTAGAAATGCTTGTTCTTTGATTAACCTAGCCTCAATAACAAAAAAAAAATCAATCAAAACCCTACCTTCAGATGTGTGGCTGAGGTCTCTCTCAAGGTCAGTCAGCCAGCCTGTGTGTAATTGCCAAACTATGCTCAAGGTCAGTTGGAGCCCTTCATCCTCCATCTAAGAGTGGAAACTGCCCTTTGGCCTGAAACAGTTAGGGATTTGTTTTGTATTACTCTTCCTTCAAATTTTTAAGGAAGTGGTCTGACCATTTTTATACACTTAGACTCTCTTGGGTAGTGTGAGAACTAAAATAGCACAGCGATGGACATGGCAGAAGACCCTGAATAGAACAGGCAATGTTCAGGTGGATGATTACCCCTGTTATACTAGGCTCCCATAACAATCAGGGGACTGTGTTGTGGGCTTCTGGGCTCAACTAATACCATTGATTAAAATCCAGATGCATTTTGTAGGTAGGATTGAAAGTCATGGATCAAACATTACCTCCTGCATAGAGAAACCATTGCCTGCTAATGGAACCCATTGGGTTTCAGGAGGCCCTGAACGAAGAAGAATACCTTCTTCCCCTGAACAAAGACAAATATCAGTGGCCCTGTGGGGTCCTCAGATTTGCCACTATCTACTAAATACACTTTCCCTGGCTTATTGTGGATCATCATACTACTAAGATATTATGTATCTGTTCAAGTTATAAAGGGAGAAAACTAGAGTGGCAGTACAGAACAGCATTCTGAGTCAGACCAATTGTTGGAAACATAACTATTGAAATTACGCTGTGGCCATACATGAAGTAAATTAAGGTTTCCTAATCTCAGCAATACCATTGCAAACTCCCACCTGTAACTCTGGATTTAAATTTGAGGCCTAAAATTACTGAAGGCTGTGTAAGTTATAACCAATCCCTGAAGTCATCCAGTCCACTCATATTTTTCCACATAAAATATAGCCAACAAAAGGATATACTGATCAAATTATGACCGAGCAAAACCAATGGATCACATTTTGAGGGTTTTAATAAGGTATGGCCTAAATATTAGCTCACAGTATAGCCTATGGGTACAACAGTCACAGAATCCACTGTTTGCAAAACTCCCAAGAACTCAAAAGACAGAGGATCCTCATTTTTTGGGGGGGAGGGGGAGGGAAGGGGGGGTGAAGATTCCCTATTAAATCCACCAGCAGCTATTATGAACGCAAAAGCACCCTGTGGGCCAAAATACTTGCCTTCCACATGAAACAAAACAAAAAAAAAATCTTAAATCCTGTTAGGGTTATGATTGGTGGTCTCATTTTTGTCCATAGTGGACATTTGTCTACATAAGAAAGCTAGTATACCAGTTGGCACAATTCATTGTGATTGGCAGTATTTGCTCAGGAGAGGCCCTAGGCTGGAATGATGTAGAAAACTTCTATTATAGAAGACAGACAAGGTCAGCTTCATGCAGAGAGTAACAACAAGAAGTCTCAGTCCCCAAAGCCTTTGTCCAACTGCATGTAGGGTTTTGTATTTTGCTGGTGCCCTTTAATGAAAAAAAATGTTTTTCAGCTGTTAACTGCTATGTGCATAAAGGTTATCAAAACTGTGAAAAAATATGTCCCATGTATGAGTTTAAGACAACAAAGCTTACCTACTATTTCTAAAATAATCTATCAGGGGTATTTTTGCACCATTTTAGATAGAATGATTGGTTTAAGGGAAACTGTTTGAATTATCTCTCTCAGGCAAGCTATCCATAAAAGCAGGAACTAAGGATAACAGCTGTTATATCCAAGATTTCAGAAGTCCACCTGCAAAATGTCTCTCAGTCTGCAAACACATCTTCAGAAACGGAATTCTTCAGGGGTAGAAAGGAGGGTTGGGCATCGCTGTCTGAGCTGAATTCTTCTAATGAAAACTACAGCCAAATCTTTGACAACGTAGCCTTTCAAAAGCACCGTATGGACTCAAGTGCAGGTGCATAACTCCTATTAATAAAGAGCAAAACAAGCTTTGGGAAAGGAATATTTTCCTTAAGTATAGTCTGTTTTTGTATGGTGTCTATAGGGTTCACAACCATTAGTTTCCAAAAATGGATTCTTTTATGTACAGTCTTCATACAGAATATAATTTTTTACTACTAAAAGCTCTCCATGTCTAGAGCAACATTAGCACCTCAGTTATTCTCACCCCAGCAGTCTATATTGTAGTAGAAAGGATTAACTCCCTTACTAAAGAGTGATGTCATCCACAGGAAGTGATCAGTCAGCCATTTTGGGTAAGGGGTTAATTGTTACAATAAAGGCTTAATAAGAACAGGGAGTTCCTCTGCCTCTTCCTAAGATCCAGAATAACATGGTGTCGAACCGGTGGTTCCCAACTGATGGACTGGACTCTAGCAGCAGCTGAATTCAGAGCAGAGCAGAGATGGGGGATGCCTCTACCTGCAGCAGAGCCCAGTACAGTGCTGAGGCTGGCTGCAGAGACCATGCAGGAACTCAAAGTTGCACCACCAGAACAGTTTGATTTTCAGTCCCCTGGAATGTGGCTTCGATGGATCAGGTGTTTAAATTGCTTCAGGGGAGTGTCGCGTCTGGACAAAGAGCCAGAAGCTTATTAAGTGAGTACTCTTATCTACTCTATGGGACATCAGGCGGATGAAATTCTGCTTTCACTGCCTCTTACAAATGCAGAGAAAAAGCAATATGCTGCAGTGATAGAAGCATTAACTGATCATTTTCTGGGCAAAAGAAATGTGATTCATGAACAAGCTAGATTCAATCTTCATAAACAGGAGCCTTCAGAATCTGTGGACAGATTCATCACATCTTTGTATACAGTGGCCGAATCCTGCCAATACCGGGAGCTTAAGGAGGAGCCAATTAGGGACCGCTTGGTTGCTGGGCTTCGTAATACAGAGCTCTCACAAATATTACAGTTGGACCGTGATTCAATGCTCCAGAAGGCTATCACACAGGCTCACCAACCGGAGCTAGTTAAACAGCACCAAAAAGAGGTCAGGTATGATTCTCAGTCTTGTCAGGCATTAGTTAATACAGATGCAATGCACACTGTAAAGAAACTACAGACAAATACAAATAGACTTGAGAGCCACAACGAATACAGGGAGTGGTCACACCAGTGCCCCCAGCTGCAAACAAGTGGGAAAGGAGGCCAATGCCACAGGTATGGACAAACTCCAGAACAGTCATGCTCAGTGTCCTGCCTCAGAAGAGGTATGTCACTATGCTTCTGTTTGTTGGTTCACCACTGGAGTCTGTGAAGTCACAGAACAGGTTGCAGAGGATTGCACAGTACTTTTAGATCAAGTTACAGAGTCTTTATCAGATCCAGGAATCTGGATGACAGAAATTGAGCTCAATGGACAGCCAATCCCATTTAAAATAGATACCGAAGCAGGAGTCTCAGCTATCCCTGATTCTTATTGCAGCCCACATAGGGATGGGATTCTCCTTGCCCCTACTAAAGAGTAACAGGGACCAAGCAACACTACCCTCAAAGTACTGAGATTCTTTCATACAAAGATGACACCGAAGCAGAGATGTATAGACCAGGAACTCTATGTGATCTTGCTGTGCCTTTACTTGGCTTACTGGCTATACAGGCACTGCAACTTGTCCATCAACTAGATAAAATAGCAGACCAGAAATCCTTGGAGCAGAACTACAGAACCAAATATCCACCAGTCTTTTCTTGTCTGGGAAATACGTCAGGTGAATATCAGATACGCCTAAAAGCTTATGCATATGGAATGGACATCAACTACTCCAGGTCAGGTACCTTTGCCACTAAAGGACAAAGTTAAAGAAGAGCTAACATGCACAGAGGAAATGTGATTAACTACAAAGATTGAAGAACCTACTGCTCGGTGTTCTGGGATGATGATTGTGCCAAAACCCTGTGATAATATTAGGATATGTGTTGACCTTACACAGCTGAACAATACAAATGAACAAGTACACATGCAGAGAAAGACACATCTGTCCTTCCGTGGAACACACCTTGGCTCAACTTGCAGGAGCCAAAGTTTTCACAAAATTGGATGCTCAGGCAGGGTTCTAGCAGATTCCTTTAGCCACTGAATTGTCCAAGCTAACAACTTCTATTACTCCATTTGGCTGCCATCAGTTTAAATGGCTACCTCTCGGACTCTCATCAGCTCCTGAACTCTTTCAGTTTCAGATGCCACTGATACTGGATGGCCTAGAAGGTGTTCTTTGCCATGCTGATGATATTCTGATTTTTGGGACCACCAAGGCACACCATACTACAAGAGTGAAAGCAGCACTCAGAAAACTCCAAGAAGCTGGAGTTACACTAAATGAAAAGTGCACATTTGCTACTTTGCAGCTCACGGTTGTGGGACATTGGATTACACCACACGGAATCCAACCAGATCCATCACAAGTTGTGGCCATCAAGGGGTTCCTGGAACCCTAAAATTTCATAGACATGAGAGCTGGAAGGGACCTCGGAAGATCGAGTCCAGCCCCCTGCCCCAGGGGCAGGAAGTCAGCTGGGGTCAAAGGATCCCAGCAAGATAAACGTCCAAGTGTCTCTTAAAGGAGTCCAGAGTAGGTGCTTGCACCACCTCTGGCGGCAGTCTGTTCCAGGCCTTGGGGGCTCAGACAGTAAAGAAGTTCTTCCTTATGTCCAGCCTGATATGGTCTTGGAGAAGTTTGTGACCGTTTGACCTTGTCATCCATTGTGGCACTCTGGTGAACAGGCATTACCCCAGATCCTGATGTACATCCCTTATATACTTGTAGGTAGCCACCAGGTACCCCCTGAGCCTGCGCTTTTCCAGGCTGAAGAGTCCCATAGCTCTCAGCCTCTCATCATAAGGCCTGTTTTCCTGCCCTCTAATCATGTGCATGGCTCTCTGGACTCTCTCAAGCTTCTCCACATCCTTTTTGAATTGTGGAGCCCAGAATTGGATGCAGTACACCAGCTGCAGCCTCGCCAAGGCTGAGTACAGTGGGAGGATGACATCCTGGGATTTGCTTGAGAAGCATCTATGGATACACGCCAGAATTTTGCTCAGTTTACTAGCTGCAGCATCACATTAGTAGCTCATATTCATCTTGTGGTCAATCATGACCCCAAAGTCCATTTCAGCCATGGTGCCAGTAAGTGTAGTACTACTGAGCCTATAAGCATGCTGTGGGTTTTTCTTCCCAAGGTGGAGTACCTTGCATTTCTCAGTGTTGAACGCCATCAGGTTTTCATCCACCCATTTTCTGAGCCTGTCAAAGTTGGCCTGGATCATCATCCAGTCCTCAGGTGAGGACACGTTACCCCAAAGTTTGGCATGATCAGCGAACTTGGCCAGTCCACTTCTGACACCAATGTCCACATGATTAATGAAGATGTTAAAGAGTATAGGCCCAAGGACAGAGCCTTTGGGGACCCTATTGGTCACTGCACACCACGACAATTGTCTTCCGTCAACTACCACTCTCTAGGTACGACCTCAGAGCCAATTCCCCAGCCAGCAGACTGTGATGTAGCCGAGGCCGCAGTTGGCCAGTTTTTCTATGAGATGATCATGGGATACCCAAATCAAAAGCGTTTTGAAAATCAAGATATACAACTTCAATCTCCTCTCCCTTGTCCAGGTGAAATGTC
>NW_017728998.1:23844787-23845169 GCF_001723915.1 Gavialis gangeticus | reverse complement strand
CCCTTCGATCATTAGGTCACTGATTAAGTCATCCCCCATTGCCAATACCAAGCAAATGTCCCTGAATTGCGCAGATTTTTAGGCATGGCCACATACTTGGGCCATTTTGTGTCAAACTTGACAACAATAACAAAGCCTTTAAGAAACCTCTTTAAGTGACAAAAACATTTGGCTCTGGACACCGCTATAACAATCATAGAATCAGTCAGGCTTCAACAAGATCAAATGTATACTCAGTTCTTCCCTGAAACTGGCCCAATATGATCCAACATGAGAAACTCATATTGAAGTAGATGCTTCATCATACAGGCTTGGAGACTTACAACAATGTCAGGAAGTGGGACACTCAGCCCTTACTGCGTGTGTGTCAAGAGTGCTTGCT
>NW_017728998.1:23816779-23824347 GCF_001723915.1 Gavialis gangeticus | reverse complement strand
GGGAAAAGAGTTACAAACAGCTGATACTCTTTCTATGGCACCATTACAGACTCCACTGTCTCCAGAGGAACTCTGCCAGGAGCAAGATATTGTTGTTTTCGTGGGTGGGATACCCATATCTGCTTCACTACAAATGAGAGTTCAGGAAGCTCAAGAACCTGATTCCTCTTGCCAAAAGATACAGAAATACTGCTTGGAAGGATGGGCTCAAGTAAGATTCAAGGACTGTGAACTGGCAAAATACCAACAAGAGACTCAATCTCCATGTTGTCAGAGACTTAGTCATGTTCCACAACAGAGTACTGATACCTTCATCACTACGCCAGGAAATCCTAAAGAAGATTCATGATTCTCACCAGGGTATTAGAAAATGTCAATCCAGGGCTCACCAGACAGTTTGGTCGCCCTCCATCTGTGATGACACAGAACTGGGTGACCAGTTGTAAGGTTTGCGCTCAACACCAACCAGTCCATGTGGAGCCATGCCTCATGACTGATTTACCAACTCATCCATGACAGATGTTTGGAACTTATTTATTCACCTGGAAGGCTTCTTTTTACCTCCTTGCTATTGATTATTATTCCCATTACTTGGAGATGTGCAATTACAGAGCACCACAACAGAGAGAATTATAATGGCATTGAAGAATATATATGTACACTATGGCATACCTTCAGTTTTAAAAAATGATAATGGCCCACAATTTTCTGGAGCTTAAGCAGTGTTTAAGCAGTTTGCAGCCCAGTATGACTTTCAGCATTTCACCAGCAGTCCACATTTCCCCTGTAGTAGTAGGAAAAGCAGAACGTTTGGTGTGGACTTTGAAGAATTTGCACCAGAAGAATGAAGACCTCTATAAGGCACTCTTGATTTACTGTTCAACGCCATTGGAGCATAGTGGAGTCCAGCTGAGTTGCTTATGAGCTGTCAACTCTGTACAACCCTCCCAAGTATGATCAATGACTTGCTTCCAAAACTCGTCAATCCATAGGAATTTTGTGAGAAAGACAAACAAAGGACCATCAGAGATGGAACTATAACACCAAGCATGCTTCAAGATGTGTACCTGCTCTTTCCTCACAGCAGGAAGTCTGGATCCCAGATCCAGGGGTCCAAGGTACTGTCCAGTCTAGGCCAGATACCCCTCATTCATAATGGGTGGAGATGCCTAGTGGTCTTCTCCATAGGAGTCGAGAACATCTCCATCATATTCCACCTGTTTACCACACTAGGTCTGGACATGCCTTAGTTCTACCAAGGAGATTAGACCTGTGATTTAGTCTGGTCTAAATGAACAGACTTACCAATGTTTCCACATTGTTTAGGTTCCTTTTGTAACTAAGTATGTATCAAGTTTTCCCCTGAGAAAGGGGGATGTAGTAGGAAGGGTTAACTCCTTTACTAAAGAGCAATGCCATGCACAGGAAGTGGTTGGTCAACGATTTTGGGTCAGGGGTTGGTTGTTACAATAAAGGCTTAATAAGAGCAAGGAGTCTCCCTGCCTCTTCCCAAGATCCAGGACAACACAATATGAGCCCCAAAGCTCTAACACTAATAAGACAGTTGTGGCAACTGACCTGTCTGTAGAGAGGAATCAGAAATGTGCCATAGTCTCCTTATGGAGTTTTCTTCAACGTCTTCCATAAGGAAAGTAAGCTTTGCTTCTCTTGCCTGCTTGTCTTTCTACTTGTGCTTCGTTTGGACCTGCTTGGATCCCAGGGATTTGCAACAGAGTCCAGCATGCAAAGGATCTGATTTGTCACTCATACAACCTTCCAGGAACCCAGCTCCCAAAGCCAATGCTGCACCATCTGAGTTCAACTGAACTTACTCAGCTGCAGACTTCTTGAGGTATTAAGCTTAGTCAGGTATTATTTTCTCAGTCAGGATCCAAGTTCTATGGACACTATGCTGTATATTGTGCTCAAATATTTTTACTGTTTGTGTTCATAACATCATTCCACATATAGACACCATTGGATTGTACAGCTTGTTAGGGTAAAAACGCAACATAGAACACTAGAGATTTTTTTCCTTTTTTTCTTTCTCCTTTTTTAACCAAGAACACCCCACACTCAAAAACGAGAAATAACAACCAAGGCAGCCATGAAAAAAAGTGCAAGCAGTGTGTACCTTGCTCCAGCCTCAGGACACCAGTAACTTATTTGATGACAGATCATTCCCATTATATATGTCTATTTACTCTGCTAATCAATTAAGAACACTGAAGTTAACATATGCCATATTAAGTGGTGCATATGCTATCAAACAGTTTGTTAAAGAAAAGCAGAAATACTTTTTTTGTGAACTTCTGTTCCTTTCTGATGTTTAAAAACAGCCTGGGGGAAATCATCATTTACTGGCCCCCACACAAAAGCGACTCATCCATCCTGTGTCATGATAATGCAGAACCCAAATGGTGCACACAAACAAATAAAAACCTTGTTCTTTGTACTGGGAGAGGAGGCACGCAAAATGTTGTAAGACTCCTTTAAAAAAAAAAAAATCTGGGGTAAAGTGAAGAGGAAACCAACCCTGAAATGAATTACCCACATTGTCTTTCATCAATGAAACTAGATTGAACATCTGAAGAAAAAAAAAACCACAGGAGAGGGACCAACCATGTGGGAAAAGACCTTCTCTTGAGATATTGGCACTTGCTATTCTGCCTAGACTCTCTTGGATACTGACTTACATAGAGTTTAATAATTCCTATGTACAAAAGCAGAAACAGGAAGACATTCTGAAACTCTCTTAGGCTTTGCTTCAAGTAATGAATAGTGAGATCCATTTCTTAAATCAGCTGGAAGCAGAAAGGCCCAGGGTTTGGGGGGCTCAGATTCCAGGGCTTTTTGGCTGGGGTTTGTACCTAGCCAAGTGTGCATACACATTTGTAGTGTACTAATACCCTGCACATTAGCTTGGCACATGTAGAGAATGGATTATACATGAGAAACCACCCTTTTCTTTCCGTCCTATTATCTGTCCAGTTCCTGCCTAGTATTGAAGGCACATAGTATCACCACATCCCTACTTGAAATGGATTCTCTGCTGTCACCCATATGAGTGAAGCCAATATATGCATGATGTTCTCAAAATGGACCTGTGGGTACTGAAAACTAAAAAATTAAAACAGCATTTAAAGCTAAATGTTCTAGCATGGTTAAACAGCACTCCTGAAATGCCCCAGGCTTCACACATCATTCTGATGAGGACATGTCATATTCTGATGCTGACATGTCAAGCTTAGGATGTTTAGACAGGTACAGTTAAATCAGACTGCAGCATTGAACTTCTACTTTTAAAATTTTTATCATGCTTGTACAGGGAAGGCTGACTTTACAAAGCTGACTTGCCATAAAGGGGCCTTGCCATGTCAAACACAAAAATAAATGAGTGGGGGAAAGTTCACTCTCCCTGTCTACCAACTAGGAGGCTGTATTTGCTTTTCTGCCCCATGTGGAATTGTTCATAACCACCCAAATAAATATTTTCAAGCAAGGAGGTAGGGGAAGAGGGAAGAGTAACATTAGCTAACTACTAGAATGCAGCTTCTCTCCTCTTGCCGGCTCACCCGTTCGGATGTGGAGTTCCAGGCTGTCACAGACCACTAGACTCACAGACTGTTTGTTTCATTGATGAAGACAGTTCCCATGGCAGGATAAATCCAACTTCAAACCACCTATGCAGTGCACAGCCATGCTGACCAGATCAAATTTGAAGTTTGAGTGCATGGCAGGCACCAGCTGACTCAATTAAGGTGAGCTGTTAAGTTAAATTTGCCATGCCACCTCACGGCAGTGGAAAGCTCTCCCCCGCACAAATTACCCCCTTCTCAAAAGCAGCCCAAAGACTCTTTCAAAGACCTTTGCATGCCAGGCTATAGTAATCACTGCAGAGGTTTACTACAGTATTATTAATTGTAATGGTAGCCAAGATATGCTTTGGTTAAAAGCTGTTACAATAATGCTGTACACTCATGGAGGAGAGTGTATGAAGCTCTTCTCTCCTCCCCAAACCTGAATCCTAAAGAGTAGCTAGGAAGGAATACTCCATACCAATAGTCCTTAAGAGGGAACTAGAAAGAAGAGCAAGCCAACTCCTTGGTTTCAGCATGGAGACAATGGTTAATGGGCCATAAGCTTCTACATTGCTGTATGTTTCTGACTTACAGTAGCCATGAACACAGGTACCTCCTGTTCTGATGAGCAGTTCTGTGCAGCCTATCGTATGATGTGCTGCCTTTCCTTGATGAATGTTTTTCAGAGGCCCAATTAAGTGAAAAAAGCATTGCACACAACAATGAATATTTGCATCAGGAATCTCCTATTGCTCTGTTTTCTGTCTTTTTAGTTGTTTCCTTCTAGTCATCTAAACGGCTCTCTCAGATGCAAGAGGACCTGTAAGGAACTGGGAAATAAGACACGGTCCATTGCAATGGAGGGAACATAACGATGGAAAGGGGCTGCCTGGGCTACTGAGTCTAGTCCCCTGAATTTGTAAGCAATGATTTAATCAAGTAATCAAGGATTCCATCAAATCACTACTACAAACCTTCGCAACTCTCTCTTCCAAGCTTGCCCAAAAATACTGTAGATAGCTGTCCCCAAGAGACTATAGATCCTCTCAGTTACTTAAATCAATTTAGCTTGTGGGACCAATTTTTCTGTAACAAGTTCAACGTGTGAAGCATCCATTATTACTGGTATTTCAGGCTGTTTTCTTACCGGTTATCAGATAACCACATCTTAGTGCCTTTCTTCACCAAACTAAGGGAATCTATTAGAATGTAAGACCAGCATAGCAACCAAAAAAAACAAGTATTACTACTACTGAAAGCAATGGAAAATCTGCCTTTCATTTCAGTGAAGGCAGGACTTGGAAGCTGTACTGGACAAAGATACAGAAAAGCTAACCAGTCAGGAGAATCCTGCAAGAGATAATTCAATGGTTACTTGCTTCACTAGTTCAAAATCTTGCAAGAAGGAAGCCTCTTAAAGCCCAGAGGTATTTCCTAGGCTCCAGTGTTTACACAGATTCAAATGTGCCAGAAGGTTCCCTTACACAAGCAATCTGGATGCCTCTCTACCCTTTGGGTTTATACTCAGGTCCTTTATCCATTATTACCTGTTCCCTTGATGAACTGGAAAACGGTGCCAAGCCAGGCAGTCAAGTATTGCTTTTCTTGTCATACTGGTCATCTAAACCTTACCTGGATGCCGGGCAAGCAGAGGCAACCGGTGCTAGAGGATACCTTGTTCTTTTGAGTGACCCTTTGCAAAGGGCAGCTTTTACTAACAGGCTTTTGAGATAGAAAGATGAGTTTATAAGACTTTTCCTTACAGAGCTTAGAAAAAAAAGTTCCGTATTAGAAGCTAAAATTATTTTACTAAACATTTGGCCAGTGTTGTGGAGAGCAGAGGGGAGAAGGTAACTTCTTCTTTTACAGGTCTGTTTCCAATTTGCCTTTTGTTTCAATAGAGTCACCAGAACCAAGTGTTTCAGTATGGTAGTCAGTGCTGCGAAACCATTTGAGTCCAAATATTGTGATATTCATGTTCTGCTAAATCACTCTTCATAACGAAACAACTCCTCTTGCAGCCTCAATTATATAAATGTTCAACTGGCATTCAGGTTAGCAGTACATTGATCCACCAGTGTCTAAACCAGCTCTACTTAAAATCAGTGAACCTCATATAAAGAAAAATCCCTAGTGATACAGATATATCCTGGCAGGGAAATCTAAAACTCATTTGGATGGTAAACCTACTGTGCTTAATATAGTGACAGGCTAGAAACAGAAGTGAAACCCTACCCCCTCTGGAAAAACACAATGAAATATCACAAAAATGCTTGATGGAGATATACTCTTTGTCACAGCTGCAGGCTTTAGTTTACCACTCAGCACCAATATTATAAAAGCTTGGGTTAGGTTTTAGATAAAGATGCAAGCATAGAAGAGTTTGAGTATGGCCCTCATTTCAAAAGGGGCAATAGTGTTCAGTAGCGTATGAGACATGATTACAATATTTTCTTGAATTTATCAGTCAGGAGTCTCTGGGCCTTTATTAACGTTCACTGCCTATTAGGGCTCTACAACGCTTCAGCCCCTGATTCAGTTCGGCAGAGATTTGGCCCGATTTGGCGGCCAAATCTCTGAAATCAAATCAAATCAGGAGACCCTTTAATATCTCCAAATCAAAGTGGAACCTTCCAAATAGATTCAGAGAGATTCAATGATTCAGACGTAGACACGGCTTTAAATGTTTTTTTTCTACATACCTCAAGATACCAGGCAGCTCATGAATGCTGCAATGGAGGGGTGGAGGGAGCGTCCCCCAAGACCACGGGGAGCTCGCCAGCATGCTCAGCAGCAGACCTAGAAGTGGACCAGAAGCACTTCCAGTCCGCTTCCAGGCCCACAGGGGGGGCACACTGAGGGGCCCCACTGCGCCCCCCTGCTCAGCGACTGGCATCTCCTTGGGTCTATGGGGGGTACCCAGGGTCCCCCTGTGGCTGATTGCTGAGCCAGAGAGGCATAGGGGGGGCCCCAGCATGCTCCCTAGCAGACACAGAAGTGGACTGGAAGTACTTCTGGTCCACTTTTGGGTTCACCGCCGAGCATGCGGGGGGGCCCCCTGCACTCCTGTGGGATGCACCATCCACCCCATCATCTCAGCGTTCATGAGCCATGCCTAGTACCTCAAGGTATGTAGAAAAAATATGTTTAAAGTTGTGTCTATGGCTGAATTGCTGATTCTCTAAATCAGCATTGAATCTTCAGATTCGGATTCAGCCTAATCAAATTGGGGACAGTGATCCAAATCAACGAATCGAATCACTGTCCCCAGTCCAGGCTGAATCTGAACCAAATAGAATACGGCCCGCTTCACACACTCCTACTGCCTATCACTATATATGTTTTTTTTCTGAGTACAGCTTAGAAATACGAGACCAGGTTCTAACAATTCATATTTCCCAGTTTCCATTCCATTTTACCATAAAAATGTATCCAGTCTCATGGAAAATTCTGTTTATTTGGATGGCAATATTACATTGTTAACCCCACTGCCTTCTAATGTCTGGGGAGAAAGAGGTGTTACAAATCATTTAATGACTTCTTTGCCTCCTTTTTCCTAAGCAGGGACCAGATTAGCCCCTCCACTGGGCCATCCTCAGGCCACAAGGGAGGCGCACCTAGGCCAAGGGTCAGTGAGGATCTAGTCAGGGAACTTCTAGAGGGACTGGACGTATTTAAATCTGCTGGTCTGGATGATCTCCACCCCAGAGTGCTGAAGGAATTAGCTGAGGTCATTGTGGGACCCCTGGCATGGCTTTATGAGCACTCGTGGTGGTCTGGTGTGGTGCCAGAGGACTGGAAGAGGGCCACTGTGGTTTCCATCTTCAAAAAAGGGAGGAAGGAGGACCCAGGGAACTATAGGCCACTTAGTCTTACCTTGATCCTGGGTAAGCTTTTCGAGAGAATTATTCTGGCACATGTCCACAAGGGGCCAGAGGGGGAGATTATGCTTAGGGGCAACCAACACGGGTTCATTAGAGGCAGGTC
>NW_017728998.1:23776440-23811779 GCF_001723915.1 Gavialis gangeticus | reverse complement strand
CATGGAGAGGGTCCAGAGGAGGGCCACTCGCATGATCAGGGGACTGCAGGGCAGGCCCTATGAGGAGAGACTACGGGACCTGAACCTCCACAAGAGAAGGCTGAGGGGGGATCTAGTGGCCTGTTACAAACTAGTCAGAGGGGACCAGCAGGCATTGGAGGAGTCCCTGTTCCCCCGAGCACTACCAGGAGTGACTAGAAATAATGGTCACAAGCTGGCAGAGGGTAGATTCAGATTAGACATCAGGAGGCGCTACTTCACTGTCAGGGTGGCTAGGATCTGGAACCAACTTCCAAGGGAAGTGGTGCTGGCTCCTACCCTGTGGGTCTTGAAGACAAGGCTAGACAATCACCTTGCTGGGGTCGTTTGACCCCCAGTACTCTTTCCTGCCATGGCAGGGGGTTGGACTTGATGATCTGCTCAGGTCCCTTCCGACCCTAGAAACTATGAAACTATGAAATAAAGATATAGATTCCCCATTTATAATCTGATGCAAAAAGAGTGGAAGCCTTTTCATTGCCTTCATGTGGCTTTGAAACAGGCTCTGATTGCACCGTTGAACCCCTTAGCTGTATTAAAATGTAGATTCCAAATATTCTAGTTGTCAGAAACATTCAGGAAGGCAAGTATCCTCGCCTAGAATCTTCTGGTCCCTCTTATATTTACAAGTCTTAAAAGGCTGCCTCCTCATAAGCCAGAAGGGATAGTAACAAAATCCCTGACTTTTAACATAGAATCTTCACCCTTTAAAAGCTTCACTAAAACCACGTTAGCCTCGCCTCCAATTTTTTTAAAGATATATAAGATTAAAAATGTGATTTAGTGGCTCATACCTGAACCTTTCGTTTGTTTGATGGCAATCATAGGTCAACTCATTTTTAAACTGCTTGATCATGTCACTTTATTTGACCATTTTACCCTAATTACAGATCACACTGGATGTAGCACATTATTCTATAAATACTTGAACAATCTGTTCAATAGAGTGATAAAGTTAAGCAATTTTAAAAATAAGTTGAGCTATGTCACCTTCTTGTCAACTAAGCTACTAATTTAACTATATGTAGAACTTATATAATGAACTGCTATGCAGAGCACTGAGTAGAATTTCTAGTTATTCGCTTTCAGTGCTCATTAAGGTGAAAGATGACAGCACAGGCCACGTGACTCTCTAGAGCCTGATATCATGGAGCTTATAACTAACCTGGCTGGAATGGAATTAAAAACACTTATCAGCATTTAAGGAACTGAATAGTACAGCAGTAGGTTAGTCTTGCTTGTAGAAGTTTTCACAGTTTGCCATTACTCTTATGAACTGCTGTAGATGCATTCATTTTTACTGCAATTGGCATTAACACAAAATGGTGCTTCTAAAATGGTCTTTCTCCTCTTCCCAGGCTGTGCTCTTCTTTGAATTGCCTCACTGACCTCTCCTTACCTGCATCGTTATGTCCCAGTTTCTCAGCCCCATTTTACAGATCCTGCATAACACTCTCAACCTGTTGGGGCCATTTTAAAACAACCGGAATCCTTCACAGGTATTTGACAGATTTCAGTCACCAGATTCAGGAAACAGATTTGCTCTGGGGAGCAGATTTCATCCCTGTGCTAGGATTAAAACTAATGCAGAGACCCAGAGGAAACTGCTTGTGTGTGCTGCTTTGTGGCAGGCTAAGGCAGTCCTAAAACTGTATCCTGGATATCCAGCTGCCACTGGTCTTTGTTTCCACCAAAAGACAGCTGAGGCACATGGCTGTACCAATAGTGCTGCCTTTTGTCTCCTGCTCTCATCAAGTCTATCCCCAGTTCAGAAGTCTAGGACAGCAGTTGTTTCACAGAAAGAGAGGGATAACACTGTAAGATTTTCCCATGGCCACAATTTATGTATACTATTATGTATACTATTTTTTGATCAGGGTAAGAAGAGTTTTTCTTACAGAACACATTATTTGTTGAAGTAGCACCCCAAGGATACCATAACCACAGAGACAGACTTCTTCCTGCTTGTTCTTCTGGCTCTAGGACTCTTGCACTCTTGGCTGACCAGCAGCTCAGCTTCACCAGGTGGGGTGGAGAGTGATCCCACACAACCCAACATATAGCCTGGGAAACCAGGTGCAAAACACCTTTGAGGAAGAAAGACCTGCAACCAGGTCTCCCACTTCATGGAACAGTGCTCTAACCACTCCATGGGACAAAAGGTACAGCTCATCACCACTGTTGACCTGACTTCAAATGCAAGATAGGTATGATTTCTTTCCCACCAATTGGTAGAGCCTACCCAGAGCCTATCAGGGGTTTTCAACCTTTTTTAATAAGTGTACCACTGGCAGCTGGATGTGGAGCAGTGTGGGGGGGGAGGGGGCGGCAGCAGATGCATGCAGAGCAGTGGGTGGCAAGTGGCATGTCAGCTTCTTCCCCCCCCCCCATGTCCAGCTGGCTGGGAGGTGCCTGTGCAGCCCACAGAAGGGTGCCATTGCCCTCTCCCAGGAGCAAGGCCCGGGGGGGTGGAAATGGCAGCACAGGGTGGTGGCACTCAATCCCCACCCACCCACGTATACCTCCTAGGGTGTACCCCTGGCTGACAATCCCTGCTTTAGATGTTTCCTGAAAATACTTGAAATCATAAAGAAGGTTAGGAGCCAAGAGGCATATAAGTGAACTACCTTAATAATTTCTGAGCATGCTGTGCACCTTCACATGGATGCTGGGGGCACTTCAATTCAAAATGTAAAAGTTCATAATGAATTTAGAGGAATGAGTGTAGTAGCTGCTGGAATTAGAGTCACTCCTTGGAACCCAGGCAGTGTTTAGTTCCACATAAATACCTATGGGACCACTCTGAATCATCTCCTACACATAGATTGCCATTAAATAATATTTAGAAGGTTTTACCAATATATAGTTTGGAGCAGGTCTTTACTTCAGCAAGTTAATATTTTTCTTGTTAAATTATCAGATCAGTCCAAATTATGCAGTTTTAAGAAGAAAGAAACAGTTTCCTTTCCGTTGCTCATCTCATCAATGAAATGTTGTGCGCACCAAAACAGTAACTGAACATGAATTTTCCAAACAGCCAGGGCCGCCTCACTGCCAAAGCAGCATGCACAGCTCTACAATTCTGGCAGCAGTGAGGAGGAAGACACCCAGCTCAGAATACCTCCAGCATTGGGGTTTTTTGCAGAATACCTGACATGTCTCTGGGCCCAACACATCCCAGAAGCCACCCATTTCCCACCACAAAACCCATCCCTTCGAGAGAGAGAGAGAAAGTGGGGCTTAGGTTCCTCCTCACAACCCCCCAGACCAGCACATGGTCCTAGCAAACCACTGCAATGGCAGCAGTATCCACCTGCTCCAGGACAAGTGCATTCTTCTGTTGCCAGTTAACTTATCTGGTTGCATGGTTCAGTGCATAAAGTCTACACTGTGGGGCCCAGATTCAGTTCCAGATAGAAGCTGTTAGAGCTGCACAAAAAAATCATTCAACTTCTTCATTTGAAAAGAAGCCTTAAGATGTTACATTACAAAGTATTTGAGAGACCATTGTTTAAATGAAGAAATGCTAGAGTTCAGGATGCCTCAACTTCAGTTCTGTCCTCTTTAGCCTTCAAAACAGACTTTAATTAAAAGACAACACTTGCTTTTTTTTCCACGTGGACCCCACCTCACCAGTTTGTAGAGACAGACGTGTTTCTTATTTTATTTTAAAGTGATCTTTCCATGCGTCTTTGCATTGGGTTTTTTTGCAGACTTTACGGAAGCTAATGAGTTTATTGCTACGTCTCTCTGGTGAGATAAGAGATTACCCCCATTTTACAAAAATTGGGGATTGGGACGGGAAGACTTGCCTATGGCTCTACAGTGAGCCACTGATGGAGCTACAGTCATCAGTCAGGGCCTACCGCCCTTTAATAGCAACGTGTAAGCAGTAAGATGACCATGCCCAGCAGCACTACCCTCAAAAATGCCACACAACTTTACACTCACTGTCCACTACCCAGAAGCACCATAGCCACATCTGCATGCCACTGAGGATAGGCTGATCGCACTGCTGGGTGACAAGTGCCAATTAGCACATCCCTGACACTTGCAGCTACATGGCTTCTAATTGGGTGGGTAGGCTGCACAGAGCCACACATCACAGAGCAGACTTGCTATCTAGACATAGCCAAACATGAGCTTAGGCTTCCAGACCCCAGTGCTACTGCTGGATCTCTACTGCTCCAATTGACTTTAATCTTCACTGTGAATGCCATGTACTTCTACAAATCAAGCCCCAGGTGGCTTAAATTGTTCAATCAGAAAATAAAGAATATGCAATTAATGGCCACACACTAACATTTTGGATTAAACAATGCTAGTCTGTGTCAGAAACAAGGATAGAAATGAATTCCCTTTGGTAGCATTCCTTTGTTTAACCACCTCTTTTCTCATGCTGTGATTGCACACCTACCCAGCTTTCAACTTCTAGGACAGATGAGGGAAAGTTTTCACCAATACCTTCATTCATTATAGGCTCAAATTTTTTCCAGGGAAGACAGTCTGTGCACTGAATGAAAGGCAGGGTATGTGGTAAAAGCTAGTGTGTAAACAGACTGTACAATACGACATACGCGTGAAGGGAAGAATTAAACTTGCATTTACAATTCTGCTATTCCATAACTTGCAAGGGCTTGACTGTGGCCTTAATGCTCATGTAAATAGCTCCATGTATGTGAACATGTGCACATGCACACAAACATACATGTACATACTTCCTTTAAAGCAATTCTAGGAATAAGTTGCTTATATAAGAGGAACCCAAGGGAATAGAAGTCTTATTGTTTGTCATGTTTCAACCAATTTCAAAACAAAAATGTCAAATCAAAAGAAAGAAGAAATCCTTTCTTTTTCCATGCTCAAAATTTCCACTTCAATCCGAATTCTACATCCTCAAAGACGGGGAGGACAGGATGTGAAAGTTGCAGTAACAAAGTAGTCATTTATGTGCAACAAATATTAGATTTTCTATCCTTTCTCATTGAGAATTATAAAAAGCAGGCATCCATATACTGTATGCAGAGAATGAAACATTTCCTTAGCAAATAGAAGCTGAAATGTTTGCCTAGAGGATCAAAGTTTCACACTGAAAAAAACCTAATATTATAGGGCAAGATAACTAAGTGCTTGTAGTCCATGTACAGAATCCAGTATTATATTTAACTCAGGTACTAATTTCATCCATTGCCCTCCATAAACTGCTACGGCAACGCAGACCCAGCATGTAAGAGAGCTGAAACATTTCCTACAATAGAGCAGATAAATTCCCTGATACTGGACTGTGTTTAAATATACCATTTGTACAGGAGTTATATTTCCAGTCCTACCATATCATAATTTCAAAAATGCATAAGGGGATGTGATAGGTTGGCTTGGTGAAAGCCAGATTGGAAACCCTTAACAACGACTTGTATCTTGTAGTCTGTGTTGCCCCATCGATGTTAGTGGGATTGTTTATGATGTAGTGTGCTATTCCGGTAAGTTAAGAGTAGCACAACTTAAAATGTGTAAAACTAAACCAGGAGGTAAGAAATGATTGCTTGAAGTGTCACTGCAAATGGCTGATCCTTCTCTCAGTCTCCAATTCAAGTGTAAGTTGCATCAGATGCTTAACGTGCAAGTTATTTAACAGAAAGCGTTTAGCAGTATAAAAACAAATGCAGAGAATTTCTGGGAACCTGCAACGTCCAGCATGGTCCAGTTTATAATTAGGACTTTCTGGTATGTAACTTTCCAGCTGCAGGGCACTGATCCATTACCAGAGATGGTAACTGAATTTAGGAAACATATAGAGCTCAACTGCCAGGATCCTTCTGAAGACTGACTCTTGTTGGCAGGATAATTTTATTATTATTAATTTGCTATTTAATTTCACTCCCCCTAAGAATGATTTGATCACACATCTTGAGAGGTGCCCCCTTTCCTTTTCACTTCTCATTTCTTCCCCACCTTTTTAGGGCAGTAGGGAGCTACCCACATGGGAGCCACTTGACCAACATGTCTGTAGTTTCCCCATCTAATAATGCTCCTTATATTACTGGCTAACAGTCAGGTTCTCCTGAAGCACTGAAGTAATTCTGTAATGCCCTTACTACTGTAGAAATTGCTGAGCAAAATTCTTAACAATGGGTCTCCCTGGCATTCTTTAACCCTATTGATAATGATAAAGTCTCATAAATCTAGGCAAATCTTTAATTATACCTACGGAGCACCATGATATTATAAGTATGATATAGTAATAAAGAACACATTCAAAATTTGCTACAATCAATTCATATTTTATTGCAAAAGGGGTCAATGTTACTAGGGTTGAAATAAGATATGGGTATTTTTACTCTGCTATTTTTGTTTTCCCCTGCAAGTATTTTTTTAATGGATTCTGTAGGGTTTCCCCCCCTTCATTGTTTGGAATTGCTGATCTGGTCTATGGCAGGTTTTTATTGCATCTGGCACATTTTATCACATTCTATGCACCATATTGGAATTGTAAAAACTAAAAGCCAGAATAGAGAAATTAGATTTTTCCGCATGTATTGGATTTGAGTTTAGAATTCCTCTTTCCCTATCCTGTACCAACAATTTATGAAAGGTTGGTTTTAGGGGAGGAATGGAGACAATTGGACTGATTTTGAAGTGTTTGGTAACGCAAATAAAAATTTGGACTTGTATTGGTTTTGTCATGCAATAAAATAATGGAGGCTGTGATGTAGTTCTTAAATGTGTGTTTCTTTTTCTTAATGTATGCAAATTATTTATATCTTCAGCCAAAGTGTACATTTTAACTTGTGTGCATAATTCTGAAAGAGGATTAAGTTCTTTTATTTTGTTAATTAAATTACATTTTTTAAATCTGGTGAGGTCGTAAGTGACAGTATTAACAAGGGCACTTTGCAGGATTTTGATGTTTTCTTGATTAGATCAGGAGTATTTTTATACCGAAGCAGCAACTGATGAAGTGGTTTTAGTGATGTGAATGAATGCATAACCGTAGCTTATCTCAGTATCTTCATAAAAAAACCATCCTAACTGTCAAGGAAGCCCAACCAAGAGTGAAAGTGACATTAGCAAACATCCAAGCAAAAGGTCAATAGAGCAGAATGGGGGATTTTTCTTTTTCTTAGATTCCAACTTTTCCCCTGCTTTGGGTTAACCAACACCACTCCCTGGCACATAGCTAAGGATGCACTTAAAAACGCATCACTAGCCCAAAATTATAACACTGTTAGAAGAAAAGTAGAAAATGTTGCAGCTCCTTCTTTATGTGCAAAGAATACAATTTCAAAATATTACAGTTTTCTTTAATTAACGTAAGGAAATTGCTGAATGATAAAAGAGTATTTTTAAATAGAACAAATGCATTTCAAGCTAGATGCACTGTGTTCTTGGAAACAATAGAAGTTCTGAGTTCTTAGAAACAATAGAAGGGGGTCATCAAAAGACTTCCTATGACAATTCAAATAACAATACTGCTAGCCTTTTCCAAGTGTGGTCCTTAATATGTTATTTTTAAAAGTCACAAATCATCACAATGCTTGACATTTACGTATATGATACCTCCTTTCTGATAGTCTCAAAATGCTTTCCCAATATCAAGGTAACCATTTTACAGCTGGGAAGACAGAGGCATAAAGAATCTGAGAGATGAAAGTCCCAGAGGAACTCAACAGTAACCGAGAATAGAGCAGGCACCTTTTAACACAGACAGTGAAGAATGTTTTAGTCGGCAGTCAAGGAGAGAAGATGGCATTTGTTACTGTATTTCAGACTTTTCTGGATTGGGCTTGCAAAATATTTTTTTGCACCAAAAGAGTAGCCAGCACTTTTGAAAATTCTATCAGGACATTAGCACTTTGCAGAAAGTTACTGCTTTAGTGTCAGGAAACAAATCATCACTATTCAAAAGAAATTCTCTCACCTATATTTAACTGATACCTTTATTTTTCTAACAAATATTTTTTCACTGAAATCTGCCAGCAAAAAAATACAAATTTAAAAATGATTAAAAGTCATTTTGTTTTCTAATAAGGGGCTCACAGTTAGCAATTGCAATAGATGAGATATGGTTTGCTTTCATTGAATTAATCCTGGCACTACTTGGCATGGAATAAAGGCAATACAGAACCCATATCTGACCCATTCTCACTATTGGAAGAATCTTACAGTTTCAAACAAAATCCCAAACCATTCACATGACCCCATGCCACAACTGAACCTATTGCAGCAGAGGCATGACAATGCAGCCTGGTGCCCACAGAAACCACCAAACATAGGCATAGCAGTGATTTACAGCTGCTGCTGTGCCAGTGGCACAGTGGCCAAATGCACCCGTTTTCCACACGCCCTTACTTCTTAAGAGGTGTGCTCAAGACAGCTGCTTTGGGTGTTCTGGCCTACTTACACTATAGTATCCCAGCCTTTGCTACCAGGAAAAAAAACTTCAAAAGGAAGGAAGTTGATTCATTAGAGAAGAAAAGGAACAATATAGGAAAGATGACATTTGCGGCCTCTGGCCCACACTTTACAGAAGTTGTTCAGATGCAGGGCCCATTTTGGTTCTTTTGTAAAGCCAGGCTTCGCTCACATGTTACCAGATTTGTGCATGCTTTAAGGGCGGCAGGACCTATACTTGGTTCTGGTTAGATTGGTCCCTGGGCAGCTTTTCCTTTTTCTGCCACCAAAGCATGGTCATGTTTCTGCCTACCGGCAAGTCTCAGGTTATAAAGAAAGCATTGAATTAAAAAGCTTATCTAAAGGTAACCCAACTATGCAGTTGGTTCAGTAAAAGATATGAGCCCCAGAAATCTTTGTCTCTTCTTGGTAAATACATAATAGTATTTTGCACTTCTGAGGATCTCAGCGTGCTTTAGTGAAATCAGCATCACAACTTATGGAGCAAATTACTTTTCACCATAATTAAAAAAATATATTTTTGCCAAGTTTTTTTTTGGAGAAAAATCAGAAAGATATAGATGATTTTCAGTCATTTTTAGTATTAAAACTGCCCCAAATGAAATCCAGAAATCCAACGTTTGGGTAAAAAATTGAAAAACTCCAACCAAAAAACCCAGTTTCTTACAAAACTTCTAGTTTTAGTTGAAAAGCCATTTTTATAGGGAAAAAAAAGAATAAAAAGTACTGCCGGCCACCTTATTGGCGAAATATATTTAGAACTCATTTTCTTTCTTCCAGTGTAATTTCCAGCTGCTTTTTCCACCTCCCAACTGTAGCTTAGGGAATAGTTTATTGATTTTGCATCATTGCCCAAAACTACACACCCATTTGGAAAGCCACCACCACCACCACCACCTCTGATGACAATGAATTCAAGCTGTCTTATATTTTTAGAAAGCTTAAGGAAAACAGCATGTCAGACTACTGACACACAGGCTGCTGCTTGAACCTTAAATGCCTAGCACATATTCCAAAATTTCAGAGTTCTGTAGGATACAAGTGGGAAGAAAAATTGTTCAACTATTTTTAAACTTACTATATTTTCTTTCACCAATATGTTTGAGCTCACATTGTCAAGTTTTCTGCTCTTGGTATTTTTTTATTTTTGGTGTATTTACTAATATATCATTTTTCCAGAGTACTTCTGAACAGATTATATCCAGCTCTGAGTTGGATGAGTTTCAGCTCTTTATAAGCTGTTACTACATTCAGCCAAAGACATCACAGTTGCATGTTCTGTAGGATATGGGAAGATATTTCCTCATCAGGGTGTAATGAATGGATGCCAGTAATGTTTTTATTTATAGGACCTGTAGTATCATATAGTTTTGAATTCAGTTGTGGAACCGGATTCCCATCTGGTGCTATTTGCAATTCCTTCCTTTTCGCAGCGACTCCTGAATGCACACTTTCTTCCAGGGCAGGGCAAGTGGTGGCTTCCCACCACTTCAAGATTATGGACTGGGATCCAAAGGATCCTCACTAGCAGATGTTCTGGTTCTCAACTTTATGTCTGACTGGTGACAACACACACTGCATACTACTTGCATAATGATTGAGCTGCTGAGTCTTTGTAAATGCAGATGACATAAACCACTGTCCTATGGTCCACCATTCACAGGGCAGCCCACGCAGTAACAAAGGGCACCTATGCCAACTTCATGAGTGAATGAAATTGGTGTGAAAGGCTTTCTGTACCAGGGACAAATTTATCTAAAACAACCTATCCATATTCACTATACCTAAGAAATGAAATACACAAGCTACATCTGCATTGCTTAAAGAGCCTTGGCAAGACTTTTTTTATTTCAGCATTTGTATGTGTTGCTCAATACCTAAAAATAACTACTGTTCGTTACTCAGAAAGTGAACTTGCTACATCCCTACTCTAAACCACATACCTGTAGGTTGCTGCTTTACGTCTGTATTCTCTGATCCACCAACTCCCATGTGGGCATTTTGTTTAGCTAGTAAACACACTCATGCATGTGTGCATGCACACACAGAGACACACAGTATACTTGTACTAGGGAATGAAGTAAGTGTAGTTAAGAGTATGGGGTTTTGGAAAGGTAGTTGGGTATATTGTGTATTTTGGCCACAGTCTTTCTAATTTGTTCAGTGCCTGGATCTGAACTAGAAGGTTGAGACAGATTCGCAAGAAAGAACTACAGATGTGGTTAAAGAGAGATCTTATCTATAACACTGAAAGTTAAAATTGAAAGTTAAATTAAAAGCAACAATGCCAATGATAAAAAATGTTGATAGAAATGTTAAATAGGACAATTTTACTGTAGGCAAGTGGTTTCCAACTTCAATTGAATTCCTAATTAAAGCCATGACTGCTATTTATTGTGCAATATGCTTATTTGGTGCTGCAGCATCTGCTGCTTGAAAGCTGCATTCACCCTCCTCTCCTGGGTTAATTTAAGTTCACCCGCCTCCCCTCAGTTCAGCACTGGCACTGGAGTCTTACAGAAAGTGAATTCAGCACATTTCGGAGATTTAGAACCTATTTTAAAGTTCAAATCTTCTTGGATACACACATACTAAAAATGGCAGGGATACTGCCCCTCTCTCCCTCAAAGGGTAAAGGCATTTTAAAGGGCTACGTGCGCTGAGCAAAATGAAGACAGGATGGCCACAAAGGAGAAATCTTTCCTCCCTTGTCAAGTCAACCAAAGCTGATTTGGGGAGAATCAGGAGAGAGCAGAACGTTTCCCCTCTCTCTTCCTGCTGTCTTTGGCAGCCACACATTTGGTTATTGCTCACTGGTGTTGATGCTAATTATTCCTAGATTTACAGTAGCACCTATTGGTACCAACAGAGAGGGAGGTCCAACTGGGCTCGGTGCCCTACAAATACATGAGGGAGACTCCTTCCCCAATTAGCTCAAGCATCTAAACAAACAAGACAAATGGTTGAAGGCTAGAGAGAGGCAGCTCAGGGGAAGTGTTCTGCATGCAGTCAGGTAATGATGGAGGGGAAGAAGACACCCACAGAGGGGACATGGCAGCCCGCAGCAACACAGCAGGTGAGTGGCAGAGTCAAGAGCCGAAGCCGGGTCCCATAACTGCTCTCCCTCCTGGACTACACTGTACATGTGATATAGCAAGGGTTATGTTGCAGATAGACAGTGCCCAGTCTCAGGGAAATTGTAAGGCTTCTCTGCCGAGAATAAGCCAGAGGCAAAATGTTTGAAAGGGGCACCATTGTGCCCATTACTGCTGGAGAAGAGCACCGTAGAATCCACTCCATACACCAGGCTGACTCCACGGGGCTGTGCAGAAGCATCTCTTGTGATGTACACGAGGGGTTGACTGCAGGAGGAGCCTTTCACTCTGGGGAAGGTGGCTCCACAGACGTGAGGTGCAAAGCCCCCCTCACTTCTCTGCCCCAGTGAGAAAAGGAAGGCAGCTGGAATTGCATGGAACTCCATGATGCCAGACATGCAAGGGTCATGTGAACTCCTCAGACCAGTGCAGCCAATGTAACAAGGCCTACAGAGCCACCTCAGACAAGCTACAGGGGTTGGGAAGAGTCAGGGAGGAGAAGGGCTATCAACTTACCCCAAAAGTGGTCCTGTTGACACTAGGTGTCTGAAGTCAGCTTCCCCTCAGAGGGACAGAGGAAAGGAGAAAATGTTACAGAAGGCGGGGTGGAGGGCTTGACATGGAATGGTTTTATCTGAACCACCTGCAGACAGATGTCTGAAATGGAGCTTGGATGATCTGAGCCAGTGCAAATGTAGACCTTGTGTAGCAAGCGTGTGTAGCTAGCAATCCCCTACAGTATGATCAGAATGGAAGCGCTGAGGTAGACCATGACCACATCTGCTGCCTGCATAAGCACTCCCTTAACACAATAGGTCTTAACTCCTCATCGAGGTGCCTGGGATTCTCTGGCTGTTGCAGATACCAGGCAAAACCATGGAGTCTTTTTATTCAAACAACAAGCAATGCCAAGATAAGTGCCCCAAACCCTAACTTAGTAGGAAAACTATCCATGCCTTTGATTTCCCTCTATGATTGCTAATTTTTATAGTGACTTGTTGGTTTTTCTCTGTACCTACCCGTACCCTAGAGACACCTATTCATTTTGCACAGATTAATGCGCAACCACCAGATGGTAGTGACATTGAGTGGTTGGCTGGATTCAAACCAGTGACCAGGAAGCAAAAGGTTTCTCACTTCATTGGCAGCACTGGAATCTTGCATTTGGCAGGAGCACAAACATTTCAAAAGGTAAAGGTCACAGAGCACTACTGGAGGTGCATTTTGCTGCTTGATCTACCAGGCTGTTTGCAGTCAGATGCACCAGGACAGAGACCTATAAGTATTAAAAAAATGAAAACCAGTCATACAAGAGAATGTTAGCACCGAGGGGACTACAGCATACTGCGGAAGCATTAGCATGAAACAGGTTTTGATGAATGTTGCGGGGGGGGTTATGTATTAAACCATAAAAAGTCTCTTCCCACATTGTTCAAATTACTTTATAATTCTGATTAAAATAACAGAATATTATAGCTTGCTTAACTAAACATTATATTTCCAAATCCATTTTCAATTGTTTTCCTTCAATTTGAACATTTTGAGCAATTTTATTGCTATTCATACCTGCTGGATTTTTTTTATTAGAAATTCACACACACATACATTTTCTCTGGGTTATAGAGTGCTGTTAGGTTTAACTACTTCCGTTCCACAGGCTGAGTACAGCAGAGTACTCAAAAGCAGAGAAACAGTGGCTGCCATTGCAAAAAAAAAAATCACTTTTTGCCAACAATAAAGACAGAGGTTAGAGAGAAAATTAAGGAAAAGCAATGTGACAGTCAAATTTAAAATTAAATATTCCATTTTATTCATTCATGTC
The DNA here is from genome assembly GCF_001723915.1 of Gavialis gangeticus. Classification (NCBI taxonomy): domain Eukaryota; kingdom Metazoa; phylum Chordata; order Crocodylia; family Gavialidae; genus Gavialis; species Gavialis gangeticus. The sequence goes on along the minus strand of NW_017728998.1, from coordinate 23,798,411 downwards.
CCCACGTGTCATTGTTTTTTCACCTAACCCAAAAGGTCATATGAAAAGCTGCAAGAGTTTAATTTATGAAAGAAGGTGGAACAAACTGAGATGACTGAGATCAGTGAAAGAGGAGCATTCCCTGTTTCACACTTTGAACAAGGAACAGTAAGTGCATATCTGTATTAAATAAGGCGCATAAAGAAACATCCTTGAATAGAAGCTATTTAAAACTTCGCAATTAAAAATTACTTATAAGTCTAGTGTATATGTAGACAACAAAATATTGCAACTTTTGGAAACGTTTTTCATGATTATAATCTCTTTCTTGGACCATCTTCCCCACCCTGAGTTGAATCTCAATGGGTGCTGTTTGCCAAATGGAAGAGTTTCATTCTACTGACATAAATCTCAATCCCACTGTCCTTACTCAGGACAGGCTCTCATTGGACTACATGGGAGACCAACCTGAATAAAGATTTCATGGTTGGGTTCATGGTGTAGCATTTGCACCTGGAGAATTCCAGCTCCCTTAAGTCAGCACAGCATGCACATTCAGAGACCACTAAATGCTGGTAAGTACATCAAAACATTAATTAACACAACTACATTCCCACACAAATAAAACATTAATATGGTAATTTCTAGTCTATAACCAGCTGGTATCTTTTCCCCAGCTATATAGATAGTAGGATTAACAGTGCAAATCAAGTATTATAACAAATTCCAATTAATATAACTTTTTCCCAGTTTTATAATTCAGAATCAAATGATAATTTCCTAAAGTTGCTTGACAGCATGGCTTTTGGATTCTAATTTAAGGTGTAAAGTATTTTCAGGGGACTTGCTTTGCCTTGGATTCCTTAAATCCCCCAAATATTCAGTGCTAATCCTTCAACCTGGGCCAAGGTAACTAGATGCTCCCAATCTGTCTCCTTTCAGCTGTCTGCCAGCCCCTTCCTGAGTTTTTCTCCATAGTCTTTCCTCTCTCTCATCAGCTGTTTTATGAAACAGTCTACTTACAGGCTCTTGCTCTGCCCTTCCATATACCCATAAAAGAGGAAGGGAAAAGCTATTTGGCTCTGGTTCGTGGAAATGGCAGAAGTCCTCTGCAGGACTGGTGCTTATTTATTACTTTGATTTTTCTCTCAGGCTCTAGCTGCACTTGTCAGAACCTCATACACATATTTGACTTCACTGGCTGTAATATTTTTGGCATCACATCCAATAATAATGCACTTCATGAACATTAACACATTATACATACATAATTTGAAAGAACTATGGGAGAGACAACAAGCAAAAATATGAGCAATGCCAGTTAATGAAAAGCTCACAATTTCAAACTACTGTTTAACTAATTAAAATGAAATTAAATGACTATAGCATTAACTATGTCAACTGTTTAGCATAAAAGTTGTTAAATATATCATACTGTATGCAGGAAGATTTTGCAACCTTTAATTGTAAGAAATAGTCATGTACTATTTAATTGCACAACTGGATAGGATAGAATATTCATAATTACATGAATCATATTTAGTAAAATATGTTAAAACATTGTTTTTAGATGGTGGAATTTTATGGATAGTATAATAGAACTGAAACACATTCTTAATTACCTAATTATTGCTATTTTCAAAGTCCAGTTACCATCACCACAACTGGCCATGTTTTCACAGTCCAAGGTTTAAAAAAGTGACTTTTCCAGATTGATGCATAAAGAGTGATTTGGGGGAAAACTTTTCAGACAAGAAACCAGATTTTAACTAAACTGAACTGAACTTGGACTTTATCTGGCTCCCCATTATTAGTTTATATACATTTCTAGTCATGACAGGTACAATAAATTATACAGATAAAGCTGTAGATGCTTGGCAACTGGATACAGACGTTAACTGACATGACTTAAATACGGATGAAAAAAAGTCTTTAACATTTATGGTGCTTGCTTTGTCCAAGGAGACTTCTATACAGCCACCCACCTTTGCCAGGCCTTTAAACACAAAGTCATTTTTTTTACTGCCTCCCCCACTCCACCCCCCTCCATTCACATCCAGACCACAGCAGTCTTCTTCCACAACAGCCATTCTTCTGTCCCAATAAACTGCTTGTTTGTGCCCATGTCTCCTTCTACCATACTTGTGATTTTTCAAAGAAGCTAGCTGCACCAGCTGACCTCCATGACAGCCCTGAATATTGCTCTGAGTGCTCACTGCCTCTGAAAAAATCAGTGCTATTCCCCACCAGTAAAAGCTTTTGTCAGAAGGAGTTTTTTGGTTTACAGGATGGCCCACCTGCAATTTTGAAGAAGTCTTAGAGTGGAGAAGAGACACAAGTCCTGAAGCTGCTCAAGATTTAGAGGCACAGAAACAAACAACATAGACAATATAGCAGGAGATCTCTCTCATGTTTTTAACGAATCAAAAGCTTCTCATCACCACTTATTTGCATTCTTTTATAGAGCAATGTCCATCTTTACTGCCTAATTATCAATCACAAATGTCGGAAGTCTCAAAAGGAAGAAGTCTATCTGACGGATAAAGACAACAGAGCAATAAAGAGGTATCCCTCATCCAGGGAACGAAATACAATCCTGCATATTTCCTAAATCACTACCAACCATCTGGACATGCAACTGGAACAACAAACATCATGAAAAAAATAGAGGTTGGTAATGAAAAAAAAGCAGAGAAAAAGCAGATGAAAGGAAAAGCTATTGCTTTTCTTGCATACCCCTGTTTTCCGTATAAAGAGATCTAGGTAGAAAGGGAAGTCATTGTCAAAGGCATCTTTCATATAGGCCCAGTTTCTACATCTATTCATACTTTCTCTTTTGTCAGAGGCATTTAATAGATGCCCAAGGTTACACCAAAGTATTGCACTGTCACAGACTTCTTTCCCATATGTCTGATTTCACAGCCATTTAATACACGTCTTTTCATCACAGGCAGAAAAAATTAATAGATACCCAAGGTTATATCAAAGTATTGAAAGCACCCAGACTTGTCAAAGCTTTAAAACAAAGCAACACCTTAGATGCTAGGGTTGCAACCCAAGTACATGGTCATTTCTTCCAGGAAAGAGTCAGCATATGAAAACATTTTAGAAAAGTATCATCCAGAGGTTACCGAGTGAACTGCCATAAATAGTGCAGTCAAAGAACAAGTTGAGGAGATAACAGGACTTAGCCATATTATGCACAATGACAAACATAATAAAGGAAACATGCAAATGTAAAAGTGAACAATACAGGAAACCAATTTTATGAGAAGTAATTAATACTTACTGGTACCGCAGAGAAGCTTAGCCACAAAGGACAGGTAAAGAGATACTTGGTGCAACTTACAGCTTGGGATCTCATCTCAAAGCTGCCACTAAAGGCCAGAGCATCTGGCAGCTCTGGCTGTATGTGCATTCACATAGGTCTTCCCTGAAACTCACAAGATCCCCTTTCTCTCTGAAAAGATCTTACTTAGTCAGGTGACACTACCCAGGCTTCTCTTATTGGTGAAATTTAAAATGGCTTCCCTTTGGGATACTCTCTCTCTCTGTCTTTCTCTCTCTCTCTCTTTTTGTGTCAAATGCATTTTAAATTTGATTCAATGGCAGTTTCTCCAATCTTAATCCTCCTTTAGAATAAAACAACTCATTTTACTAGCAAACAATAAGGTGAGCTTATTGCTATATCCATATAGAGGATAATTAATAATATTTGTCCTTCAGCATGTGGATTCAAGTGGTTTGCATGCAACATTCATTGCCATTACACCCTGGTCAGCCAACCCTTCATCCAACATTTAAACGCAGGTTGCCAGTTTCATAAGGTGCAAAGGTTTACACATGTTGAGATTACAACAGATGATTAACAGAGAAATTTTACTTTATCACAGACATGATTTTTTTTATCAGATGAACTACTGTTTAAAACAGTCTTATGATCTTCCTTGTTACCTTAAATGCATGTTTATATGAGCATTTTTCATTTCTGATGAAAATTTGTATACAGTGAAAAAAGAGAATTTTAGCATCTTCAGAGCACAAACTCCAATGGGTAGTTTTACCAAAAGAGTAAAAAATGGATCATCGTGTTGTCTTTATTAGCAATCGAACTAAAGATACAGCTAAGAATCTAGACATGTAGAGGCATAACGGAGGTTTGCATTTGCAACTTCTATGACATGGGCAGATGCCTGATTCTTTCAACTCCATGAGCAATTGTTAGCACAGGCAACTGGTAGGAGGGGGTATGGGGGGGCACGTACCCACCCTGAGATTGGCTCCCAATTCGGCATTGCTCAGGATGGTAACTCACGGCTCCGCAGAGCCAGGTAGAGAGGCTGTGGCACCTCCTACAGCATCCACGGTTTGGGCCCATCCCCCCACCTGGGGGGTGCAGGTAGCTCTACCTATGTTCTGGCCAGTGGTCCACAGTTTGCAGAGCCAGCCACTTACAGTCCACAGTTTCTGGTCTGCAATTGTGTCCCCCCAGACTCAGGAGGCACCAGTCACCCCTGATTGTTAGAGAAAAGTTGTAATATAGATTCACAAACAAAATTAGCCACTTGCTGGAGAAATTAGGCCATGCCATCAATCTGGATCAAATACTCCCCCTTGTAACCAAATATATCGTATGAATGATCCTTTTTCTCTGCACAACCAAAGTTAGCAGGGAGCTGTTTTCCTTGGCTTGTGCAAAATGGTTTTCTAGGTTTATGTAATTTAAAGCACAGGGAGCCAAATGTAATATGTGCCTAACTGGGGTTGGTGTATAAGAGTTGGGTCTAAAATATATTTTAGTATCTTTGCTTTCGTGTGATTCCATGTACAAAATGAAGTAGCGCAGAGTGAATGCTGCACTGTAGCGTATAAATGTCTTGACGGTGTTTTTCATTTGTTCGAGAGGTGACTCCGTGTAGGTCTCTTGTGGGGATCACCTCCCATTAGTAACTCTTCTATGGATTGTGACGTAATGGGGGAGAAGTACTGGAAAAGAGCCATATTTGATTGGCAGTCAGTCCCATCCCAAATCCCTCAACAAACAAAACCTCTATTACTTTAGTTTAGTGATGATGAGTTTTAGCTTCCCTAGGTAGAGAAGTCCAGGCTCCTTACATTGCTCTTTGCTTTAGAAACGTGCTGGTGGGAAAGAAAGATTGGGTCCAAATGGCAGGAAAACAACAGGTCCTTGGGCATCCATTTACGTTTCTCATGGAGAGAGGAGGTGACATTCTCTCCTGTCGCCTAAGCAGTTTACCTTGTGTAAATAGTCAAGGGGTCTCTAACTCGCATCCGAATATCACAACAAACACAAGACAGCTATTTCAACTAAAAAGGCATCATCTGTTGACTTTTGAGCCAAAATGGCATCATATATTTCAATGTCTTTTATTAAAAGCTTTTAGCTGGATGTTTTATGAGGTAACTGACCCCTTGTGTCATTCTTATGCTAATCTCACAACACAATTTTTTTCAGTCTGCTAATAAAAGAGCATATCCGTTCGTCCTATCTTGCATTTTTTTCTCAGTTGTAATCTATCACAGGCCCCCTGTGCTTGAATATCTCTGGCATTGTCTGCCTGTCCAGGTTCTCTCCTGGCTCACAAAAATAAAAACAATAGTCTGCAACATGGATCAAGTAACATATTTATGTTTAAATCCACCCTGTGTAGGGGGCCAGGGATACTTGCCAAGGCTGTCAGGAGAAGACAAAGGGCCCATACCAGGAAACCACAGCTCAGGATTGGCTGGTGGGATTGTTCAGCCTCCTTCCTTCATCAGCAAGGTTTAGGGGAAGATTAGCCTTTTGCCCTCCATTTGCCTCACAGTACAAAAGCTCTTAGAGTGATATTTGGGCCTCTAGAAGCCCACATGTTATCTTACAGTGTTGCCACTTACTGTTATACCCAATAAAGTTGCTATCTATGTTCCTTTCACTTGAGTCAGAGGGAACTTCAGAAGGCAGACCTATTATGGAAGAAATCATTGCTGAGATTCGGATGAAGTTGCAGCAGGCTTGCAAAATGAATGGCAGCGTTCACAACTGTTTGTTTGTTCACTTGCTTTCTTCCTTTTTGAAATTGAAATATGTGAATTAATACCAGAAGATAATATGCTTTCCCTTGTCAAAATGTATGAAATACATTCATCACAAATGAAGTAAATCTTGATGGGAAACCCTCACACACAAAACTTCAAGTAGATGAATAATTTTTCATGAAGTATTTGATATGGAAAGTGTGCAAATCCACTTTCTGCCAGAAACAGAGAAAAGATTCTGTCTGCCCACTTAGAGCATGAAAAAGGGCAAATACAAGGAAAGTCATCTTCACTGATTGTGTAATGATATATTCCTTTTTAGGTGAAAATTACATGTAAAGAAAAGGGAAAAGGCCAGCAGAAGACCAGAGTTGTTAGCAAAGGTGGACATGTTGAAAGCATGTTATGAGTGTACAATTAGCTGGAGTGCTATCTATTGTGCTCGGAGTTTAAATGAGTTCAAGTATTAATGCTGCTAGTTATAGTGGGATGTGAAATAGCAAACAGGAAGACTCATGCAGATTAATGTAGCATATTTGAGCCAGTAATGTAGAAGAGCCATAGTTACTATTTGCAAGAATCTAAACCATACTAGTCTACTATATCTCCGCAATGCTGACACTATTTGTTCTTGAACAATACAGATACTAGTTTCATAGGCTGGCATTTGTTTATACCATGCAGTTTGTATGATATTCTATTGGGTATCACATTCACTTATGGAAAATATGATTGACATTCAACGGGAGCAAATAGGAGCCCCAATCACTTATGGCAAATGTATGCTTTATTTAGCAGTATATCAGATGATGATGGAAGTGGTCCCACAGCAGTAAATCCACTGGCTTTGTTAATGGTAACTAACCATAACATAGAAGTAACAATCATGCGGTAAATCCAAAGTATATTTTAATTTTAAGAATGTGGAGTATTTTGCTTAAATTCACTACTGCAAAGGCATGATATAAGTTGTTAGACAAAGATGCTCTAAGCCCAGAAATATGACTTCTACTCAGCTTTGGTACTCATTCTCCCTGTAACTTGGATAAGCGACTTGTACGTTGATTTCCCTATCTGCAAACCTGACATAATTATACTTACTGAGCTTTGTAAACATCCTTAAAATTCTCAGATAAAAAGAACTAAATACATGCAAAAGAATAGTGTTATTGAGAACACATTCTATATTCATTGTACTCTGTGGGCGTATCTACACAGGCGCCCAACTGCGCAGTTGCTACTGTGCAGTTATTTAGTACTTCCTTTAGTGCATCTACGTGACTAGGTACATCTATACGAGACACTATGTCACTGTAGCAACGAACTATGACGTAGCATCAACGGGTACAAACTGTAATGCTGACACTACTGTACAGACCTCTGCACCGCCAGAATTTGCAGCAACAGCGAATACTGCTTTAGCAAGTACTAAATAACTGTGCAGTAACCACTGTTACTGCAAGTCCTGGCAGTGCACAGGTTGTTTCTGACCTTACTGAGCAGTAGCAATGAGCTACTACACAGTAGCTCGTTGCTTCTGCACAGTAGCATCAGCATTATAGTTTGTGCCCACTGACGCTACATAGTGCTCATGACATAGTGTCTCATGTAGATGCACCCAGTATGGCCCTGACTTGATTACTGCCTGTGAATGCTAATGTTATATAAATAGCATTGATTATTAAACCACTCCTTATTTCTTCCCTATTTCTTATTTTTGTTTTCTTCTGGTGTATTTTCCAGAGTCCAATTTATCAAAAAAAAAAAGAGAAAAAAGACAGTAAAAAGCGCTTTGTGATTTTAATGTGAATCATTCACCCCGTACACGAAAACCAAAATTGACTCTGCTAGTGCCAGTGGAAGTCAGACAAGCATAGAACTGCATGCAAGTTTTCTAGTGGTGTGAGACAAAACATTTGTTTCACCTAGTGCTCAAAGTCTTTTAAATTTAGCCTGCTGAGGTGTTTTTTTTTCCCCTCTCTCTATTTTGTGAACATGACAAGGACAATCATCAGTCTTGTCTACCTTAGCATATTCTAGATCCGTTTTTCAGTAATGAGCATGACTATAGAATCAGTTTTCGTGCTAGCTGGTGTAGGTGCATTTCAGATGTTTTCAGTGCTGTATCGAAACATTCCAAGTTGGGACATTTGAGGTCTATCCATGTTAACGTGGATATGTTGTCAACACAGATACAGATGTTCGCCTTGTGGACAACAAATATAAAATGTGCGAGTGTCAGCTATAGCTCTACTAGTCCTTTCTTTCTCCTCATTTTCTATTATCACCTCCTCAAATGTGGTTCTACTGATACTAGCAGTGCAGGAATCACTCACATATTCCAGTCATTGAGCAGATACCAGTATTTTAACAATCATACCGGCTGCATTCAACGCAGTGGTAAACTACACGGTAGCTCAAATGGTGGTAGGTTCTAGAATTGGGCTTACTCTTCCTTTCCAGGTACCACCATAGATTTCATAGATTTCATAGACATTACGGCTGGAAGGGACCTTGGAAGATCTTCGAGTCCAGCCCCCAGCTCAAAGGGCAGGGAGTCAGCTGGGGTCATAGGATCCCAGCAAGATAAGCATCCAATTTGCTCTTAAAAGGTGCTTGAACCACCTCCGATGGCAGGCTGTTCCAGACCTTGGGGGCTCGGACAGTAAAGAAATTCTTCCTTATGTCCAGCCTGAAACGGTCTCACAGTAGTTACAATTGTGGATAACAATTGTGGATGAGGTGGGGCAATATCCATCAAGCTCCATGGAGGGGATAGGACCATGGTGTGACTAGCACAGCACAGTCATGGGCCTCACTTCTGCTGTAGAAAAGCACCACCACAATGTCTGTTTTAGGTTGGGACCATCTTGAAGTTAAAAGGGGAAAGGAAAACTTTTTGAGTGAAGCCCAAAATAATGAAGTTAGTAGCAACTCTGTAAAATAAATAGGACATAGCTTCACTTTCATTGCAGGCTTTCCAATATATTATCATATAGCTTAAGGGATGTGACTCCATTGCCATTCAACATTGTCTCCTATTAAGAACCCAAATTTTATAAGCCAAGAAGACATGTCAAATATTACAGTAATATTTGAGCTTTCTTTGAATAGGCTTTCTTTATTTGCAACCACTTAAATATATGAGTCTTTGTTACTCATTCTCAAATATATTCTTGATTATTTTATGAGCATTGGTTCTGATTATTCTGGTATGCTGGGTATGCAGAGAGGAATGTCTGTGTGGAACTGCAACCATGTCTTAGAAAAAACTGACATAATTTTTCCATTTTCTCTGATGTGTTTTAATGTGTTTAGAGAATTACATTGGGATAAGAAAGCCAGGTGTTTTTTTTCAAAAGACAAAATTTAATCAGTCATTTTAATCATCATATTTACTGAGGGACTGAATGAAACTTGGTAAGTTCCTGTGTGAAATTATTGCAAGAGCAGATAACAAAATGTGTTGGCTAGAATTTGTAAATTTGTAAGTTAAAAGAAAAATGCCATAGATTTTTGCCATTAAAAAACCCCACAAATGTCAGAAAGGAAGGGAACAAAGTTACACTTAAACTTGACTGTGAATTCCTGTGGACTTAAATGCTAGAACACCTCACGTTCAGAAATGCTGGCTGTGTCTATGAGTGGCGGACCATGCAGTTGTTACCGTGCCGTCATTCAGTACTTGCCTATGAAAGTCTTAAATGACTGCGCAGTAACCAGTGTGGGGGTGGAGGTGGGGGGGACATTGATGCTACTTTGCAGTAGCAAGAAGCTACTGCGCAGGATCTCATTATACTGCACAGGATCATTGCTGCATGATTAGTGCCTGGCAACACTACTGAGTGTTAGAAACAAGCTACTACCCGGTAGCTCGTTGCTACTGCGCCATAGCGTCTCAGGTAGATGCGCCTGCTGTAATGGAGTTTCCAGTTGCAAGCTCCATAAGTAAAGCTGAATTTACATAGAATTTTTGTCATGATTGAAAATTGCACTGCACCCTCCACACCTTACAGCACTGCACCCTCCACACCTTATACCACTTACTCTTCGATTACAGAATGAATTTTCTGAGAATTTACCAGTAAATGAAGTTAGTTTATGGAATTGAGCACCCTATAGTAGACTTCCATTGGCCCCAGTTATCTTGATAACAGAATAATGGATGCATCAAAACTTCTGAATAGTTCTAACTCACCAAAATCATGTGTCTAGAATAGTTTTAAAGAAATTATATAGCAACTGAGCAAGTTCAGTAACGCTTGTTCTATCCAGGTGTTGTTATAAAAGAGCGAAATCAAGCAAACAACAATACTTATCTGCAGCCCGCAGTTCTATTGGCTGCAATGATTTAGTGGCATAAAAGAGATTTGATTCATGTGGCAGCAGTTTTCCTTGGTTGGTCATTTGCTTTCAGACATAAGTTCTCCTTAAAGTCCGTGTGCCATTGTTAACTAAGATGAGCCTGGAGTATATGGCTGCCTTGAGGAGGGAGCTGGGCTAGATGCTCTTGGGAGGTCCCTTCTAACCCTCCTTTCATATGTTCCTAAGGAATCCCCTTAAAGCAGGGGCACACTGGGGATTTTTTGACTGGGCTTCCTACTGAAGCCTATCTTTCACTTTGTGCCAGTCTTTTACCCAGACATGTTGGTTTAATACTGCCTTTCTCCCGCTACTCTCTAGCTTCACCTATATTTCTCTGCCTCTTCTGTCCCTTCACAGTTGGCCATTTCCCACTGTCACACAGGCACTACAAGGTAGGAAAATGTGAAAGAACTGATGTGGACCACAAAAGTCCTCAATCATGCTTGCATGGCTCTAGATCATGCTTGTGTGGCTTGTATGGCTCTAGATGGTGCCACTACAGAGCCCTACACCTTAACAAGTTTGGATATCTTTTAAGCTTAATGCGCTCTCAAAAAATCCCAGAGCTTTACAGCTTGGTTCAGAGATCATTACAATATTCCTGTAACATTTTTGTCTGGACTATAGAAAGCTTGTTGCATCAAAGAAATGAAAAATATTAGGCCATATTTAAATAAAAGTTTTAATTTCTTTGAAAATGAAAAAAAAAATATCCATGAACATGTTTACTAGCCACATGCATTTACAAATTCCAAGTTCCTGTATTTAGAACCTCTTAAAATCTTTTGACCTAAAAACAATGTCTCACTCATCCTAGGTGAGAAAATGTAGCTCCCATATATGAAGTTTGATGGAAGCAAGAATGCCTGTGCCCTATCCCAGTGCCATTTTTCATTACACCAAGTTGTAATTTTCTAACTCAGACTCTGACAAATAAGTCCCTTGGATACAATATTCACTGGGAAAACTTTTCAAACTCACTGCCATTTGCATGTTAGGCTCAAACTGAACAGCAATGCCTGATATCTTTTGTTAATCCCACTGAAACACTATGGAATCGTGTTACTGGATGCCTGGAACTAACAAACTTATTCCTGTCCTTCTGAAAACAACCAGAAAAGGAAGGGCCATCATAATCTTCATCTGATCAGGATTTTTGCTTCATATCAGTGTTGGAGGTGAAAGGTAGAAGGACAAGGAAAGCACTGAGACATGTTGGTCATTACCCATCATCAGAAGCAGATGATTGGTTCCACACAAGTGGAAAGGTGAAAGGAAAACACAAACAGTTTTCAATGGCTGCAGAAATGATTAACTTGTGTCCTCCAAATCGATATTAGAACAGCCAACTGCGACAATACAGACCTGTTCAGAGAGCCTCCATCATAGACACCAATTTTATTTTGTGATACAGGCCCCTTGTCACGGATATGTGACAAATTCCTTTGGAAGTAAAAGCTGAAGGTTCTCTCTCAAATGCCCTTAACAATTTCTGTATGTAATTAGGCTCTTGCTTAAAATTTCTCCTATTCAGGTATATACAAGTAATAAAGTTTAGTTTTTTCAAGGAATCTTGGCTCTTTTAAAAGGGACAGCCTGCTATAACAGGTGCATTGCAGACAGGTGCTACATAAGGTTTCCTACATAGCTCTGCCAATGCTTTTCAATCATGGTCTACATCACCCCATTATTCCTATGAGGGGCCTCCCCTCAGCTCTGATTGCCAAGGTTATGAATTATGCCACTGTATATGGGTTTGGACAAATGTCCACTATCAAGTAGTTTGACATAACCAGACTCAGTTCCTTGGTAACATAAGCCAAATCTGGGACAATCAAACTGAGTATTTAACCCACTGTATAATTTTTCTGACAATTTTTCTTTCTGATGCAGTCACACATTATGTACCCTGACTCCCATGCAGAAGATTTGTGGCAATTGCATGATGTACGAGGTGCCATTTGTAAAATATTATTTAGTGTAAAACATGATGTTTTTTCCGTTGATTTACAAGTTGGATTTATAAATCTACACTTCTCACAGTCTGAGTTATATATCTTGCCTCTGATTTATAAAACTTGCCAGTAAATCTTCAGCAGAAAGTTTTGATTCAGAAATCATTATTTTAAACATTAGATTTAGCTAAAACATTCAACTGCTTTATAAGTCACGGAATGAATTTACATACTGCAATCTGGATTTACAAATTGTACAACAGATTTACAAATCATCCTGAGAAATTCCTAAATAAAATGCTTAGATTTACTAATCCTCACTTTGCACTTAGGATACAACTGACTGATTTATAACACTGAAGCTATACAACAATGATCTGCTTTATAAAATCCTACTTTTACTTGAACTCAAAGTTCTGATTTATAAATGCTGATTAGGTTTACTGCAATATACTTCACAAAAAAAAGTATTTGATGCATTGCTGCTTGCAAATAGCTCCTAAAAATAAAAAAAGCAAAGCATTTTTGAGAGGTGATAGGTGACCAGGTTCAGGAGCAGGGGAAACAGAGGAGGAAGTTTCAAAGGACAAGAAATAACTCTTAATTTATTTTTACAAATATGTCCAAGACTTCAAAATTAAACATCTCACTACTTTGCCAGATTCATATCTTGGGCTAAAATATAATTTCAGGAAAGCTGATTGATAGCCTACAATAACTTTGGGAGTTAACACTGGGTATCAAGAGGCTTACCATCTAACCCTTGAGGAAATTTCTTCTTCCCAAGTGTACCTAATAGTACAGATTTCCAGCTTTTACGCTCTGCTCAAATAGCATGTATTTGCCCACATATCTTCTGTAGTTTGCAGCCTAGGGAGACTATGGTAAATGGTAAAGTAAGGAAGACTGGATGTCTATTTCTTTAAAAGGCTTCAACAGTTTTCAAATGATCAGATAAGCTGTTTGAATATGTTAAGGATGTGAGTCACCCTGAAGGATTCAGCACTGATGTTGGGTGCACACAATGTTGTTGGATACTATAAACATAGAATACATTATAAAGAGGGATAGTGCTTGGGATTAAGTTGTAATGGTAGCCAAGTTTCTTTCAAGTGTTTGGGTAATTCAGTGAAAGAACAGACATTGCTAATATCAAATGTAATTTGAAAGATAAGATTTAGTATTAAGATTGGAAATAAGTCTAAAAAAAATGCTTTTGTGAAAGTCTACGTACTGGTGCCAGAATTCACCTACAGGAGTTGAAGTCTCCTTTTGAAGCTCACTTCATAAATCTTTAGGAAATATGAACAGTTTTGAGTGTCCCATTGATCTGAAAGGGATTTTCTATATCCAGATAGCTTCGCATATCAGCAACACTAGCTTTGGGAGAAAATTGGCTTTGTAACTGGATTAAAGTGGGACCATAGTAAAGGACTGTTAGGGCACTGGACTGGAAACCATGATTCCTGGATGTAATTCCCAGCTCTAAAAGTTGAATCACTATGGCCCAAATACTGAAAGGTATTTAGGTACCTAACATCCAGTGTGAGTTAGGAACCTAATTACCTCTGAGGATCTGGGATTTTGGGGCTTTATATAAGTCACAACCTTCCTGTATATCGATTTCCCACCTACAAGTGAGTGTGATAATATTTACCTACTGTACTGTGAGGTTTCATTAAGAAGGGTGTTTTGAAATCCCAGGACAAGGGGCTTGTTGGCAGCATAGATGGTGATTCTCCTGTACTCAGGGAAATATCTAGGATATCTGACTTAATTCTTGGAGAAAAGCAAACAAGATATACATGAACTGAAAATCTTTGTCAGTCTTGAATCTCTATCTCCTGAAGATTCCTTCTTACTATTAAAATATTTCATGAAAACAAAGAATAGGAACTGTATTCTCTTAATGGTTGTACAGGATTAAAAATATGTAAAAAAATCTTTCCTGTTTGTAAAATGTGAATATTAACACTTTCTTCTTTTTAAAAAACTTTGGAAACTTTGGATAAAAATGCTGTGTAAAATGAGGTTTTAATGTTTTAAAATCATTGTTAAATTGCCAGATATGCAGCTTTCTCAAACTACTATATTTCATTTACGGTTAGGTTTTTTTAATACAACAAATACATTAAAGGGTTTTTACCAGATTTAAGTAAATCCACAAAAGTAACAAATAAAATTTGTTAAAATTTGTTAAGGATGAAAAGCAATGGAAGTGTTTCCAGTGCACCTGTATTCACTTAGACAGTAAAGATTTTCTATCAGCAAGAATGTATGTGCAAAAATGAGTGTGAATTTATGCACCTACTCTACATTTATATTTCCTGTACCTGACAAGGTAACTGTAGAAGTGATGACTAAATAGTCATCTTTGTACATTTGAATGCTTAATTGCACTACGGGTCCCAATACAGGTCACAGGTATTGTGCAATTAACAGGTTAATTAAACAATTAACTGAGACCAGCTACACATGCGAAGTCCCAATCATTCTATAAAAAATTCCAGCCAGCTATAAAGTTAGATTTGAAAATGCATACTAACTTTCTAGCTGATTGCTATCGAGCTATAATTTGCATGTGTAACAGGGCTCCCTGTGGCTGAGAGCCTTGTTAGCTGACTGGGCTCCCAGCCAGAGGGGTGCACCATGCCCAGCCAGTCCTGCAACTGCTGGAGTCTGTCACCCCAGCAGCTGCAGACTCTGGGTCCCCACAGCATGCCTCTCAGTGCTGGGTCCCAGCAGCCATGTGGCTGTGATCTCCCAGTCCCAGGGATGCATGAAACCCCCATGCTTGTGAGGCATGGCAGGAGGCATGATTGCGTGAGTCACGCATTAGATCCCATTGTGCCTTTCCTTGCGCATGTAGAGGGGGCCTAATTGTGTACACTGTCCAGGTAAATGCATATGAAATAGATCATATAATTGGACATGCATTCTTGAATGTTTACAGAGATGTAACTAGGGTCCTATATGCGTAAGCTAGAAGGCAACACAGGATAATTTAAATAATAATTTAAAGAAACTGCAAATATTGTATACCTACTCCATATTTGTAATTTTATCATTTGGTAAACATAGTACTGTATTGTAACATGAAGAGTAAAATAGGACACCGTGGATGTATCTATACGAGATGCCTTCTGACACAGCTGACTAATAAGCTCCACACTAAATATCTCAGGGTCTACGCATGTGCTCCTATTAGGGCGTAGGAAACTAATACACTTCACAATAGGGCAGTACTTGTGCAAGTACTATCCTACTGCAGAAGTTTTTCATGCACAGCAACACACATGTAGACACTGGTCCAGCTGGCTGGGGCACAAGAGCGCTTCAGTGGAGGGGCTGTCTGCCGACTAGCTCCATGCTAAAGCACCCTTGTGCCCCAGCCAGTCCCTCTGCAGCATGTTAAGCCAGGCAGGAGTAGCTCCAGGCTGGTAGGCTGATGCCTGGAGCCCCCTGCCAACTGGGACTACTCCACGTTCTGCACATTAATAAATTCTGGAGCTGATTGCTCCAGAGTTAATTGCTCCCAGGTGCACATTCAAACGGCATGCTTGGGAGCAAAAAACTCCAGAGCAATAAGCTCCAGAGTGTATTCATGTGCATTAATTGCACATGTAGACACACCCATTATATGCTCAATGGCACCTTACTAATTTGACTGCTACTTAAAAATGACTAGGACTTTCTTTGCCAAGTTGTACTATGTAAAAGGCACCCTTGGTCATCCTGTAGCAGTTGGCTTTATCTTTGTAGCCAGCACAGGCTGCCTGAAATTTACCTGTAACAATAAATTAGGATATTCCTTTCAAAGATGTGTGTTAGTATACTTGCAATCTACCATTTGTGTATGTAACCAAATGAGATGACCTAATACGTCACCCCTGCCATGTACACTAACCCTTCATTACCTTCGCCCTCAGCACATAGGGGTGAAAGGCAATGCTTAATCCATTAGGCCACCACAGTGACTCCCAGGGAAATTATTTCATTGCTCTTCAGATGTCAAGTATAACTCTAGTAATGTCAGGGCAGGTACATTACGGGTGAATTTGACCCATCTTCATCTATTACCTACTGGGTGCCTCTACGTGTTCATTAATGCACTGTAGCTGCTCTGCATAACCAAGTGCTAAATCAATGCACAGTAGCACCAACGCACAGCTTTTTAGTGATGGTAACTGTGTAGTAGCCTAGTGCTATTAGGCAGTAACGTATTAGCACCGGTTTTGCCCTGCATGCTACTAATCAGTGTTATTAGGCTACTGTGCAGTTAGTTAGCATCTTCTGTATATGCACCCACTAATATCTAATCCTGATTTGACATGCGGTTTGACATGAGAATCTGAATGGACCTCTTCCTGTGCCTCTGTTTCTCTTACGTTCGATGAGAATAGTAGTACTACTTCAGTACCTACCTCACTGACTGGCTGGCTAAAGATTAAAAAAAGTTATTAGTGTGTCTTTGTAAACTGCATTGGAAAGATAAGTGTGTTCTTAATGTCTCAACTCATGAGGTTTCATCCTTTCATCTTGGAACATTAAAGCGCAGCCTGATAGATCTCATTATCAGAAAAAACTTCATTCACAGTCAGCAAATTTTCTTGTTAATTAATATATCTTCCCCCCCAACACTAGTGTTTGCTTTCTGTAAATATTTGAGAATGAACAAAACATCCCCATGATATGTGGTTTTGACCAGCTAACACTAACAATGATCACCACTAATTGTTGATCACCAAAATACTGAATGTCCTATATTTGACTTTTGGACATCTCTGACAGCCTCAGAACTAAATCTCTGCTCGCTGGGTACATCTAAGCAAGATGCTAATGGTGCAGTAGCCTAATAATACTGCTCAGTAGCGCGTTACAGCACAAACAGTGCTAATAAGCTACTATACAGTATTACTAGGCTACTGTGCGGTAGCATCACTAAAACAGTATTCATCAGCACTACAGCACAGTAATGCCAGTTACTGCGCATTGATTTAGCACTTGATTATACAAGTACTAACCTTAATGCACAGTTACTGCAGTGCATTAATGAGATGTAGACATGCCTACTGATGTTGGCTGATATCTGGAGTAATGTGATTGCAATTAGAAAGGCAGACTAAATCCTAAAGTAATTCTATTGCCTGATTTGGTGTAATTCCATTACACCAACTAATAAAATTGGGGAAACCAAGGAAAGACTGTAAAGCCCATAGTTAGTTACTTTAATTTTCTCTCAATACGTTTTGTGACTGACAAGAAGCTATGTCTAAATATTGACATAAAGAGTTGAAAACAAGAAACCAAATTATTTTTTTTCTAAAATCCACATTGGTTCTACTTAGGACCAAGTCACACGTTACATTTAGCATGTGTTAAATACACTTAAAACACAAGTGACCATGCATTCAAGGAGTAAATCACATGCTAAGTGTACTCATATTGTAGAAAAATTATGACTTTTTGCACAAGAAAAAGTTGTGTTAAGGACTACATGTTCAGCTACTGTCAAGATGCTCCACAGAGAAACTGTAAGCAATTTGCAGTTCCCACTGAGCTGTGGCATTAGCCAGAGACCCCTCTCCTGTATATAGCCCCAGGTGGGACAAGGAATGCCACGCATGTCAGGAAGAAGGATCCTGGATCCTTGTCAGGATCAAGTAAAAAACCAGGTGCCCATAGCCCTGGAGGGTCCTGGGCCTGGGATTGACAGTCAGCTAATTGTCAGTACCAGCCCCAGTACCACACTAGAGGGGGTGCAAGACTCTAGTGCAGTGGCAAGGCTGGGAATGGCAATCAATGAGCTGTAGAGACTGTAGTAAGCATTACCATGCAACTGCTTAGAACATGTTCTAACTTTAATACTGAACAGATTGAACACATACTAGTAGGGGTGTGTGAAGCGGGCCCTATTCGATTCGGATTCAGCCTGAATCAGGGACAGAGATTCGATTAATTGATTCAGATCACTGCCCCTGATTTGATTTAGCTGAATCCAAATCTGAAGATTCAATGCTGAATTGGTGAATCAGTGATTCAGACACAGACACAGCTTTAAAAGTTTTTTCTACATACCTTGAGGCACTGGCATGGTTTGTGATTGCTGCAATGCTGGGGTGCATGAAGCAGCCCACAGGAGTGCAGGGGGGCCTTCTACGTGCTCAGCAGCGAACCTGGAAGTGGACCAGAAGTACTTCTGGTCCACTTCTGGGTCTGCTGGGAAGTGCACTGAGGGCCCCTGCACCTCCCTGGCTTGGCAATCGACCATGGGGGGAACCTGGGTGCCCCCCTAGACCCAGGAGGCACCAGTTGCCGAGCTAGGGGGGCACAGGGTCCCCCAGCACACTGCTCTGCAGACCCAGAAGTGGACTGGAAGTACTTCTGGTCCACTTCCAGGTCTGCTGCTGAGTGTGTTGGGAAGCCTCCTGTGCTTATGTGTGATGCTCCATGTGCCCCAGCATTGCAGCATTCATGAGCCACCTGCTACCTAGAGGTATGTAAAAAAAACATTTAAAGCTTTCTGTATGTCTGAATCTCTGAATCTTTCTTAATCTCTCTGAATTGATTCAGAGGGTTCTGATTCAATTCAGAGACATTAAGGTGTCCTCTGATTTGATTCGGATTCAGAGATTCAGCCACCGAATCAGGCCGAATCTCTGCTGAATCAAATCAGGGATCAAAGCTTCGCACATACTAGGGCTGTGTGAAACAGCACTGTTTCATTTTGACTTCCATTTCACCATTTCAATGGGACATTTTGAGTTTCATTTCATTTTGAAAACACTGTTCCATTTCATTTTGTCGAAACTGTTTTGCTGCTTCGACACTGTTTTGATGTTTTGCCCATAGGCTATAAAGGGGAAGAATAAAACTGCCTATAACTTTGTCATTTCTTGCCTGATTTGGATGAAGCTTGCCAAAGTGGTACCCCCTTTTGAGGCCCTGAAGCCCACCAAATTTCAAGGAGATAGGTGCACGGGTTTCTGGGAAACTCTACCTCAAATCTTGAAAGCAAAATTTGTGTCACATGTGTGTGTTAAGGCACAGCAGGGTAAAAACTGCAGGGATAGTAGCCCCTACTGAAGCCACAAAGCCTGCCAGCTTTCAAGAAGATAGGTGCGGGGTTCCTGGGAAACTGCACCTCAGGCTGCTGACAAGCAAAACTCGTGACATGTGTGACTATATGTTAAGGCGCAGCAGGATGAAAACTGCAGGCATGGTAGCTCCTGCTGAGGTCATAAAGACTGCCAGGTTTCAAGGAGACAGGTGCAGCGGTTTCTGGGAAACATCACCTCAAACTGTTCACAGCAAAACTTGTGTCACTTATAAGTGTGAAGGCACAGAGAAAGCTAAGTTCAAACAATGATTTTTATGCTGTTTTTCTGTCCTTCTGCCAGAGCACTGGGATTGGAAGGGACCTCAGGGAAGGATCATAGTCACTGGCCAGCTACACAGTCAATATGAGAGCAGTCCTTCCCCCTATTCCCTCTCCCTAGTTTCTCCTTAGCTGCAAGCAAGCCCAGCTTCCAAATTCAAAATGTTTAAACAGTTTTGAAATGTTTCAAGTGCACTTGTTTCATTTCCACTCTGTTTCGAAGCCTTTCATTTCAATTTTGCTGTTTCAACTCAAAATGAGTCAAAACAGCGTTGAAATGAAACAGGCAGCAAAATTTCACACAGGCCTAATACATACTAAATGTCCAGTGCAACAAAGCTTTTTGTGTTCTGAATGCACAATATGGGCCCGTGCACTGGAAAACTAAAGCATACATTGCAAACTGCAGCTGTAAAAGCTGGTTTTCCTTTAATAAGTGTGTTATCATTACTTCTCCATGTTTTATGGTAGCCTGAAATTCAACAACGCTACCCATTCAACCACAATTAAGAAGTAAGACTGAAAGTTATTGAATTATATGGCTTATCTCAGTACATGACAACAAAGGTATTGGAGCACAAGGTTTTTTGCAGTCAAATTCTGTACAATACAGGCTCTCTCAAAAATCATCACTTTCAGTGTTGAGCTGGAATTGGCACACTGTAGTCATAGAATCATAGAATCATAAAAAATAAGAGCTGTAAGGGACTTTGAAAGATCAAGTCCAACCCCCTTGCTCTGGGCAGGAATACTGCTGAGATCAAATAATCCCAGCAAGGTGTCTGTTCAGTCTCCTCTTGAAGACTTCCAAAGTTGGGGATTGCACCACCCAGAATCTGGAACAGACTCCTTGGGAAGTCTATTCCAGATTCTGGTCACCCTTACCATAAAAAAGTTCTTCTTTACATCCAAACTGAAACCATCCTTTAACCATGGACAAGGAGCTATTGCTCTTTGTTTTCCCCTGGGGTGCCCTAGTGAACAGTTTTTGTCCCAGTTCCCAATATTCACCCCTTACATACTTATAGATGGACACCAAGTCCCCCCTCAGTCTTCTCTTCCCCAGGCTGAACATAGTTTCATAGTTTCTAGGGTTGGAAGGGACCTGAGTAGATCATCTAGTCCAACCCCCTGCCATGGCAGGAAACAGTACTGGGGTCAAACGACCCCAGCAAGGCGAACATCTAACCTCCTCTTAAAGATCCCCAGGGTAGGAGCCAGCACCACCTCTCTTGGAAGTTGGTTCCAGATCCTAGCCGCCCTGACTGTGAAGTAGTGCCTCTTGATATCTAACCTAAATCCACCCTCTGTCAGCTTGTGATCATTATTCCTGGTCACTCCTGGCAGTGCTCGGGGGAACAGGGACTTCCCCAGTGCCTGCTGATCCCCCCTGACTAGTTTGTAACAGGCCTCTAGATCCCCCCTCAGCCTTCTCTTGTGGAGACTGAACAGGTCTCTCCTCATAAGGCCTTCCCTGCTGCCCCCTGACCATGCGAGTGTCCCTCCTCTGGACCCTCTCCATATTGTCCACATCCCTCTTGAAGTGCGGTGCCCAGAACTGGACACAGTACTCCAGCTGCGGCCTGACCAGTGCCGCATAGAGGGGGAGGATCACCTCCTTGGACCTGCTTGAGATGCATCTGTGGATGCACGACAAGGTACGGTTGGCTTTCCTGAATGCATCCCCACACTGCCGGCCCATGTTCATCTTGGAGTCAATGATGACTCCAAGATCCTTTTCCGCCTCTGTACTGACAAGAAGGGAGTTCCCCAGCCTGTAGGTATGGTGCCGGTTGTTCCTCCCTAGGTGCATCTTGTCGGTGTTGAATCCCATCCTATTCTCATCCAACAGTCCCAGATCTTATAGTATTTCTTTATAAATAGGGCCCTGAGAAAAATCACGATTTTGCAATTACATGGAAACTGTGAAATTCACTCCACACCTCAATTTTTAAGGGTTGCAAGCATAGGCAGCGGAAGGCCAAGGCTAATGAGGTTTATCCCCCTCAAACATGGGGCAGCACCGAGGGCCACAGGGCAGCTGGGGCACAGGATGAAGGCAGCCAGGATTGCAGCCAGATGGCATGCAAAGCACTGCCCACCACAACAGGTAAGTCAGGGAAGGTGACGGGGAACAGGCATGGGGGGATGGATCGAGGCTTCCACAGTGATGGAGAGAGTGGGGCAGAGGTAGAGGCAAGGGTTGGGGTGAATGGGGCTCTGGGGCAGGTTCTGGGATGCTCAGAGCCCAGACG
>NW_017728998.1:23764670-23771440 GCF_001723915.1 Gavialis gangeticus | reverse complement strand
GCAGCCAGATGGCATGCAAAGCACTGCCCACCACAACAGGTAAGTCAGGGAAGGTGACGGGGAACAGGCATGGGGGGATGGATCGAGGCTTCCACAGTGATGGAGAGAGTGGGGCAGAGGTAGAGGCAAGGGTTGGGGTGAATGGGGCTCTGGGGCAGGTTCTGGGATGCTCAGAGCCCAGGCGGCTCATCCAGGGGAGTGGGGGGATGGCTCTTGCCACTACACACACCTCAGGAGAGGCCTAGGGGGCACATGCTCCCCAGATCTGTACATGGGGGGCCCAGCCCGCAGCAGCAGCCTGCCTCCACTCTGCACACAAATCTGGGGGTGTGTGCCCCCGGGTCCCTCCTGAGCTACGTGCAGTGATGGGAATCCCCACCCCCCGCGCCCCTGAATGAGCTGCCCAGGCTCTGAGCATCCCATGACCTGCCCCAGGGCCCCATTCACCCCAACCCTTGCCCCTACTTCTACCCCACTCTCTCCCTCACTGTTGGGACCTTGAGCTGCCCCCTGCCACACCTCTTTCCCCAACTTACCTGCTGTGGTGGGCACTGTTCTATGTGTCACCTGGCTGCAGTCCCACCTGTCTGCAGGCTCCATGTTTGACTGTGTGTGTCCCTCCCCATGCTGCCACAGCCTCCCAGATCCTGCACCCAGACTGACCTGTGGCCTACAGCACTGCTCTGTATTTGGGGGGCTAAGCTCCATTAGCCCTGGCCTTCCGCCGCCTATAGCTGCGTGCCTGCCTGCCACATGTGTACGGGTAAAGTATCATTTTTCACAGAATATTCAAGGAACTACCAGGACCCATTTGCCAAGATCATTGGTAGTTCTGTGAATATGCTGTAAAAAATGATACTTTACCCATGCACATGCCATGAATTTTCTACAAGAAATCCACAATTTTCTCAGGAACCTACTTATAAGTTTTGTTCTCCAGGCCCTTAATCATGCTTATGGCCCTTCTGTGGACCCTTTAAAGATTCTCCATGTATTTTTTGAACTGTGGCACCCAGAACTGGACACAGTACTTCAGCTGGAGTGTCTCCAGCACCAAGTAGAGCAGAAGTATCACTTCCTTAGCCCTGCTTGTGTCAGTTAATGCATCCCAGTATGCTATTAGCTCTGTTGACTACAGCATCACACTGGCGGCTCATATTGATCCTGTGATCAAATGTAACTCCGAGGTCCCGTTCAGCCATTGTTCTGGCCAGGACATCTTCTAACCTATATTAATGTCGCTGGTTACTTCTCCCCAAATGAAGCACTCTGCATTTATCCTTATTGAACTGCATCAGGTTTCACTCCACCCACCTTTCCAGCTTGTCCAGGTCTGCTTGGATCCACATCCTATCCCCTAGCATTACTGTTTTTCAGCATAATTTAGTATCATCTGCAAACCTGACCAGAGTACTTTCCACATCCTCATCTAAACTGTTGATAAAGTTGAACAGCATGGGGCCAAGAACTGAACTCTGCAGGACACCACTGGCCACCTCCTGACAGGATGATACAGACCCATCCACTAACTCTCTGGGTTCAACCCCTTAGCTAGTTACCAACCCACCTGACTATGGACTCTGCCAGCCCACAATCTCTCCGTTTTTTTATAAGAGCATCATGGGTGACCATATCAAAGACCTTTTTAAAATCAAAGTATATGGCATCAACCATGTCTCCCACATCTAAGCAGTTCATTACTTAATCATAGAAGGAGACAAGGTCAGTCAGACATGACCTGTCTGCAATGAAACCATATTGGCTATCCTTCAGCATCATGCCTTCTGCCAGTCTCTCATAAATGGATTTCTTGTTAATTTTTTCCCAAATTTTACCCAGTGTCAAGGTCGAACTGACTGGTCTATAGTTTCCCGGATCCTACCTCCTCACCTTCTTAAAGATTAGCACCACATTGGACCTTTTCCAATCTTCCAGGACCTCTCCTAAGCACCACGAGTCTTCAAATGCTTTCACCAATGGTCCCTCAATGGCTCCAGACAATTCCCTCAGCACTCTTGGGTGTAGTCCATCCGGTCCTGCTGACCTGAAGATATTCAGCTGCTCTAAGTGCTCCCTCACCAATCTGATACTGACCATTGGTTGGCAATCGCCCCCCTGCATCTGTCCAGTATCTGACCAGGCAGGCAAGTACCATTTGTATGCAGGAACACTAATACAAAGTATTTATTAAAGAGTTCAGCTTTCTCCTAACTGTTATCAGCTGTCTCATCCCGTTCTGCAGGGGCCCCAAATTTCCCTTGGTCTTCCTTCTACCCCCTATACAACTAAAGAAGGACTTCTTATTGTCTTTGATTTCAGTTACCAACCTGATCTCAGTTGCCACCCTTGCCTTCCTTATCCTCTCCCTACAAATATGGGCTATACTTGTGTTCCTCCTTGGTGATGACTCCTTTTTTCCACTGTTTGTAGGCCTCTTTTTTCTTTTTTTAAGTGCTCCTTGACTCCTCTGGTAAGCCAAGAGGGCTTCCTGGGCCCTTTACCACATTTCCTGCGTACAAGAATGGACCTTTTCTTCACTCTTAGGATTGCTCCTTTAAGGAATGACCACCTTTCATCTACTCCCTTCCCCTCCAGTTCCCCTTCCCTTAGGGCATCTCCCACTATTTTCCTAAGCTAATTGAAATCAGCCTTCCTGAAGTCAAGCACCCCTGCCCTACTGGCTGACTTCCCCGCCCTATGACAGATAGTGAATCCTATCATCTCATGATCACTATTGCCCAGATTATCCTCAATCCTCAGATCTCCCAGCAGGTCATCCCCTTTGGCTAGAACCAAATCCAACAAAGCCTTCCCCCTGGTCAGCCCAATCACCTCCTGTACTAAATAAAGTTCTTCCATGCATGTTAGCCTATTCACCTCTTGTATTAAATAAAGTTTTTCCATACAGGTCAGATCTGGCCGAGTGCTCCTCCCAGCAGATGTCAGGGTAACGGTCACCCACGACAACCATGTCCCTTGAATGTGCTGCCTCCATCAGTTCTCA
Organism: Gavialis gangeticus; assembly: GCF_001723915.1. Taxonomy (NCBI): domain Eukaryota; kingdom Metazoa; phylum Chordata; order Crocodylia; family Gavialidae; genus Gavialis; species Gavialis gangeticus. Next base: position 23,768,436 of record NW_017728998.1, on the reverse strand, counting down.
GCTCCTCCTCCTGGTGTGGCAGACACCTACCACCAAGTACCCTTCTCCTCATCCCCCCCATATCTTGACCCACAGGATCTCAAGTTGCCTTTCTCTTGAACCAATCTGGGTCTCCAAGCATACTGCTTCTTTACATAGACAGCTACACCTCCTTCTTTCTTCCCTACCCAAACCCTTCTGTGAAACCTGTAGCTCTTTATTCGGACAAACGAGTCATGCGTGGCATCCCACCAGGTCTCCATTATTCCAATGTGATCATATTTCCCATTTGCTAGCAGGAGTGCCAGTTTCTCTTGCTTATTCCCCACACTCCTAGTGTGCTTATTCCCCACACTCCTAGTGTTTGCCAATCCCCTATTGGCAATTCCTAATTCCCCACTGCCCCAACATCATTCCAGCCTCTTGGCACTTTCCTGACTGCTCTCTCTACATCCTTCCTTCTTACCTGTCCCCCAACTTGCATACCTGTCTGCACACCCATCCTCCAACACACCTCTCCAGCAAGTCAGCAAGTCAGCCATCCTGGAAGCAAACAACTGGCAAACAGAGTGCCAGATGAGTTTTGTAATCCTCTCCATCGCATCCCGGATACAGGCCCCTGGAAGGCAGAAGACCTCCCGTGCAAAGTGATCTGGACAGCAGATGGTGTCCTCTGCCTGCCTCAGGAGCAAGTTACCCACTACCACGACCCTACATCTCCTCTTCTGGACAGGAGCTTGCCTCCTTTCCACCTCTGGAGCAAGTGCCTGTGGTCCTTCCTCCACCAGTGGTGCAAGGATCTCATATGTGTTGCACAGCTGAACTGGAGAAGTTTCCCTTGCAGCAGGCGGCCTGGAGCCTGAAGCAACCGCCTTCCACTCAGCTCCATTCTGGTGTTCCTGCTCCATCTTCTTGTCTTCATTCTTCTGCTGCAAAACCTTGCTGTTCAACTCATCTGTCTCCTGCTCAACAGCCCTGATGCTGTGCAGCCTGCTCACCTCAGGCTGGAGCTCCTTCACGTGGCTCTCTAGAGACTCCATCAGAGCACACCCCCCCACAAGTGGGGCTATCCCTGTCCCTGCTTCCAGCCACCTGGAGCTGCTTTAGGCACCCCCCAACACACACACAGCCCAGAACCTGGGCCAAAGCCTCCACCACTGAGAGCTATGTCTGGTAAAATCTTCAGAGGAGCCAGAGGTGTGGGATATGGCACCAGTGGACGGTCAGACTGCACAACGTGTCCCCACCATCTCCAAATTCTTCCTTGCAAACCTTTTTCCTCTGAGAAAGGTTAAGGCCCCACTTCAAAGTGGGGGGAGTGGTAAACTGACCTGTGAACTGACTAAAAAACTACTAGCAAACTGCCCTGTTTGATCTTTCCAGTTCGCTTGTTCCCTGGTCACTTGGAGAGCCTGCTTTTAGGCTCCTCTCCTGAGCTGAACTAATAATTTTATAGTCATTTAAAATATAGTCATACAAAATATTAGACCCCTTGCTAATGCTGGGTTGTTTCTAACAGCACATATTCTGGCCTTTTTTTAAAATCAATTTTAAATATTTCCAGAGCTGGGTTTTCCATAAGGTCTCTTTGGAAACTAGCTTCCAACCTAATTAGATCTCACCCTCAGGATTATTTCTCTGATCATCAGCCTATTTTTTTCATTTTTTTTATTATTTATTACACAATTGCATCCTTCCCTGTTCCTTTGGCCCATTCTTGGTCTGTTTGAGCAATTCTGAAGCTTTGTTATGACACAAGGCTGTTTTAAAGAGAGCTCAAGCACCTATGAAAGGGTATTACATTTAGCCATTACATTTAGATCAACCTAACCAGCATAAGGTTTATTTAAATTACCTCTCATGCAGCATTTGGAAGGTTCAATTCTGCCAAGAATGGCACACCCAATCTAAGTTAATTCACCTCAGGAGGTACACTAATTTAGATCAAGAAAGAGTTAACCTGCTCTAGGATGGGGTTAACCCAATCTTGCATACTAACTTAGATCAAGAAAGGGTTAACCTGCACTAGAACAGGGTTAACTCGATCTTGCAAATGCCTGTATGCTTCACAGCATAGCCCCAGGGCTGAGAAAGTCCAGCCTCTCACACCAGTCCCAGAGCTGCGCTATTCCTACCCACCTGACCTCTCACTCCACTACTGGCTAACCCCCACCTGTGACCACCCCCTCTCCCCTCGCCTGCCAGACCTGCCAGTACCCCCCAGACCTGCCAACTCACCCCACCAGCCTCTCCCCAGCACCTCGAATTAATTGCCTTGAGCTCCCCATGTGACTTCCAGTGAAATGGCTGCATTAGCCTTTCCCCATTCAGATTTAGATTGCTTAAAGTAAGCGTCCTAAACCAAGACTGAAGAAAACCCGGCAGCAATTTCCCTGCCCTATGGAAATCCCCTAGTCACCAGTTTCTATATCACTCTTCTCCCAACCTCTGGCCTAGAGCATATGGCTGTTAGTGATGTCTCTATATTTATTGTTCAAAATTGCCTTGCTTGTTTTTTTGACTCCTGTATTTCATGTTGTTCACCATCTTGCCAGATTTCTCCTTTCTGAGAAATATAGGTGTTTCAGCTTTTTCTTTAACCAGGGTATTACCTTGAATTTGTCCAAGCTGACATTTCTTTTGTTATCTCTTTTACATGTTTCTAGTATTTCAGTTCCCTTTCTATTACATCTCTGTCCTCAGTGGTATTTATAATGTCCCCAAATTTAGTATCATCTGTGAATTTCATTAACTGGTTGTTTACTCCCCTCTTCCAGATCATTAATGAAGATGTTAACTAAGACTGGACTTAACACTCTTCCCTATGTTACCTTACTACGAAACTCCCCTCTACTTGATACTTTGCCTTGTATTGTTACCCTTTGTACCATCTTCTAGCTAGGAATTCAATCCACACAGCAGTGTTTTTACTGAAGCTGATTTGAATTAATTTTTCAAATAAGATTTTGTGAGAGACAGTATCAAACGCCTCACTAAAATCTAGATATATTGCATCCAGCACATACATATCATCAACTAATTTTGCAATTCTATTTTTAAAAAGCAATCAAGTTTTTCTGGTGAGATGTATTCTTTATAAACCATACTGCTCATAATAACAGGAATGTAGCGACTAAAGCTGTCTCAGCAACTGCTAAAGGGTTTGTTGTTTTTTGGGGTTTTTTTTTTTTTTTACAATATCTGTGGTGCTTTGTTTATCTACAGTAAGTACATTTTTTTTGCTTTTACATTTGCAAATATGCACTATTTAAAAAAGACAGACTTTGCCTGGTTGTGTTTGAAGCCAGGAATCTCCCACACTGCAATCAAGGGTAATGGCAACAACTCACAGGTGTACATATATCAAATAAACAAGTGAAACATTGATTATGAGGGGTGCAGTGACAGTCCTGTATCCATAGCATAATCTTCTCAAGAGATATTTAATCAGATGATTATTTACATTTTAAAGACCATGAAAAAGGAAAATGTTAATGCTGAATTATGGGGAGCAAGTATAAGGAAGACAGTATGTACAGAGAGCTCATTGTAAGCCTGACAAAAAATTTTAAATTTACCCACACCACTTGTGGAGAGGTAGGTACAAAGACTTAGATGGTGTAAATCAGCAGACACTGATGTCAGTGGGCCCTGATTTTTCTCTGACATTGTATAAAGCCCTGATTTTTTTTCTAGCATCCTACCTCAGGAATTTTGCCACAGTGGTTGTTTGTATATCCCCTTTAGCAGCATGGCTGGAGGTATGGAATAAATATTTAAACTGTTA
>NW_017728998.1:23756127-23759670 GCF_001723915.1 Gavialis gangeticus | reverse complement strand
TTTTTTTTTTTTTAAATCTACATCAAATTTTCCTACAATTTTCAACAGCTAAGTGATAGAATATGCTACAAAAACCAAAATGTCTGAGTTACTCTTCAGATTGCTCAAGTGACATTTTGGAAGGAAATTAGTAGACTGAAATTCCCAGCTACCCTATTTGTATATATGCCCTTTAACTGTAAGATATATGAGCTTAGGAAGGGACAAGGTTAAGGGCCAGCTCCTTTTTATGCAATCCAGCTCATGGGATTTCTCATGTTTTAGTTGGGCAGTACCATAGATGGGAATTTGTTAATTGGAATTTTGAAAAACTTTGGTAGCAAAAGTGCACGGGGGGGATTCTAAGAACTCAATGCCAAACTCCAAATACAGAATTGGGTTTGTCCGTGAAACTACAAAACAGATTGAAAAAAGAAGCTAATTTGGCCAAATGTGGAGCTAATTAAGGTTTTCAGGAGCAGGCCAATGAAATTAAATAAACCATATAGCATTGTAGTTGTCCTTTTTTAGCATTACATTTTTATTTTATTTTTTTATTAAATGAACTGCTACTATCAAGTGCTATAAGCTGCTGGGTGCTGAAATATGGGTAAAAGGACTTCTTGTCCTTTTCCTTTCATTGTTTGACTTCTTGTCCTGTAAGGAAAGAAGTGTCTGAGGGAGCCAATGAACTGCTCCCTGTGCTATGATAGCTGCTATGAATTCACAAATCTAGAGCACTAGGTAATTTGGTTCTGCTGTTCCTTAACCCCAAATATTGCTGCAACTGACAGAAAGCCACAAGAGAGACAGTAGACTGTTTATCATTTGCTTTGGTTAGCAGTCCTCTAGTGCAGCTGCTTTCCTGCTTACTAGCCATCTGCACTCGGCACATCCTTACCGTCCACTGGAGTTGTAAATCAAGCGCTGGAGTGGACTAGCTGGACTGGATTTACATAAAATCTCAATCTAATTCACCGCAGTGCATCTCCTTCTTTGTTAATTAGATGCCACATAATGTTTTGGTTCTCTGAACCCAATAACCCATCTCTTTGCTTTATGATATACCAGTAATTTTCACCAGCAAGTGAATTTCTAGGCATTGTGGGGGCGTATTTGAAAAAAAAAATGCAACAAGTGTACCTCTAAAATTTCATCAATCCACTGAGCAGTTAAAAGCACTTATTTATCTTAACAAATGCACACAATCTGCACACACCAGTGCTTTTCTTTCCCACCGAGGTGACAGGAAAATGTCTAAATACATTTTAGTCCTTTAGGTCCTGATTTCCAGTGCAGTTCCTCCCATTAAGCTTAAAAATCTCAACAAACCTGGGGGGAAAGTGGAGAAATGTGAGGACCCTCCATTGGAGACTGAAAACTTGTCACTTAGCTCCGGACCAGGAAAGAATTATGAGATGCGACTTCTCATTTTTAGTTATTCTTGCCCTGATTTTTTTGCAAAATGGTGTCACACGATGAAAAACTTCCCTGCATTTACTAACCTATTCCATCACCACTTCATCGCCACTTGTTACTACAGCTGTTATATTTCTTTTGGTGTGTTACTGAAAGGCTGCAGCACATATTCATTCTGGATTGATGGTATCTCTCTGGCACACCAGACAACTGGATGGCTAATTGGCTATTACAGCTGTAGTTCACAATAAGATATTTTTACCTTATCTGAAGGTCTTTCTAAGATGATTCCCAGTGTTGGAAAATGGTAATTTAAAAGTTTATTCATTTCCATACTTGCTGCCAAGGGATTGTTAATAGAAACTTGTTTTCCTTATCTTGTATTAAAGTTTGTAGATGCTCTTTAGGTTTAGAATACTAGCTATTTCTATACCCTTGGAATGTAATACGATTTCAGTCCTGTTGTTTGAAGATGGTTTAGTTCTGTTTTATTTTATTTGTAAGGATGATACATGCCTGTATCTTTTCAAGTACTACAGCCACATCTTACTCTGTCTTGTGTACCCTCTTGTGTACAGTCCTTCTTTCTGGAGTAATGGGAGATTAATTCCCTATCACAGTAAAAGTTCTCTGGTCATTTTTTAGACTCCAGTACAAGTAGAATCTGAAGGCTCAGTACAGTAAACTTCTTGATTTGATTCTCAGACTTTAGGGCACAGTAGCAATTTGATTCTCAATCTTTAGTCCAGAGGATTGATCCCTAAAGGCAAGGAATGATGGTTTAATCACAGCAAAAAGATACAGCAATTAGAACTCAGACTAAATATCAACCTTCAGTGAATGCTGGTGAACAAGCTTGTGAGCTATTTGTTCCTCACCTAGGAAGTTTTCTCTTCATTATGAACTTAAACATGGCCAAAAGGGCCACAGCAACAATAATGTGGTGTTGATGAAGACTTGTCACAGGTCTATATGTTGCCTCCTTCATTCAGAAGGACTCCAAAACATTTTTATCTACAAGTATAGGAAACTTGAAGTCACAGCTGAAATGCAGCTATACCAAGGAGTGAAGAACAGCAAGCGAACTTCACAGACACAATTTTCGCCGTTACAGGGCAGTTTAGTGGAGGAAGTAAAGAATACCACAATCCTGTATCAAAAGAGTGGTGAGGAAGAGAAAGAAAGGCCTAGGTTAGAGTGAGATGAACTTTGTGGTCAAAATCAAAAACAAAAGCTCTCTTCTACATGCCCAATTCCTTGATTACAGAATATCCTTTTATGCACAACACCACAGACACACATACATAAATATAATATATATACATACACATGTACGTATGTGTGTCTGTGGATGTTGTGCATAAAAGAATATTCTTTAATGTGTGTTTGCGTGTATACACACACACGTGTGCACACACATGCACATGCACACGTGCGGAGAGATTGACACAGGCAGACAGATAAAGAGTTGCGGGCAATGAAGTTAGGGGGAAATTGCATGTTCCTGTGCCAACATGTCAGATTGTGAAGTTGAGGAAATCTCACCCTGGCAGAAGTGAAGACTGAGGCCAAGGAGGGGATGCACATCACATCCCACACAGCTAGCAGCCCCCATCTTCACTTGCTGACCCCTTCCATTTTTTGGTTTCCCTGAATGGCAAGGGAAAAATTGGGTTGCTTGACTTCTCCACCTGATTGAGTGCCCTATAATAGACCTTTGTCTTATTCTGTACCAGTTTCTGCCAGTGAAGACCTGGACTAGACTTAGCCCATTATCTTTACCAATTCCATCGTGTGCATTTGCAGAAAGAAGTGTTGATACTGTCAGTTAGAAACAAAGGCATTAAAACAGGAAAACAGTATGCAGACATAGCTAGAAGGGGTCATCCTAACATACTAAAACGTTGTGTAATCTTTGTTGAACACAGGCTTAAAAAAATATCTAGAAAATAAGAGTACAGCTTTACAGAAAACATATGCTATGGAGCAATCCTGGCATATTATTAAAAGCAAAACAATAATGAAGGGCAGCAAGAGCATGCATGGGAAAACCTGATCTCAACTGTCACTGCTGAATCTGCCAGTGCAGATAAGGTCCAGCTGTACTTGTGGAGAAGACATTCCCCTTTGGATGGGAGCCAAGGC
>NW_017728998.1:23747990-23755857 GCF_001723915.1 Gavialis gangeticus | reverse complement strand
TCCCACCCCCCCATCACCACAATATTTGTGTTAGTCAGCTATATGGAAGAGACTTCATCATCTGTCAGTGACTCCAAAAATCAGGAAGATTTTTCACTGCCCAGAAAAGAAACTAGCACTAAAAGTAAAACATCTGTTAGGAGACTATCGTCCATTTTGTATTGTTTGCTGTGTACAGCAGCATTCCTATAATCTCAGAGCTCTCTTAGTGCAACAGCTACAGGCCAAACCTCATTGTACCACCGTGTTCTCGGGATGGACATCACTCTAGCTGGAACAAGAATTGTGAAGTATTTTTAAGGGGTTATATAGAGAGAGTTTTGAGAAGCAAATGCAAGCAAGGTCCAGCAAATGGCTTCAGATCATACTCAGCCCCCCTTTCAGAGCCCTCCACCTTCTCACTGCTCTACCCTACAGTTACGGGTTCTTTCCTTAAACATAGTCTAGAGCATAAAGTCACAGTAGTATTCAAAAGGTTAAAGCAGAGTGAACTGTTAATTTTAATGCTTTCTCTAAGCTTCAGTTTTAATAAGCGAAAATGATGTTCTTATTTGCAGTAAAGTGGTGTTATAAAATTCTGTCTGTCAAGCTCATTTTAAAACCATGGAAATAAATGATCTGACAAAATCAGGCTATTAGACAAGTGAAGAAGAGTGATTTCCATAAAAGTAGAGGAGCTGTTCCTTAATTTCACACTTGGTAGTCTTTTGGGTCGACTAAATTTTTAAATAAGTGATAAAATTATATTAGCGCAATTGCATTTTTATAGATTTTTTTGGTCATTGTACTCTTTTTCAATCCCTTTATTTTAACTCAAACCATTCTACTGAAAGGTTACCTCTCAACTTATGTTACCTCATAACACTTTCTGCTCGCACAACAGAACCACAGGCTCGCAAATCCCCCATAAAGTACCTGGAATGACCACAGTGACCCAAAAGTATTCTAAAGTGGACGGCTTGTCTCATTATAGCCATATTCTGGCATCCTGGTCCTGCACAGTGCATTTGTTCATGTGCCCAGGCAGATGTGGACTCAGAAACTCAAAAAAAAAAATCATGCTACATGCAACCTAATTCTTGGGAGCATAGTGCAGTTTCTAGTTTCTATTTTTAAACAAATGTGTAAAAGCAAGAAAAACTAGTCAAAATTGGCAATTTGCTTTCAGTGGAAAATAAACTGAATATAAACCAGTACATGTGATATGGATTCTGTGTGTATAAATAGAAAACTCCACCTGTTCTTGATATCTAGGAATGAGAATCATACACACAATAGGCCCCCCTCCTTCAACATGCTAAACATATTCCATCCTCACTAAATTCAGCAGCTTACAATCCTAAATGTAGATCCCAAACCAACCATTGGGCCTGCTCCACTAAAACTAAAGCAAGGAGGCAGAAATGACAGTTTCCTGCACCAGAGAGAATCCTATACAAGCACTTCGAGAGTGAGATGATAACATTTCTGTTGCAAACCTCCCTTAGCGTTCCCTACCAGGGGAGGAAGAGGCACTAAATCAGTGTGTTTGCCTGACAGTGAGGATATGGACTCTCCCGCGCTGGGCCAGGACAGAGATGAGCCTGTGCTGACAGCAGTCTGACCTGGGAAGGTTCTTGCAGAGGGCTTCATAGCGTCACAATTACATCCTTTGGTAAATTTTCTACCCTTGTGCCAACCTTTATTCCAAAGGGTTAATACTTTATTTTTCTCACAGGTTTAAATAATGCTATGATAATGCTGTAGTAATGTGGGGGCCATTAAAAATATCTTGACCTTCCATGAAGTCAGTGACTCTCTTTAGCTGATCTTACTCTCAGTTTCACTTGTTTGTTGAGAGAAAAGATCTAATGCATTGATACACAGGTTGTGACATGCTGTTTGAACATTAGCCTACTATAATTGGTCATGTCATCATGCATCATATTAACAATATACACAAAAGTGCCCTGAAACAATTGTCTTATAGATCCATCACATATCAAAGAGGAGCTTCTGGGATTGTTATCTAGCAGCATCCAGTTGTGATGCACATTCTAGCTGAGTCCTGAATCTAAAAAATCACTGTCATCCTAATACTTCATATTTCCCTGTTTGCTTGCAAAGCCTACATATACTATATGTCCCAGTAAGAGTTGGCAATCCAATTTATTGCTACCGAGCATGCTCAAAATATAAAGGCTGTAGTAGAGGAAAAACTTATTCATTTGGATTTTGTTTTTATCAATTCAATTCCTTGTCCAATATAGTGACCAATTCCTTGCTCACCACAAGCCATGCTAATTGTGTTACAATAGGTTTTAAAAATAATAATAATAATAAAATGAATTATTTATCCACTCAGGGAATTATCTAATTAATTTATTTATCTAACATGACCTTGCAGCACTGCAGGAAAAACATAATCCCAGCACCTGGGAGTTAGTTTACATAGGGCATGTCTACACATGCAATTAATGCATACAAATAAAATCCGGAGCTTATTGCTCCAGTTTTTTGCTCCCAGGCACGCCATCAGAATGTGCACCTGGAAATGAACAACTCCAGAGCATATTGCTCTGGACTTTATTCATGCAAAATACATGGAACCTGGTTGGAGCAGCCCAGGCTAGCAGGGGACCCAGGGGCTCAACCACTGTGCAAAGCCCCAGCCTGGCTCATTGTGCATGTGCACCCACTGCCTGCCAGGGCTCTGAAGATCCTGATACAGTCTCCCAGATGCCTGCCACAGCCAACCTGGGACCCTGGTGAAGCTGCTTGTACAGACTCCCTGCTTGGGGATGGCCCCAAACCGTGGCTTAATTACCCTGATTAAACTCAGGGAAACCATTAATCCATGCTTAATAATGCATGGATTAATAGCTTCCCTGGGCTTAATCAGGGTAATTAAGCCATGGTTTTCGACCATCTGGCAACCTGTGGGAAGGGGCAGGACTGCTTGGGTCCCTTCACCAATCAGAGTCTTTGGAGGACCCTGCCATGCTTGGCCCGCAAAAATGGCAGCAGTCCCCAGGATATGCCCATAAAACCAGGTCAGCCACCTCCTTGAGTTCAGTAAACCCCAATATATAGGAAATGAAGAACAGTATTTTAAGTTCTAGTATGATTTTAGTTAAACCTTGTGACATGACATGCTTGCTCCAAGCCTAGGTCAAGAATAAAATGAACACCCAAAGAGACTAAAAACCTTTATAATCTCACCATTTTCCACTCCAGCACTAGGGTCCAATGCTTTGAGATCCTTTTTTTAACAGAATTCCACAGAAACATAGCTCTCTTTAAGAATATTCCAACCAAGACATAGTGCATGATCAACACTGGTCACATCACTTAATGCACTAATAGAAGACTCTTAACTGCAACTCTTCTCCAGCTGCACAAGATCTGTGTTATAACAGGAAGCCATGACACAAGCAGGAACAGTACCCCTTAGAATCTTATAGACACAGCAAAATATTAAATAGTATAATAAATAATAAAATTCCTCTTACCTGGAGTGAAGAAAAACAAAGTTGTGGCAGCTTATCTGGCATAGCCCCAAATTCAGTCTCTCTCTCTCTCTAGACAAGGAATATAAATAAGTACACTTCAGTCATTGAGGCATCTGTATAGGGCTCAAACATGATGGTCATGTTCAATGACCAAAGACAGCACATGGCTTAGTCAAAGGAAATAGTAATGTAGATCTCCCTCTTAAATTGTTTTCTGCCATCCTAATTCTGGAAAGATTTATGAACATGTCTAACTTTAACCATTTGGGCAGTTCCCACTGAAATCAATGGGATATGTTTATAAGTCCACAAATTACCACTGGAAGTTTGTTTTTTGCTATTTTCCAAACAAATTTGAATGGCATGAGGATACATCTCTTGATCCCTCTCTCCAGTAGTGCTATGGGGCTGCACTGGGTACTTGCACATGCCACAGGGGTTTAATTCAGTTTAGATCTCCCTAAATTGAAACGGTGGGTTTTTTAAAAACCCACCTTACCTGCCTCTCTGGCAGCTGGGAGGGGAGGTAAGCTGCCAGTAGACTGAGCAGTCCCTGGGGGTGGTGAGCTCCCAGCCAGCTGAGTGGTCCCTGAGCTGCATAAGGACCCGGTGCTTCCCTCTGCGGCTGCAGAGGGGCTGGTGCGTCCCTCCATGGTGGCGCACCCCCAGGTGGCACTCAGCCTGGGTGGTCCCGGGGGACACTACAGCCACAGAGGGAAGCACCAGCCCCCCACAAGTGCAGAGGGGAGCACCAGGCCCCTGCATATCTCAGGCAAACAGGCAAGCTCCAGCAGGAAAAAAAAAAAAAGATCAGGCTCCTTGCCACATTTTTTCTTTTTTCTTCAGTTGAGCCTGCCTGCCTGCACAGGTGTCCTGGTGGCAGGAGAAGGCGGCAGGAACAGTGCATGGGGTGCTGGAAGCCCACCAGGCCCCAGGAACATTGGCTTCCAGTGCCCCATACACTGTTGCACTTTGTTAGGTAGCAAACTAAAACAACTCGGAGGTATTTTATCTTGCTATGTTACAAAGTCATTTAAAGCGGAATACAGCACCAAATGTGTAAACAGCGATGCCATTAAAGCAGAATACAGCTCCGAGCGTGCAAACAGCAGCATCATTAAAGCAGTACAAAAGGGCATTTAAGCTACTTTAAAGGCCAATTTTTGTGGCTTATACAAAGGCTCATTGGTGATAGTTGTTGTGGTATGCATACTCATTTCTTTATCATAAGCAATGGCTATTATATGTTGGCTTCTGGAGTTGCAGTCATTGAAGTCAATAAGATTAAGTTTTCAATGCCAATTTTTAGGAAAGCAAACAATTTCAGGATCTGTGAATAATCAAGGTTTAGGGGTTGCATTTGTTTTGTTTTACATATACTAATTAATCAGCTTTACTTTGTACTGGTAGGGCCTGCATTAACACCAGTATACATCAGGAGTAACTCAACTAATGTTAATGGAGTTTTACCACTTTTAGCGGAACCAGAATCATGAATCCAACCCTGCCCTGTTACACTGTGCATTGAAAGTTGAGAATAATGGATATCACTGGCATCATGGATATAATGGTTTCATAATGTGGGTTCTTCTCATAACTCATAATCACTCACCAGTGCCCCCTTTACTCAGGGATCCAGCCTTTCCCTACAAGAGTTCAGTTCAGGTCTACTCTGCTGTGGTAGGCTCTGCTCCCCTCTAGCACTTTTACGCTGCACTGCTTTCCCTTATATCCCTGTAAGGGCAGGGCCTTCCAGTCTGTAGTGTTCCTCTTAATGAGCCCTTCCCATATTTCCCTACCTTCCCTGTAATGGAGAGCAAATGGGCCCCTAATACTTTTGAAGTCTAGTGTTTTTCTACAGCACATTTGAGACTACTACTTAGGAACAGACATGCAGCAAACTGTGCAGAGGAATGTAGAGGTCCCATTTGTTCCCATTTCACAAATGAGAGGCAGCCTGCAGAGGGAGAAGCTGCCTAGCTATAAAGAGGGGTATTCTCTTTAACAGCAGCGTCAGAATGACTTGATATCTTGAAATGTTCTCACAACCGTGCCAAAAGCTTTGTTTTAGTTAATCAAGGCATCAGGACAGTATGTAACAGAGACATATCTGGTGCTCTTATGCTGTCTAGAACCTTTTGGCCTCCCTTGAACTGTGTTCAGATTGGTCGCACAATAATATAGTGATCTCCTTCTCAAAGACATTTTGTTCAGTCATTCTCTACCCTGCCATTCCCCCTTCTCCACCTAAACCAAGGCATTACTAGCCCAAGAATTCCCCTTTTTTGACCCAAGGCCACAGTCAGCTTAGTATTCATCTTGTTTTTAAATGGTTCTCCCCTTTATTCTAGGCAAATGCAACAGGTCATTTTGTCACTTAAGTACAAGTCCAGGAAATAAATATCTGCTAAATGTAGAGCTGTGTATGCTATTACTGGCTCTTCAAGCAGGCACCAACCTCAGCAGAAGCTGGTTTAGAGACAATGGCCATGTCTATACATGCTATTAATGTACAGCAATAAACTCCAGAGTGTATTGCTCCCAGGTGCACTTTTTCAATGTGCACCTGGGACCACTGTGCACTGAGCCAGGTCAAAGCAACCTTGGCTGGCAGGAGGCCTGGGGGGTCACTCTGCCAACCCAGGGCTTCTCCAACCCAGCTCAATATGCTGTAAAGGAGCTGGCTGGGGTACAAGATTACTCCAGTATGGGGCTAGATGGAGGTCAGCCTCTATACTGAAGCACCCACATGCCTCAGTCAGTCGGGTCAGAGTCTACACGTGCATTGCTGTGCACTAAGAAACTCCACCATAGGATAGTACTTGTTTTTACAAGTCCTACCCTACTGTGGGCTTTATTAGTTTACTGCAACCTAATAGGGCTGCACATGCAACTGCTGAGATGTTTACTGTGGAGCTAATTAGGCAACAGTAAATATCTCATGTAGACACAGCCAGTGAAACTAGTGAGACTAACAAAAAATGAGACTGGCTGTGTAATGCAAGGGGTTATCGCCTCTGCTGAGGCATGGGACCTGGTTCTGTTTACTTAAATTGGGGTGAAGACAGACATTAGGACCCCACACTAACTCATGGCACTTTTAATAAAGTACCATGAATTTGAGCACCCCCCCAACCCAACAGGTGTTCACCTGTTGAGGGATGGGAAGACTGGAGGCAACCTGGACCAACCCAGATCAACAGGCGGGGGTCACTCCAGCAGCCTCCCAGAAAGATGTTGAACCGCACTCCCAGCCCTGCTACCCCACTCTCCACCCCAGCTCTGGGCTTGTCAGTCAGAGACCTCCCAGCTGCTGAATAACCAGAGCTGAGTGGGAGGGGCGGGGGAAAGGGCCCCATAACCTCATACCCCCCAGCTACCCCAGTTGGAGTACTGGGGGGAGCTGGATTGGGCCCCCAAGATGTGGGGGGCCCATTCCCTGCCCCCTCCTCCTCATCTCTGGCCATTCAGCAGCTGGAAACCCATGTTGGTTGGTCCTGGATGCTTAATGACCAGAGCTGAAGGGGAAAAGGGGGAGTAGAGCTCCTTCATCTCAGGGGCCTGACCCAGCTCCCCTCAGTACCCCAGCTGGGATAGCTAGGGGGGGCACAAGGTGAGGGGCCTCCATTTCCCCCTTCTCCCCCAGCTCCAGCTATTTGGAAGCCAGCAGCTCCCTCTCCTTCGCCCTAGCCCCCACATGAGAAATTAACCATAGAGGAAATATAAGTTCCCTAAAGGCACTCTGCTTTTGAGTGCCTTAACATAATACTTGTATTAACCAGGGTTAATTTTTTTGTGTGATCATGCAGGGATCCGGGTTTTCCGTTTCCCACAGAAAAAAAGAGAAAACACGGATTTTCCCTTTAAGAAGAGAAACCTGCAGGTTTTCCCCTTGTGCAAAGAGCTCTGCAGGCTGTCACTTACCAGAGACTGCTTCAGGCTCACTCTTCTTGCTGGAGGTAAGCAGGGCAGGGCTGTGGGGGAAAGCTGGCTGGGAGCTGAAGGAGCAGGGAGGTTTGCAGCCAGCTGGGCAGTCCAGCCAAGAGGGGATTTGCAGCCTCCCTGCCAGAGTGCTTGGCCAGCTGTAAACCCCTGCCGCTCCTGGCCAGCTGCAAACTGGAGTGCCTGTCTGGCTGCAAACTTCCATGCTCCCTCAGCCAGCTTGGGCACTCCAGCCAGGAGCAGGGGAGGTTTGCAGCCTCCTTGCTCCTGGCTGGAGTGCTCAGCCTGCTGCAAACCCCCACCACTCCCAGACAGCTGTGAACCGCCTCCCTCCTGGCCAGAGTGCTTGGTCAGGGAGTACCCAAGCTGGCTGGGGGGTGAGAGAGTGAGGAGGTTTGCAGCCAACTGGGCATTCTGGCTGGGGGGGGGGGGGT
>NW_017728998.1:23734495-23747903 GCF_001723915.1 Gavialis gangeticus | reverse complement strand
GGGGGGGGGGGGGTCTTGCAGCCTTCCCAGCTCCCTCAGCCAGCTTGGGCACTATCTGGCTGGGAGGGAGGGTTTGCAGCCAGCCAGGCACTCCAGCCAGGAGTGGGGAGACTGTAAACCCCACCTCCCACAGCCAGAGTGCCCAGTCAGCTGCAAACCCCCTAGGTCACAAACACTGTGCTACCCACACTGCTACCCTCCTCCAGGCCCTCCGGAGCATAGTGTGTGAGACTGGTGCATCAGGGCACAGTGGGGCCACACATGAAAGCTGCCTGCTGCTGCAAGCTCCATGCTGCCCTGGCCACACTTCCTCTGTGTGCATGGGGGCAGAGCACACCTGCCCTGCCCTCACCCCCCCACACAGATCTGGGGGGCATGGGTCCCCCCTGCCCCCCAGCAGTGCACACTGCCACTGGGAGCCGGCCCCACCAGAGCCTGCAGCAGGCAGGCAGCAGTGGGGGAACTGGCTCGTGCTCCTGCTGTAGCAGCCGTTACCTTCCTTTGGGGGTAGGGGGGCTGCAGACCTGGTCCCTGGACCCATAGCCCTGGTAGCTGGGGACCCCCTCCAGCAGAGCTCAGGGGCAGGGGCTGTGGGTGGGGGGCAAGGGGTACAAGCAGGGATGGGGAGCTGTAGAGGGGAGTGAGGGATATGAGCTGTGGGGGACATTTAATTTTAACCATGGGTTTTGAGATTTTTTTCAGAGAATTTGTGATTTTTTTATCACAGAAAAACAGGATCCCTGGACTGATCAGCCATTCTTAAAGCACTCTGTGCACATGTGTTAAGTCACAGCTGTAAAGTGTTTTCAGGGCCCAGGATACTCAAAATTGTCACTTCTGTCTGTGCCCTTGGAGTACATCATGAATCTTCCCACTGAGTCAGAGAAGAGATACTGATGTAAAATCTGTTGGAAAAACAAGAGGGAGGTCTTGAGATACATAGGAAAGCAAACCAGTCAAGGAGATACACATGAGCTGTTCATCAGTGATGACCACAAAGTTACTGGTAATCATCCTGCTTTCAGCTTGCTGAAATAATCTGGCCCAATTTTACCCTTTGTGTCTATTGAGGGACTTCAATTAATTTTCTTTGAAAATATACTCTGTGTCTGATTGTTCTATTCTTTTTTCAACATTTTCAAGTATTTTTAGAAGTATCTGCCTAAATCCAGGTGGCAGAATAAATTATTGGGATTTCCTTAAGGGGAAGGAAGGATATTCTTTCCTTCATGTATATTTACTTGTAGGTCTGATGTACAGGCCACTGAAATGAACAGGAGGCTTTCTAGTGACTCCAGCAGGTGGTAGATGAAGGCCTATGGATAAGATTACTGTTTTCTCCCAAACAATTTCCAGCAGCATAGGCTGGTATTTTTCTTCCTATAAAACTGCTTCATTCAGAATGCTCAAAAAAGTCTACATTGATTTTATTTAAATAAAAAAGGCTACATTAGAATCTACATGGGGTGACATAAATCTTTCCCGAAATTGAAGCTAGTGCAGTGTTTAGCAGTCAGCTTGTTAGCTGGTATATCTGGCTTTACACCAGTGCTTTGGATTTGCACTGATTATGAAGTACCATGTTAGAACTGCTATGTTAGTTTTGACCTATAAAAGGCTATATGGTCTGTGGTGTATTTGTCTGAAAGAGTGTTTCACCTCCCCTACTATACTACCAGCACAGTCTGATCAGTGCGGGAAACTTAGTTGGATATGGAAGAGAGTGGGGAGCTGGCAGAAGTATTCATTTCCCTTAGTCACAATTAATACTTGTTAATCTTCATGGCCTACTGGAAGGCTTATTTTCCCTGGTTTTGACAGGCTGTGAGGAGTCTAGGGGGAGATCTTAACCTGAGAGAAGTTGTTACAATTGTATTTCTAAATTGTCAAAAGATGAGCTACGTTAAGGAACATGCACAAACTGAGGAAGATTTCTATCTGCTATCAGGTATGACATCAAAATGAAAGACAACCCAAGCCCACAGTCCAAACAGCTAAACTCATAACCAAGGTTCAGAACAAACTAATCCACTCCACAGTAAGGAACTGATGAGTCTGACACAAGCAAATGATTTGTTTTCAGTGCAGGTTTTACTCATATCAGCAGAGTCCTTACAAAGGTATTTTCAAGAAAAAAAGGATTTGGATTACATCAAAAGAAGGGGTGAACTGGAGATCAAATTGGACCATTAACTATTATTAACAGTCATACTAACGTAGCCTACAAGTGTTTGGTCTGTTTGCTTTTCAGACGTAGTCATCCTTTAAATGAATCCTTTACAAAATCTACAGGGAGATCTTCAACAAACAGGACTACGTCCTGCCAAATTCCCCAGCCATCTCCTATGAACACAGAGCAGTGTAGCTGTTAATAAGGGTATTCATCATGAGACGGCCTATTTTTGGCATTGTATATGACAGTCTCAGTAACTTACAATTGTCCCTTGAATGTGAACTTATCATTTAATTACGCTCTGAGAGACTGTTTCCCTATATCAACCTGCAAGTTAGTTAACCATACCACAATTCTCCAGCTAATCCAAGTGTGATTGGATCAGTCTAAGGTGTGCAACATATCTTTCAGTTCCTAGGAACCCCCTGTGGAGCAGGCTGTTTATTTCTATCTTTGTGTTTTTGTTGAATTTAAGTATACATTGTTAAATGCACAAAGATTTTGAACAGATAAATAAGTTGCCTAAACAAAGGAAGAGTTTCCATTCATCATATGATACAGTGTTAAACCAAGTGGACATGTACAGTTTCAAGAAAAGGCATCAATAAAACCTCTGTAGGAAAAATAAATCAGTCCTATATGAAGGCTGTATTTATTTGTGAACAGTTATACAACCAGCAGACATAACTCTGGATAATTTGCTCATGTCGAGTACAGATAAATAGATACCTACACACACACATTTTGTAACGGACATGTAGGGTTCAAACGCTTGTGGTTACTTTTTCGATATGGGAAACACAACATATGTGTTAATGTGTGTACTGGTTGCTTGAAATATCACTCATAATTTCATTTGGATGCAAATGATTTCCTCCCTTTCCTAAACCTATTGTGTAGTGTTGATAGGCAGCCACCACATTTTGTCCCAGAAACAACTCAGCCTTTGTACACCACCACAATATGCCCCCTACAGGTACCATATTATTACTGTTGTCATCAGAGGGAAAGATGCATGTCCATACCTGCATGCATACATGCACACAGAACTACGCCTTGAAAGAAACGCTGAACCTATTTTGCAAACCAAAGGAAAAAGGATTCAGAGACAACTCTCTCTAGATCAGCGGTTCTGAACCTTTTTTAGTCAACATACCCCTTGGTCTCAGAGTGAGACTTCACGTGCCCCGTTTCAATGGGAAATTAATTTTTTAGGCCCTTTGACCTGTGTTAGACAATGTATGAAATATATCTCACGTACCACCTGATGAGGCTTCACATACCCCTGGAGGTACATGTACCCCTGGTTCAAAACTGCCGCTCTAGAGCTTACCCGCAATGGCCAACCTACTGCACATTCCTTATGAACTGGCACAAGTATATGCCCCAACATGACTTAGGAAAGCCTCAGCATGCACCTGGGTTTGATCTATTCCAGTTAAAGCCAGTATACATCACCTATGAGTTTATAATCCTTGTGAGAGACGTTAAAATGCCAGTTACATTTAAGCACGTGAATGTCTGGCCTCCACTAAAAAATGTATGATTTAATACTAATGAGCTTACCAATTACGGCCCAGTCTCTAAACTCTCTTTTTTGAGAAAGAACATCGAGAAGGTAGTTCAATGCCATCTCTAGCAGATACATTACTGCTTCCAGTATTTGAAGCCCAAGCTTCAAGCTCTGGTCATAGCATGCATCAGTGCCTTCCCATCATTAATCATCAAGCATAACTGACTTGAATGGGACTAGAAAGACATGGGATGCTGTATGAGAACAAAGTTCTGTGCCAAGAGAACTCTGACAACCAGGTTGTCAGTTATTCTTCCTCTCCAAGGGTTATCACTTGTGAAGCATCACAGAGCTCAAGCTTATAACTCCTTTTGTTGAACATCTATATGAAGCCTTCAGAAGAGATGATTACATACTACAGTCAGTGCTATCATCTATATGGTCAATGGCTCTCTGAAGTGTATTTCCTTTTCAATAACCCTGATCAGAGATTACCCACTCGCCCAGTATTTGGTGGAAGTTGAAATTGGATGAAAACAAGTGGTCTCATAATAAAATCCAGTCAAGAAACTGATATTACCTAACAGTGGGAAGCACATGGCCAAAAATTACAGGGCAGCTGCACATGGCATCCTCAGTGGTGGCTGTCTGTGTGCTGACTGTCAAGGAGTTTGCACTTTTAGGTCCTTGCAAGATTCATCTTTGCTTATCCACCTTCAGCTGGCTCAGAGAGAGATTGTGTCCATTCATCTCACACCCAGAATTAGCCGCAATGATTGACAGATGTGTAGCTAATAGACTCAGTGGCAATAATAAGCTCTCTTTTCGAACTGACTGGTTTCACAGTAACTTCAGTTGGCGTGGACTGGGTTTGTCTATCTCCCTTGCCCATGCTCTCAACCAAGGGCTGATCTGGCCCCAGGGAAAATCCATCAGTTTTGGACCTAGCTACAAGGGTCGGCACCATCCCCTTTGTCTCCAGCCATATTCTGAGCAATCTGCCTCAAGTACTGAGTTCCCATAGAAAGCCCTGCAGCATGGCAAGCATGCAAGAGGTCAGTCTTATTCCTTCAATTTGCGAGGTACCTTTAATTCATGTGACAAGCTGAGATAATACAGTGAGGAGAGCTTTGAAATGGCTATAAATAGCTTAAATAAATAGATATTCTCTGTGGTGGGTCCTCAGCTCCGGAACTGACTCTTGCCAGAAATCCATCAGAGCCTGGACCTGGCAAGCTCTTGTAGGAGACGCAAGACACGTCTCCTTACATTCCAGCTGACTAAATACACGTCTGCCCACTCCTTCTCAAAAACCTGCCTGGAACACAAGGGGTCACTTCCTGTGCCAGTGGGAAAGTTACCCAGTACTAGACCACTGCATGCTAGACGGTGGACAGGGCGCCCAGCTAGCACAGCACTGGTTGCAGCTAAAATGTGTGTAATAACTACAGATAGTTTGTCTGACAAAACCTTGTGATCCTTTGAGACAAAAGGCCCTCTGTGAAAGCACAATATTATCATCGTGATTATTATTAAACAACGCGGGTTATACGACTGTTGCCAAAAGTGTTTACTCTTCATCTCATCTCTTGATGAGCCATGACTGCATCTTAAAAAAATAAAAAGTGCTCTGGAAAGGTATGCATTTGATAGTCAAACAAAACAACAGCAACAGAATCACTTTAGGGCATTGGAGAAGTGGCGTCTATTCCCTGCCTCTGAAGTCAAATAACTGTCACAACTTTGTCTAAACTAACCAATGCCTCAGGTTTTTAGGTTTTTAATTACATAAGTAAATTAGAGAAACATGGAGAATAAGTGGAAATGTCTTGCATTCCGAGCCAGACATTTTGTCTCAGAGTGTCTGGCATTGTTAACTTGCTTAGGAAAGAATCAAAATGAAGTCAAAATTAGTGATGTTGCTTCCTTTTTATGGCAATTCACTGAAAGTTCACCAGTGTCAACATGCTAATGCCCTGTCACTCAGTGATAGCACTTATTTTATGCTCTAGGAAAAATAAGTTTGTCTGCATTTTTGAGCGGCAAAAGCTCGAACGTTCTGTGTTTTAAAGTTTCTGCAGACATTGCGGCTACTTTCCCAATGCCCCCCTGCCAAAATGTTAACATCCATTATTTAATGCAACCATGTATATGTTATCTATTGCATGGAGCATATATCTATGTGCTTATTTTAGTTGCAGGCAGGATTTGTTTAAAGGAAAAAAGGCAGAGTTTTACCTTCTCAATTGTTTCAATTCTCTCACCTCTTCTGTTTCCGACCATGCTGCAAGTCTGTCAAGTCAAGCTCTAAAATAAATTTAATATTGTAATTATTACAAATAAGTCACACTGGCATTTGTGTAGGAAGACACCCCCCCTCCCTTCGCATGCTTCTACCATGGTGGCAAACTTATTTCAAAAATTCTGATGAAACGCTTTGTAAATTTTGTTATTCTGTGATGATAATAAATCATTATAGCCTTAAACACTTCTCTAGCTTGGAGCCTCAGTCACAAATTATCTTGTCATTCTGACCAAAACATTCTCCAAAAAAGCTTGACAAGTGCTAAAACCCAGAACATGAAACCATGTGTTGTTGTGAAAGCAAGATTCAGAAATGTCAATTAATTAGATTAAGAGGCTACTTTTAGCTTTACTCGTGTTGCCAAATAACCCTTAAAATATGCATAGCAGTGGAAGTCTACCTCAGCAATACAGTACTTCTGTGCAAAATAAAGACAATGGATCTGGCTAATAGAGGGAATTATTGTATCTGTCATTCAGCTCAGGAGAATGATCTAGAAGCAAATGTCTTGCTTCTCTTTCCACTGTATGGATTCACAAGCAAGATAAATTCTGCCATTTATAGGTTCAAGCACACTTTTTTGCTGAAATCTGATTCAAATCGGAAAATAAAACTCAAAATCGCTATTATATGTTGCTACAAGTAAAATGGATTTTTAATGTTGCTTTCTGTGTGTCTCTCTTTTTAATAAACTATCGTCCTTTATTTGCATTTTTGAAGTTCACTTTGGAAAAAACCGTGGTGTAATTAAATACATTTTTATTCAACTTTCTCTCATAGCTACCCCTAAAATTTTTATCTTTAAATAATCCATATCCTCAATTTTATTTACACTATAAACTGTTCCTATATTTTAATGGTATGTTTGCTTTAAAAGGGGTTGTTGGCTTTAATAGCTCAGTTATTATCTTTGTAAACTAACATTCTGCATTCCTCCTAACTAAATCCTAGCAAATCATCTGTGCTTGCATTTGGAACATACATTCCAACACTGAAAGTAAAATTTAAGCCAAATAAATGTTCTGCTCAAATTAATATACATAAAATGAATAGCTAAACATAGATCAATTCTGACGGATTGAACAGTAGGCTTGTTGGTGGCAGGAGGGTCGTGATATATAATACACCCAAGAGAGTGTTACCAAGTAAAATTAATTTCATGTAACCCCTACTTTTTGTGCCACAATTCTAATGATAAAAGCTTTATATTTCTTTAACATTTTTTAACTGTTTGTGCTTTTAGAAAGTATAAGTAACAACATATAAAGATATAACATTGGATACCTGGGTTAATATACATACATACACACACACACACACACACACACACACACACATTAACTTAAATTCTCTACCACCAATTTAGGGACATACACGTACACGCACACACCTATACACACACACACTCGCACGCACACTGAAATATGTATATAAATATGTATTCTGCATGGTTCCATGGACTGCCATAGAGTTATACTGATTTATTCCACGTAAGTATCCTGCCTTCAATTTTTGATCAGTAATGTACAGAAGTGTAGAATCTCTTAGAACTATTCAAGAAAAATATAGTTCTTCCATACTCTAACTGCTAGAGCCTACAGTTTACAGCCATCACCATCCCTACTCAGAGGCCATGGTGGGGGTACGTTATAAAAACTGAATCAGAGTAAATTAGAATTGGACATTATATGAACCGGGCAGAAGAACTGATGAAAGATGGCCTTCCCAAGTGCTGCCAGCAAGAAGAACAAGGATCAAAGACCAAGCTTAAGTGAAATGAAGGGAAGTTTTGTCATTGACTTAATGGACACCAAGAGTTCACTTTAGTTCTTCCTGACCACACAAGGAACTAACCTTGAGGTGGCCAGCCTGGTCTGAGCTGTCTTTCTGGATGTATTCTGTTTTGTTTTGGTTTTTCAAATTATGGTAAGAGGTATATTATATAATAATCTGCCCAATATTGAAATCCAGCAACTAAAAGATCAATAAGGGGCTCAAAGTAAATTTGCATGATTAAGTTTACATGGCTGCTGTGTTCCTTTTAGTTAAAAGGTCAAACCTGTTGATTAGGGCTATTCTGAGAAATTCTTATTTATCTGTTTTGTTCTCTATTGGTGATCTCTTTCTTCTCTTTTTGAATCACGTAAATGTCAACCTGGTTAAAAAAAATCAACGCGAATGATTTTTGTCATTCGTCAAAATCCAGTAGGGAATATTTAGCAATGAAGCTGGGTTCCACCCTCCAGCTTGATCACTACTGATTAAAATGATTTCTGATTGGTTCCCAGAAAAATTGCTCCAGACAGGATCCACTGAAGATGAAGCAGGAAGTATCAGAGGAAGGACTCTTAAAATACCTGTGTAACATGTAACTGAGAATTTTCACTCTAAGTGGAGAGTCCTGGTGTTTATGCCGAGTGCTACAGTGGAGCTTCATTATTGATGAAATTGCTGATGAAGAAGGACAAATGATGGGGTTTTTTACAATACTAGTGACAGAGAAGAAATATGAAGAACCAGATTCAATGCCTGGATAGCAGGTGTAGCTTAGTTAACTGAATGGAGCTTTACCCATTTACACTAGTGGTGAATATGAGAGCATTGGCAAACATAATACACCATAAAAAATAAATGAAAAATGGTTAAAGTCTTAATTAAAATTTTAAAGGGATGTTACATTCTGTGAACAAACTTTATTATAGACGTTACAAGCTACACTTGCAAATTCAGCTAGAAGGCAAATGCTTCATGCATACATTGTCAACGTAAAGAAAATGATAGGGATGTTTAAGTTTGAGCAATTTCTGAATGAAGCACTTTGTGACATAGGTTTATTTGCTGACAACCTTATGGGTCACATCCTCTACTCAGCAGGTACATAAGATTTTACAATACCTTTGGCTGTTAAAATAGGCCACGGCTTTTTCCTTTCAAAACACATTTGGTACACTATTGAAACAAGTAGTTCACAACTTTTGCAATAAAGGAAGAACAAAGCTTTTTAGAATATATCATTCCTCATATCTTCCTTGAAGCATTAAGGTGTGGCAAGACCCATTTAAAAGATAAGACTAACCCAACTTGAAATTTGAAAGAGGGAGTGATTGATTAATTGATGAACAGAGTACCTCACCACTCCACCTGAGAATCCAGAAAAAACAGCCCCAGAAGCTTGTTAATCATGGGTAGCAAATACTGAGCAATAGCTTAATTTTCTGATGATTATTCAGTTAAAATGGAGGTCAGCTTTGTGGCTGCAGTTTCTCTGATATCAGATAAGACATGTTAAAAATATTAAAAGCCAGAATTCTGCATTTTAACACAAATGGTAGGAAAACACCAAATCCAGTGGAATCATGCAGATACATCTTTGTTAGCCCTTAGCCATTTACCTCCAAAATATCTAGTAGTTAAACTTTGAGTGACATTTGATAAAATAATAAATTGTGGTCATTCTAGATGTATCTCTATTTTTCCAGATTAAAAAAATTAAATATTTTATTATTTTCTATTTTCAATCTGCTTTCTAGATGCAAACCCCTATTTTATACCAGCGGTTTCTCTACCACCAAATTAGGGACCTAGCTCTGTTATAATTTTCAAGGCCTAAGCTTCTTTTCTAAGCTCTGATAGATCTCTCTGCTTCTCACCTTCCCAACCTCTAAAGTCATACTTTGGTTTTATTAATCCCTCCTGGCCCTGAATCAATGACCAAAAAGAGACCATATCTGAAATTACCTTTTGCTCCTTATGGTTGAAAAAAAAATGTCTTCTTCTGGGTTCCAAATTTCAGGCAAACAGGTATGCACCCATGAAATCAGACCCCTAGTAGGAGGGGAAGACATACAAGATTAAATATTTTTAAGGATTTTTTTTTCAAACACAGGAACAAACAATAAATCTAATCTGCAAAAAACTACATGGCTTGTAAAATGAATACTATTAACCTGCAAACTTCTTATGCCTAAAGTAATTCAAACAGAGCATGCTAAATACTTTTTTGGTTCAGATAATTAAACAATACAATTTAGCCAAAAAAGAGTGGGGCTTCCGGGTATAGGAAAATCTTGATGAGTCAAAGTATGGCTAAAAGCTACACAGAAGCCACATCAAAATAGTTTGAATGCAGTTAGTCAGTCTCAGCCTCCAGTTAACAGAGCACAGATCTGGTATATGCACAAGTCAGTTGGGCCTTCTCTCCTTTAAAATGAGATCAGAACACATTCTTCCCCATTTTGCTGAAAAATTAATCTCATTGGCATCATCTTTTACATATGTAAAGATATTATGTCCCTACTCAGCTTTCACTAAACGAATGTAATTTTTTTACCTTTTCCTCGAAGTCATGTATTCAACACTTATCATTCCTCTTTTTAATTTGTCTATATCTCCCTTAATGCCAGCAGTTGTAGAAAAACTACTGCTGTTTGAAGGAATTTATTTTTGTCACAGAAGTTGCCTGAAGAACTGGCCTTCAGTTCAACAAAGCATAGGAAACAGGCATTTTTTGAGAAGAATGATGTCAAGTCTCTGCTGCATCTGAACAAGGAGATGAAGTCTCCGGTCCTTGATCCCAAAAAAGCAACAAAAATGACATTTGAATGGACAGTTATAGGCACAGTGTGTGTGTGTGCATGTGTGTGTGTGTGCGCACGCACATGTGTACAGTGCAGGAAGGCCAACTAAATTGTTTTTTAAATGTTTATCCAAGATGCATCTCAAAATACTCCCAAAAGCAATTGCAAGACAACAAAACAAGAAAAAAGATTGCCCAGGCATTCGTTCCTGGGAGATGTTATTCAAAAAGAGTAAGTAGTATCTAAGAACGTACTTATTGCAAGTGTGGGTGTTTTGATTGTAAATGATGGCATGGTCCAAGAATCTGATAATGTTTGTGGAGGAATGAATGTTCAAAGGAGTCTGATACTTCAGCAAAATGCTTTGTGATAGAAACTTGTCAAGCAGTGTCAACTAAGAAGACATGCTTTTTTCACTGGACTAAGCAGAATTTCAGTGGCCTTGCTCATGTTATTGGGCCTTCTTCAAGTTCTTGAGCAGATGAGGAGTATTAGAAAGAGTTTTGTTACTAATAGACCCAAAATTTTCAAATGCCAAAGCCTAAATTCTCATACATACTTAGGTATCTATCTGTCCGGTATGCTTAAGTATATTTAGGCACCATGGACATTTTCAAAGCCAACAATCAGCTGCCACCTAATCCCATAGGCAGCTAAGTCCCCTAGGCACTTAAGGTACTTAAGATTCAGCCAGTCAGCTTTTCCAAAGTCTCCTAAATGCTGATATTGCCCAGAGTTAATAAGATGCTCAAGCTGAAGTCTCAGGACACCTTGGCTGGGGTTCTGGAACCAGGCAACACTTGTCTAATCAGCAGGACCTGATCCCTTGGGTGTACTCAGAGTACATCTGGGACTTGTTACCTGTCAGCCCCCTGCCCACACACAAGACATGGGAAGCACAAGAGACAGAGTAAACATGAGAGAGTTACCAAGCCTGAGCAGGAAACAGAGGAAAGATGTAGTTCCTAGTTTGCTGGCTACATAAGCTGCTGTCTTAACTGTAGGTGTTTAACTCAGGTAGACAGCAGGCGCATCTGTCCGTGATGCTAAATGCACAGTGGACTAATTCTGTACATTAGCGCATCACAGCAAAACTGTGCTACTGCGCGGTAGAATTAATCTATTGCACATTAGTGTCACTAAAAAGGCATATGCTGGTGCTACTATGCAGTAGTACCAGCCACATACTACACATTCAGCTGTTCTCTACGCTGCAAGGGAGCAGCATGGGGGGGCGGGGGTTGACCCCTGGATATCTAGGGGTCCAAAAAAGAAAAGCAGAGCAGCGCATGCAGGGGCACTGCATCTGCCAGCTAGGCTCCGAGCAGCAGGATTGCCACTTCTGCAGCCCCAGGAGGCCCCCAGGACCCTAAGTAAGGCTGCTGGGGCCAGCTTGGTGCTAGCCCCAGCCTCCCCTGTCCCACTCAGGATAACCTACCACGCACATATAGGTGTGCACAAGGTGCACCACTGCTGGTTGTCCCCTGGGAACCAAACATCCATGCTCATCTGGATGTGGCCTAACTGCACATTCAGTTAGTACCTATTATCACAGGGACTAAACTTAATGCTTACTACCTATGGTGCATTAACGAACATGTAGATGTGCCCAATTTGTAGCTGAAGACCCTGAGTGGATGGAGGTGCCCAACACAAACCACATCACTCAGTTAAGTATTTTAATGCCTTCTCCTCAGCGTTTCGCTCCCAAGTAGGTTAGATAGGTATCCACACTGCCAGCTTCTGAAAACGCTCCCCTGGGTATGTAACTTCCCTCGTGCATTGTACGAGGGACCTGGGTAACTGGCACTTGTTCCACTGGGTGGCAGGCCACAGAGGAGTCAGGCCTTGCAAAGTGAAAGAAAATATTGTCAAAAAACCTTTAAGGATCTTGGTTTGAGTGCCTCTGAAGAGCTGCTTGCACTCAGCAAATGTCAACATCTTGAGAGAGACAGCCCGAAGTGTTCTGAAAAAGGAAACAGAAAATGGCTTGAGACACTGAGCCTGACAGGAAGGAAATGAAAGACTGTTATTTTTGTACACACGGAAGGAAGGCACTGCTTCCCGACGCGTGTGAAGTGCACGCTTTGCAAAATCCTGCGATCCAGCAGCAGATGGGTTAAAGTAGTTTGAAGAGCACGTGAACACGGACTGAAAGGGAGTATTACATGTGTCTAGTGTTTTTCTATGGGATCAAAATTGTTTACACTGTAATCTGCCTGCACCTGTGGGTTGGTGTGGTTTTGTCTGCTGTTCCGCGCTTCCTGAGAAGCCGATAATATACCCGAGCTGATTAGACTGTTGTTTTGATCTCTCCCTCTCTGGAATCTCTTCTTGTGTGTTTAATAAAAGCCTTATTAAGAAAGTACAAGTGGGTGCTTTGTGCTTTCTCAATACCTAATTTAGTATTCTTTAACATTAAATACCCCATCACATACTCTGAATTTGATTATACCTATTTTGTTAAACTTAATAGCTTCTTGCTGCAGACTTGCATGTAATCTATAACAAATATTTCCTAGCTAGAATCAGGGCCGCATTCTTCCCTTCTATATGCCTCACCCATCCTAGTTCCTATCAGGTTGAAACAAAGAACTAATGAAAGCCCGTCTTTCAAATTATGGATGGGAAGTTGATATAGGTATTAAAACACTTATTCCCATAAAGGCTGCCAAACATTTCCTAAATCAGGGTCAAAAAAGGGAAGATGAAGAGTGACATCCTGCCCCAGATGAGAAGCAAACGTCTCCAGTTGATTCCATTCAGGGTCACGTGAATTTGGTTCAAATGAAGTGCCAGGATATAAAATGTTTTGAAATTAAGGGGGGGGGGGGGGGGGG
>NW_017728998.1:23730700-23734348 GCF_001723915.1 Gavialis gangeticus | reverse complement strand
GGGGGGGGGGGAGTGGGCAGGGGAGAATTAGCATAAGTTACAGCTGCCCTTAGGTGCTTTCTTTTGAGTGGCCAGTGCAGCAATCTTTCAGTAGAGCACATTGATCTCACTGACTTTGGCAGAATTATAGGGAGCCTGTTTCCATGAACCATTGCTGGACAATTTATCTGATCTATTAATCATCTGTTAGATACTGGGATCTCAATTACAGATTTTTCTCTTTGTTTTATTGCCAGTGCTTGCATTTATTTTGCTCATTTCAATAAAATCATAAAATTGCAGTTTTAATGTTTAATTTGCCCTGTGTCCACTTTTGAGCTATTTTGTGGTGGAGAACAGAGGACAAGGGCTTGTACAGTTCTCAACTTCTGAGGGGCCCTGGGGTGATCGAGAACCGCTAGTTGTATTTATTGCTTTTCTCTGACAGCACTCGTGTTTTGGAAATTGATTTATCTTCACCTTGGCAAATAAAGATCAAGAGCATGGTCCTTTCTGCACTTTCCAAATGTGCACATTAGAGGAATCACAGGAAGAGGATTTTGGAGAAATCAGGAAGTTAGTGTAGTTTATAGGAAGTTGCTATTCCTTGTTACTTCATCTGGAACAGCCTGTGTATGTCACAGGCATGACACACTTACAGTCTCATTGGTGTCAAGGAAGTAAACTGTAATCCCCATTGGGGCAAACTGTATGGCTCAGGTTCTCAGCTGGTGTAAATCAACATTGCTGATTTACAGCAGCTCAGGCTCTGGCCTTATAGGTATTTCTGATTTTTGGAGTGGCAATGGAATATATTTTTACAGGTTTTTCCACATTCTCTGCTCTCCACTTAGTCATTGCACACACAAGACTTGCATCATCATGCCTAATGGGACTTAGTGCGAATGACACTTTCAGGACAAGGCCCTCAATAAATGACCTCTACCCTCTTATGCTACTGGTTGTCCTGCAAGAGCTTCTCGTCATACTCCCTGCATGACACAGAATTACAGATAGAGATGTACACTGTAACCCCCTTGTGAGGAATTCCACTTTCCCCAGTTAATGGGAGTGTCCCAATTATGACTTTATAAACATGTCATTGTGTTTTAACTAGAGTGACTTTCAGACACTTAATAAGGGGGGTTTCATTTTTCTGATTCCTCCAAATATAATTACAGCAATGGATTTATGTTTGATCACAAGCAAGAGTTTGCATAGAACATTTTCAGCCAGTCATAGGTACAAAAAAGCAGGAGTCAGCCTGAAACAATTGCACTAAACTAAATCACTGCTCCCTCTTTCCTAGATCTACTTTAAGATCCCTGTCAAAACAGCCCTTCAAACACATTTGATTGGGTTGGGGCTCATCACACTGTCACCAACTCACTTTTCATTAGGCTGTTGCTCTCTGTTAGCCTAGCCAAGCAGAAGAACTCAAACACATGCACAAATTAAATCGACATCCAAACTCCACCAATATACAAAGCAATTTAAATGATATTCATTAGAGCGATGACAAGTCCTGATGAGGCTTTCAGGAGCTGAGTCCTTCAGCTTTTGCCGACTCGGTTTCATGGTCATTGAGGCGTAACTGCAGCGACTGTACCTCCAGTTAAAAAAAAAAAAAAAAAGCTGAGAATATGACTCTGCTTCCTGACACACCTACTGCATTTTCCCTCACTGCACAGGTTTCAATTGGGGGATATTCCTCAGGCTTCTCTTACCATTTAAGAATTAAATTAGATTTATTTTTTTTTTATAAAATCCTCTGGCTTCCCCCTACCCCCAAGAAGTGCTCCAATTAAAAAGAAGTTCATTTTCAAGTAATTTCATTTCACTTGGCTAGAAAGGTCACTAACTCACAATTATGATGGCTATAAACATGTCCCTCGATTCCTACCATGCAAAAATGAATGTGATATGCTAAAGCTTAATCAAGAAGTATTTTCCATTGTTAATTTATACTCAAGTTAAAAAGTTACCATCTCACCATTTATTTTTTGGACAGACGAAGAAGACGGACTCTATCCTCTCTCCAGGGAACAGTGTCTGGCTGACAGGTCTAATACAGGCCTTCCCCCAGTGCCAAATCGTTTGAAATTCATTTCTCCTGTGACAAAAGCCCTAAATTTCAGGTATCAAAATATAAGAACCCAGAAAATTAGCCTGCTACTGTATTGCCAAATCCCCTCACCACTTCGAAAGTTTCAGTGTCACAGAGCAGGAACGTGCATCTTCATTGTTATCTGACTGTAGTGAGATGAGTGGCAGATAATCATCTTAGCTCAGTTATGGAAGACTCACTTGCTATATCTGAAGAGTTGGCCCACTGTGTATTAAAAATACAGAATTCTTATGAAAATTATTTTTTTTAATCTGCCTCAATCCAAAACAGTTTATCTTAAAGCAACTGTCCCTTAAAGCTTGATTGCTGAATGTTCTGCTATATTGTTACTATAAAAAAACTCAGTTTATGGTGGGCTCAGGTTGCTAATTTTTTTTAATAGGACTTTGAACACAATGTTTATAAAAAAAATGAACCTAAAATGCTAGAATGAAGGATAGTCAGATTTGCATGCAGCTAAATATATATCATATGCATCTCGGTTCCATATTTTGGTTACACACCAGGGTGTATGTATGTACAGAGCTAATGGTGTAATCACACCATCATCTATCTCAAAATGCACATCTAAATCTGACTCTCTTAAAAGATTATTTAACCAGAAGTGCATTTCCAGTTATAAATAAGGAAAAGGATATACAGTGAACTAAGGAACAGCTGTTTAAAACATTAAATACATCCCAGGTAACTGTTGCAATTATTCAGAAAAGATGAGGAAGGAAAAAGAAAAAAAAAGGAAAAAGGAAAGAAAAGATAATCCTACTCCCTAACCTGTGCGTTCAGTATACAAAAAGCTACCTTACATGTGCAGAAACTAAGTTTTAATACTACAGTCACCACCACAATACATGAGCAACAGTGTTTAATTTATGTATGAATTAGCCAGGCTATCAATAAAACAATTTAATTATCAGTAAATACTACTGTTTTTGTTGGGGGGCTTTTTATACCAAACACTGGTAAAATTATTACCTAATACCAGGACCTGGAAACATATGTTAGCCTTACTGTATATCCCAACATCTTGAAGCTAGATTCCTTATGCATTAATAAAAAATTCTGCTCCTATTGATACAAGATCCCTGATTCTTCATACAAAACTCCTTCTTTGGTAAAATTGGCTTCAACATGCACAAGTTTTTACCCAAGAGAAGGCTGCAATATCAAGGTAAGATATAGATAAGATTTTCATTACTGTAGGAGAGTTGCTGAAAACTGAACTGTATTGACTAACTGTTCCCAGGTTACCACACCCTGAACTACATACAGAACCTCTTTTATGCTCAGATGACAGTAGGATAATTACGTCTTGTACACTCATTTACCTACAGCAGGTCAACCAAGGGCTGGAAGGCACAACTTGGCATGAAGTCCCAGGAGAGGAGAATGTACTAGTTTGGTTCAGCCAGGGAAGATTATGTGTGTTTACTAATAATACCCTAAGGAAATACAGGTTAGTGTTTCTATTATGAAAAGAATAACTGTCCAGTCAAGTATAAATGGTGATTTCACTGCTTGCAAAAAAAAAAAAAAAAAAAAAG
>NW_017728998.1:23707320-23730643 GCF_001723915.1 Gavialis gangeticus | reverse complement strand
AAAAAAAAAAAAAAAAAAAAAAGGCTAGCTACAATAACTTTTAAAAGGTGAATAACTTTGGAACCTCCTTTTTTTGATTTTACAACCATTTCTTGTATTAAAAGGATAGACTAATTTCAGTTTCATTGAATAGTGCAGGTAACAGAATATGGAACAAAATACTAGCAAGTTCTAAGAATGAAAAACTACTTGGATGAATATAGAAAAAATAATTGTAATATTTTGATGTTTTTTCTCAGAAACTTATAATGCTTTCTGGAGCCATGGTTTAAAATGCAAAATATATTAAATTTAGCTCTATTACCAGTCATGTTATTTCCTCCTGTACTACATAGAGTCATTTTATTAATTTTCTGTTGCAGTTGAAATAAAGCCTTACAGAATTAAAGGTTTTTTTCTTCCATTGTACATGTGTATAATTTCTTTTTTTAAATCTCAACATACAAATAGCCCAAAACCTTTGCTGCCAGGACATGTACAGACATATCTGTTTCTTATTTTTAAAATATCAATTATTTTACAGTTTAGGGACAGCCATATTAAAATGCAATAGACAGCAATCCCAATATTGTGAATATGAAGTTTTTAAATAATGCTAATCTGTCTTGCTTTGGTTAGGAAATTGCATTGTAGTGTGCACCGTGAAAGCAACTCTATAATTAGAAATTGATGCCAAAAGAAAATATAATGAAGATGCTAGAGAGATTTAGGTTCTAGTAATAGTTCCTCACACTAACTTAGAAGTAATATTTCAGTTAATTATAGATTTCTTGCTGCCTAAAACTTAAAGATACATGCACTGATATTTTTGCTAAATGTTGACTCCACTGAACAGCTCTCTAAGATCTGGCATATTGATTTCTTGTTGTGAAGTGAGCTGTTCAAGCTCCATTTAAGATTTTCATCTTGCATGTAGCCCTGAGCACATCATAGCACCATAAATTAGTTAAATTGCACATTTATCACAAATGTTATTTTAAGATACTGCGTAAATGTGATGGCTGGAAGATATACAGTCTGCTGCAACAAGCCACTACTTGGGTGGGGTTAGACCAGGGTCACCTTTATACACCTGTGATTTAAAGCCCTTCCCACCCCATCAGAATTTCATTTAAAACTCTTTCTTGGGGCATTGTGTTTTCTCTGTCACTTGATCTGCATATTTCTAAAACTAGGTAATACATCAAGTGCTAAGCAAAGCTGGGGACTCGAAAGAAGTTTAAAATCCTGTATATTTACCATCATTTCTAATAGAAGAAAAAAGATATGTGAACACAGGCAGTTTGGTGATTTGGTTAGTGCTAGTAGTGGCTATGCCAATAATGTACCAGCGAATGGGGAGAAAAAGGAGATCACATTCTGAGCCACCAATTCTCTAAATGCTTTTCCATGTGAAATCAGACAGGTCTTGAAGGTTCTAAGGCGCAAACTAAACTTTATTTGAATAATTATGGGACATGCCAAATTGACTAGCCAATCAATTGCAAGGTTCCAGACTTTTAAAAAAAATGAAGTAGTAATTGGTACTGCACGCTAATATATATGGCTGCTGTCTGCATTTTTGTAAAAGTCACTCCTTTCCACCGCATATTGACACGCCACTACTCAGCTTCACACCCCGGTCATCACAAATTAGGACAGGTTGCATGTTTGGTACTTAATGCTCACAATTGCTATTTCCCATTTCAATTGTGAAAATGAGCAGAACAAATATTACAAGGGACCAAGCAGTTCATTAGTCCTGTTTACACTCCTACCCAAATCATAGAGAGCACATTTTGCATGAAGTGCTATTAATGCCCTTACAAAGTCAATAATGCCTTCTAAAACTCAAAGGGTTGTCAGTGTATGCAAGTGATCTGCCAATCTCACAACTAGTGATTTTTTTTTTAATCCCATGTTCTATTTAACTGTTATAGTTTTCAAGAAGGAAATCCATGCTCAAGAAGTAAGATTCCCGCTGCAGTTAAACTAAGATAAACGCAAAAATGAAGACAGCTTCCAGTGTTGCTTCAGGAAAGACCTGAGCTCTGGACTGAAGGGGTTACTTTGTCTAAATAGGTGAGAGAATACCATTGAGGTGACAGAGCTAAGCAGCAGAATTAAGTGGAGGAGTTTTGTCATTGGTTTGAATTGAGACCATTAGGATCTGAACCGAGACCTCAGAACATAAATGACTTTCAAATCAGATGTAAATGGTGAGCCAAAAGAGAAAAAATTCCAGAGCTGTGGTACTGGACGTGATTATTGTTAGTCACAGGGTCTGTTACCCAGTAGAAGTGCTCTTAAAAGAAACAGCTGGGCTGCCTACAGTGTAGAAGAAATTATACCAACCTTTTCAATTTAAAAGAAAAAGGAAAAAAAAAGAAAAAGAAATCATGAGCATGTAACTAGTCACTTAAAACAAAGAGACTGATTTTTTTTTTTAAATTGCATATATTCACTTCTTATATTTAGAAGCCTATATATGTACTTGGGATACATTTCTTATAATACTGGTTTGCTTTCTGCATACGCATTTCTAGTCTGTAAGTCCATCGGACCCAGGAAAGCAATACTTTACGAATCAAACTATTTTACAGATCAAAATTTTGTTTTCAGTATTTTTGTTGGGGTGATTTGTCAAGGCCAGTAAAACTCTGCCATTATCTTACAAAGTCTTATGTTTGTGTGCATTTGCTTCGCATGTGTTTATGCATTCTCCTTTTCTCTCTTGCTATCTGTTTTGAATTTTGAGCAATAGCAGATATGGCCAAAAGTAGAACCACTTTGAAGTCACAAAGTTTCAGCCATCAGTCTCAGCCATCTCCTCCTGTCACCTGAAAATTCACAGTAGATGGAGGAGGACGGTCTAATCCATGAAGCACCTACTAGTACAACTTGCAGACTCTATCCAGGATATTCAAGAGGAATGTGGTTAAGTATCAGTATCTGACTGGGTCTGAATATACAGCACAGCAAAGCATCTATTTGCTTTGCCACACACGTTGCATATAAACTCCCTTCTTTACAGTCAATCTTACCTGATGTTTAAAGAGGAGTTATAACATTCATTTATCTTTTCTGGGGAAAAATTTTGTTAATGCAGCCTTTGAATAAGTGCTACCCTGCTCTTTAAATGCGAAAGTTCACTAAAACTCCAGTGATTTATGTGCAGCTTTTGACTGCCAGCACCTGGCAGATGAAGAAACCTACTCAAGCTTCAGTCATAAACAGATAGCATACAATTTAATTTTAATGTGCTCGTTAGTCGTAGCACATTTCAGACATAATTGTGAACGCAACACAAAATTATAGCAAAAAGACAATTTTAATGCTGCTGTAGAAAAAAAGGTTATATGAAGAGTCATATAATGGTGCTTCATTGTCAACAACAAAACAGGGCACAGAGTGCATTACAGTGTCTGTGCTGTTTACATGCCAATATTTTATACATAGATTCTCATATGGTGTCAGCTGTCAGTTACTTCTGCAAATTAACTGCCAAAAATGGAGACGAACAGAATCACTTAGTGTGCTGGTAACCACGGGTTACCTTTCATATGCCTAAAGATAAAGCTGCAGTATGGAATCTTGGGAGAATAATTAGGCAGAACAAAACAGAAAGTTACCAATTGAAATAAAAAGGCATTCTACAATATGAAATAACAACCAAGAGCGCTTATAAATAAGTAAAAGAGGTTATATCACAGAATGCCTCATAACTTTTAAGCAAAGTATTACAGTACAAACATTTTAAAGGCTTTATCAATGTTTAGGAAATACAGTACAAGTTTTTCAAATAGATTTAACCCTTTGAGCACTGAGTTTATTTTGAATTTCTCTCTTTTTTATTTTATTTTATTTTATTTTATTTTTTTACTAATAAATACCTTTAAAAGTCATGTTGTGCAAAATAGTTATAATGCATGCCAAGGATGCAGTCCGTGGCTTCTGTTATTTCAGACAGTTTAAAAACAAATGACAGCGATACTAATAAATATGTATAATTTAAACATGAACCTCTATCAATATAGATGTACTGTATAGCAAAACAAAACAAAACATACTTTGCTTTAAGAATAATGTTTCTGAATACTTTATAAATGCTATCTGTGGTATCTTTCATATAATTTACAATGTCTGAATGTTGAAAGAAAACCCTTTGATCTAGAAAAGAAATATACACTATATATAGGTACAGCTTATACCTGGGGGATATCAGGTATAAAAAACACTGTTGCTAAAAATGCAGAAGAAAAAGAAATGGCATTAACCACAATCACATTTTCCATAAGAGATTTTGAAATCTATACAATATATACATCTATGTTTCAATGTGAAAATAATATTTTTAAATT
Source organism: Gavialis gangeticus (assembly GCF_001723915.1). Lineage (NCBI taxonomy): Eukaryota > Metazoa > Chordata > Crocodylia > Gavialidae > Gavialis > Gavialis gangeticus. Next base: position 23,726,303 of record NW_017728998.1, on the reverse strand, counting down.
TCAAGGTGTGATACACCTCTGCATAAATGGAGGTTCATATTAGTAATTAGAACTAAGCTGGTAAGGGTCTTAAAAAACATAGGCATACATTTTTACCAAATTAATGCAAAAGTGCTTCAAAGTACTCAGAGGGCTAAAGATTATAGGGTGAGAAATACCAGCACACTTAGGTCACATGAAAAAAGTGCACCAGAATTAGTTATAAATGCTTAATTAAACTGTCTGTTAATGCATGCAGCTTGATGCATCAGAGGGATGCACAGCAACTAAATCCAATTTACACAAAGTTCCAAACACTTACCACTGCATTTTAACCTTCATATTTTACCAGTAACAACAGCTGATTATGCACCTCTATTTAAACACTGTACAGTTATACAAAACAGTTCAGCCCAGAGTTACTCTCTGGAGTTAAAATAAGAACATGTGCCAAGAACTAAACAGTAGCTTTAAGGCGTCTTTGACAGTGTTCCTCAAAGCAAATTACAGTTATTTTAATCAAAAGCAAACGCTACTGCTTCTCTAACTCCGAAACATACAGAAGATGATCCTCTGGTGACTTCCCATGTGTTTTACTAAGATGAAGTTTAACAGCATGCTTGCTTGCAAAAGTCCTGTTACAAAGTTTACACTGATAGGAAGTTCCAATTTCTTCCTCTGGAGATGATGTCACCAGTTTTTCAGATGGTGACTTTGCTTGTGCTATCTGATTGTTAATCTGTTCATTGGACAGTTTGGACAAGTCTCTTAACCTGAAACCTAGATGTGATTCAAGGTGACTGATATAAGTTGAAGGAGTTCTGATCTGTGAAGCACAGTCATTACAAAAGAACACTGGATGCCCAGTGTCCAAATTTTTAAGGAACTTAGTTCCCCCGGTCCTTCGGAGCTGGTATTTCACATTGGCTAGCCAGTGGCTGATGGTGGTCATTGACAGTCCCGTAAACCTGGAAATGTGCATTCTTTCTTGAGGGCTCAAGTCTGACATGATGTATTTCCCCTCTGATGTCTGCCGCAAACTGGCTGCAAACTGGGCCTGCAGAATGAGCAAGTGCTGAGGGTTCCAGTTAGACTGACGTCCCTTCCTTTTCTGAGCTGGTGTGCTCTCTTCTGGTTCTTCTATTGTGGTACCATCAATGTCAGATTTCTCAGATATGCTGGAAGGTGTGGAAGATTTTGATGTGTGACTTTCTGTCAGGTTCTTCAGCATATCAGATATATCTGACAAGGCATTCTCGCGTAGCGGTGAGTTTGACATGAATGACACGACTGCAGATGTCTTTGCTGTTGTCACTGTAGATGAAGAAGATGCAGAAGATGTCGATGTAGATGACAAAAGCGCTGAACCCAAAGAGCAGCTTTTGTCACTCTTGCCTTTCGTCAAATCTATGGGTTGGTCATTGTTGACATGATAAAAATAACGGTCTAAGTGGTCTGGTTTTTTGGACTGTAAAGGTGGGGTGGCCACGGCAGCCTTTTCTGCCAAACTGTTGCTCATTTTAAAAAGCATGCTCATTGGATCCAAAGCAGGTAAAGATGGCTTTGCTGCCTTTCCAAGATGAATGTTCATGACAGACTGCAGTGCACTTAATGGATTTACAAATGGCTGTTCAGGAGGGTGATCAGTGATAATAGCTGTGCTGCTGCTTAAAGCACTTACAAGTGACTTTACAGGCTCTTTACCATTTTCCACTGGTTCTACAGTTGGACTATCCTTGCAGCTATCCCTCTGAGGGACTGGACTGCTCTGTTGGCTTTTAAAACCACTGTCACTGGGGGCCTCCATCTTGAGGGGTTCACCAACTTCACTGCTGCATGGCGAAGGTGTTGCACGTTTCATTGGAGAAAGCTTTCCTTCCGGTTCTTTCATTTTTTCTTCAACTTTAGCCACTTTCTCAGTGACTTTCTTGACCAGTTCTTCCATGGCATGAAAGTTTGTTTTTGGCACAGGTGAGGTCTGACTGCTTGGTGGCGACACAAGAGGCTGGTTTTTAGTTGGTGACACTATTTCATTGTTTCCAAACACAGGCTTTAAGGGTGTACTTTTTCCAGATGAACCCAGCGACAGCTTCATCATGTTAGGAAGCTGGTAGGCAGCATGAATACTTGGGTAGCCACCCCAGCTCGGTGTGCCATTCTGGGCTTTGTTTATAGCTGACGTCACTGTGTTTTCTAGAGACTTTAAGATATCTAGACCCCCTTTGGGACTCTCTTCCAGATCATTTTCAGTCAAGTAGTGGTATTTGGAAGAGATATCATACTTTTCCTCCTCTTCACTTGACTTCTCCTTATCTTTCATTTTGTCATCAGTGATGCCTCTCTCTTTATCTACTTCTTTTTTAACTTCAACATTTAATTTGGGGGAGACACTAGAAGGTGTATTGGAAGGAGATGTAAAAGTGGTGGCAGCTAGTGGCACAGACTGTACCTTTTCATCTACTAAGGATGTTATCGTTGGCGTTGCTGGGGCTTCTATAATTGGCTTCCCCTTCTTCATGGCAGAGTTGGTGACTTTTATAAAATGTCCTGTCACCATCATGTGGGCAGTGAGTTCTTGCAGAGTATCATGCGAACTTCCACATTCCATGCATTTGAGAATTTGAGATTTTCTTGCTTCAAAATGCCAGGCATAGCTGGCACCGTTCTGGTGACCATAACGATTATTTGGTGTGATGTAAGGATTGGAATTTTTTTGTAGTGCATCGTTGGTGTCAGAGATTGTTGCTTTTGGCGTTCCACCTGTGGAGTCTGGAGAACTTGGAAGCTCAAGCTCCAATGATGCTTTCTTTCTAGTAGCTGGGATAATTTTTGCTGCTACAGGTGTAACAGGCTCTTTCAGAGGCACTTTTTGGTAGTGTTTTGTTTTGATCATGTGAACACTCAAGTCCTGAAGAGATTCAAATGAATGGCCGCAGTACATACACTTTAATACTTTCTGGGCATCTTCCTTCCCTTCCATTTCAAGCAAAGAACGTTTACGAGGTTTGGACCACCTTTTAGGGTTATTGTTATCAGTTTCATGGTTGTCATCTCGATAATGTCCTGTCTCATTCATGTGCACTGTTAATTCCACTAAAGTATCATAGGCAGCACTGCAGTCTTTACAACGAAATTTACTGGCTCCTGTAAATATCGAGCCATAAAGCTTACTACTTTGTCTGTACAATTGAACTGTGCTAAAAAGACTTGGTTCAGGAAGAATTCTGCTCTGAGAAACCTGCTGCAGTGTTTTTGCCATGGCAGTCTGATGCCAGTCAAAGCTGCCACTCCCACAACTGCTGCTGCTGCTGCTGCTGCTGCTACTACTACCATTGTTTTTTTCTGAAGTTGGCTGGTGGAGATTCAAATTGAGATTGGACCAGTAGGAATTGGAGAGAAAGTTGTTATACACCGCTTTCATTTGTTCTAAGCTATCAGATACAGTCGAATCTTCAAGTGGTATTGAAACCTCCTTGCTCTCCTCCTCGTTTTTGATAGAGCTGCTCTCAAAGTCTGCCATTCGGTCACTTGTCTCACTGATGTGGGATTCACTGTCCATTTCATGGCTAGAAAATTCAGCAGCTGGAGAATTTTGATAGCTCTGGCAGTTCTTACTGAAGTCTTTTTCTGGGCACGCATACTTTGCTGAAGGCTCCCCATCCACTGCATTTTCATCGGGTTCCACGTCTTCCTCCACCAGAGCTGCTGCCTTCAGTTCGTCTGAAACATAGGCTATCATAGGAAAAAGAATACATAAGAGTTAGTGACTGTTGCCCATGTTTTATATCAACTGCTTAAATGTTTCTGCCAAAGAACTGCATTTATTTGTAAAATTAAACAGTTAAAATTTAGTGTTTCTTCAGAGCAAGAAAAAAAATCTGCTCTTCAAACATAATTTGCCACCTTATTCTTCTCAAGGGGCAACAGCTTGAAATTAAAACTAAATTTGAAATTAATGAAGCACATTCTGGAGGTGGCATTCATTTCTAAAGTAATAAATTACTTGTATCAACCTCAGAGACAGCAGTTCCTGTCTGTCAATTAATATGTCTTATGCTTCTCCTACCCCTAATGCATTTCTTAACAGACAGATTCACAATTTAAATTAAGCAAGCATTTTTTACTCATTACAGTTTTGAGCCTCAATCTTTAATAAATATAAAGTACAAAAAACATCAATAAAATTCCTACGAAGTAAAAAAAAAAAAAGACTTCAATTACAACCAATTAAAACAAAGATTTATTTTGGGTGGGGGGGTGGAAAAGCAGGTGATTCAAAATCCTGAAATAACTTGCTAACAGTGATTCAAGGATATTCATTATAGAGGTACAAATGGCCCATTCACATTTAAACATACTTCTCTCCTCAGCATGAAAGCCCGTGCAGAATTATGTCAGGAGCAAGTTCAAGAAAATTGGTATGCTGTTCTCATTCTTGCTGTATAAATATATACAAGACCTTCCAGTGGACCTTACAAATGTCAAAGTGTTTGCTCTTTAGACTACTTTGTCAATATTTACTCAGCATAAACTACACAGGCACCCAACAGGGATCCTGCCTTTTACTTTATTTTTTAAGTAATGCAACTGATGATGTAAATCTAACGTGCTCTTCCTGAATAGGATAGTTGGGAACTGACTAGCTTTATATTAAATTTTCCACAGTGGTACTCTGCATGCATTTTACATATACGAGTTACCTCTTTAAAAAATAAATCTATGAAAGCATTGAGAAAGAGAGATCATTCATTGATCAAAGTGACCCATCACTTTACAATGCAATAAGCTAAAGATAACTGAGATGCCAGAAATATATAAATATCATTAACAGGAATTTTTTTTTTAAATAGAAGTACCTGAGAACTTACTAGCTCCGTACTACTGTAACAATATACAACTAAAAAAAAATATTTGTAGTAAGCTTCAATGGTGGAAGGCACTTGGCTTTTGGCCTCGCCTTTTACAACATTTGCAATGTGCGGGTGTCTGGCTTAGCACACCACAGCTCAGCATATTAAATAATCTAGTCAGGTTATAGAATACGAAATATATTAAGGAAACAAACCAGAGCATTTGAAAAAATTACCATATCATTTAGATACTATTCATAACTTTTCACATATCTTTTCAGGATTTTTGTGTCATATGATAACAGAAAACCACTAAATCTTAACGTAATGATGAAACTGGACTTCTAGTTTGGACAGAATATGCTTCATCCAGTTGGGAAGTATAAAAAATTCACCACTGCCCTTTAACATGGATGAGTTTTAGCAAACTTTCTTCCAAGCGTATAAAGGTATAATCTGGCATTTAGAGTACGAGTTAAACCTTTGGAAGCCTACACATATCAAGCCAGAACAACAACAAATTTTACCCATGTATTATAGTGCAGACTAATTTTCTAGTTGTGGAAATCCAACCAGAGGGTGATCCTACATCTAGTATGGTTTTATTGAAAAACTAAAATTAAAGTAAAACAAAGCCTGATTAAAAACACATATCCTATCTGAAAACTTGTATTTTAAAATGTTCAAATACAAGCTTCAGAGCTAAAGAAAACAGAATTCCTCTCTATTTTCCTATTGTTTTCACCATTTTGAAATAATATAATCAATGGCAAGGATTCTGTAATCATCATCATTTACATTGCAGCCATGGCTACAGGTTGTAATCAAGATCTGGGACCGTTCTTTTAGGCACTACATAACCACTTGCAAAAGGGCAATGCCAAAGCACTTGCAGTCTAATAAGGTAGACTTTATTTAATGCTTTCATTCCCTTATGGAATAGTACAAACTGTCTTTTATTTTATTATTTGCATCATAGTATTTCTTGTCTATAACTACTTAGCCAAGAAGAACAAAGGAGTACAAACCCTTGTCTAAAATAAGAAAGTGAAAATAATGATGGATAATGCTTGAGCAACAGGTACCAATGTTGAAGAACTGAGGCTCCATGGTTCCTGTCATAAAGGGGAACTTTGCCAGAAACATCATAATCCTTTCCTGTGGGATCCATTTGTGAAAAGTTTTCCTTTAAAATTTCCACCCCCTTTTTACCTTCCCAACCTGTGAGATTACAGCCTTGTTCTGGAATAAGGAAAATGGGTGGCTATTTAACATAACGCATGGAAAGAAGTCATTTTCACACTTGCCCATTCCAGGGAAACACTAAGCTTTTCTTCCCTGTATTCACTGAAAGCTGTGCATTCACTCTCAAATCCGTGCATGCCAACAAGCAGGAGTCACCCCTTGGAAACCAGAGACACTACTTGTGGGAGCGGGATCTCGTGCTCATTATTGTGAACAAGAACCATGAACGTAGCCCGTGATTAGTGGTGTTCCCTGCATCTCTGGTTCTCTTAATACTGAAACTTTATGATCTTTGTTTGGACTAAAACACTTGTACTGTCATATTCATAGTTTTTAAGAGAGTGACTTTTCCATTAGGTGAAAACCTTCAGCACGCAGCTCATTTAAATTTAAATCTATTTAACTTTCATGCTTTCTTTGCCCTTTCCACCAGCTATCAAGCATATTTGCGTGCTAACCAGGAGCTGCCTCCTCCATAACTCTCTTCTTCTTCCTAAACAGAAGTCAGCAAGCCAAGTTTGTGACACTGCAGCCTTTGATCCAGACACGCAAGTAATACATCCCAGACCAGAGTAACAGATTTAACGCAGCAGCTTGCAACGTTGATAAACTAATTCCACTACAATGTGGAATATGAGGCGGGGGAGAGGGGCATGGAGGGGGGGAAGCTTGCACCTTTACACCTACCAGGAATCTATCTGAATCCATTACAGTGAGTCAATACAACTGCCTAGGAGAGAGGAAAAATGGGGAAAAACTTCATTCCGGTTCCCTCAACTAGCATCCTCCCTCATGCATAGTATGAGGTTGCCCATGAGCATGACAAAACCGGAGCGGATTCTAAACCATGATCATCCCAAACCAACTGGAGTTTGCACCAGTAGTTTTCTGTGGCTCTTAACTCTGGTTTGTACACAGGACCCAATCACCTACTTACTCTTGATCTGCACAGGGTACTAAAGAGGAGTTACAACAGACTTTATCAGGAGTTTTTTCCCTGTTACTCACGGTCCTAATGAACCATCATACCCTACTGGGCTGCTATGGGGAAGGTATAAGCTGAACCCAAAACGGGGCCATCTCAGACAATGAAAAAATCTTCAGTGCCTCCTAGAAAAGCCCACAGCATACTCGGAGATCCAGCCAGGCAGCGACATGCAGAAAGGTAGAAACAGCTCTGTGGTGGGTCAGATAGTTGTGCGCACGTAGCAGCAGCTTGTTAACCCCAAAGGATACAGGAGGCAACTGGCATCTGCGACTCTTCTCACATTGGCCAACCGTCGCCTTGTAGCTTTCTCAGAACTTCCCTCCTTTCCTAACCCCCCCGGCCATGTTCACAAGGGAGTGGAAGTAGGCTGCAAGGCTACTGTTGGAAGCCCCATCTGGAAGCAAGAAGCTACCTATCCCTCGCCTGTTCAACTGAGCTCTACAACACTGCTTAGCAAACTGCAAGAATATAAGCAAAGATTACACTACATGGCAATAGCAAACAAAAGGATACAATGGAAAGATCATTTGTGCAAATTAGTATCTGCAAGAGAAGCAAAGGGACTATCAGCAGCTGTTGGTAAAATTCTGCCTTCCCAGGGGCTTCCAGGAGGTGAAAGACCCTCTCTAAGCTATATTACCTCCTCTACTATATCTTCTCACTTGCTTGTTATTGAAAAACTCTCGATTTTGCTGGTTTTAAAATGTAAAATAAATGTCTGAAACAGCAGGAGAGCTGTGCAACTGTTCTCTACAGCAGAGTGTAAGGGGCGGGGGGACCCTTAAAGTCCAAAAAGTTAATAGGAACTGAAATGAAAGAAATTACATGTTTCTGTGGGGTATTTTCCACATTAATAAAAGAAAAACTTTGCACAAAAGTTTTCAATTTACATCTTGTGGGGGTAGGGGACTCACTTGAGGCTGTCTGCAAACCCAAATAATGCAATGATTGTGACAGGCTGCTTGCCAAAAAGTAGAAAATGGGTTTGTATAGAAAATAAGGACACCGAAAGGATTCAGAAAATCATCCTGGGTACTGTTAGAGAGAGGTCAAAAACATACAGCTCCCTCATTAATATTTATTAGAATTATTAACTAAACCACTAGGTAAAAATGAAATTAATACCTTTAATATAAATACATAACAGTAAGCTGTAGTATAATGTAATTCATTTCCATACAAGGGGGAATTACCTTCATAACAGAGCTATGGATCATTTCTTTACTAGTGGAAATAAACTGTGCTATATCACTTCCCAGAATGATCCGTACATAACGTGTATTGTATATACACAGATATAGGCTCATACATTCTCCATACATACACCAGAGATGCCATTACAAAGCCTGCATATGTACTGAATAGAAATATCCTACAAATATGGAAAGTTACTGTGCAGCTAAACCAAAGTGTTTATTATCAGTATTTTTTTTTCCTGAGGTCCTGAGCCAAATTCAGTGCTGGACTAAATGGGTACAACTTTGCTGGAGCCAAGGGATTGAATCCACTGATGCCAATATGCTTTCCATATAGTACTGATGTGACACTTCCTGCATCCCTTTCACTAACATGGTCAGAAACACCTGATTTAGTTTGTTTGAAAAGATCATAATACAAACCAATCTAGTTTTCACTTTACTCCAATATTTATTTCCTTATACTGCAAAAGGCCATATGATACTATTTCAATTTAGATCATGAACATTTTTCATTTCAGCAGTTTTATGATGTCTTGTTTCAATGCTGTGACTGTTTCTCCTCTTAGGCTATGTGTAGACAAACTGAGAGGCGTGTGTACACGACACTTTCAAAGGCTAAATGCTTTTGCACCTCTTTACTGGTGTCGGTGTTTGCACGCCTCGGCGGTGTATTGCACATTAATTCCAGCTACTGTAGGAAATTTGGCAGTGTAATGCACCTTAAGTGACTCCTTTGAGGAGTTTGAATTTGCTGCCCCTACAGCCGTAGAGGCTCCGTGCAGCTCCATGGCTGTGCAGGAAGCCCTGCAGGCAGCCTGGCAGCAGCCTGGGAAAGCAGCTCCGCCCAAGAAAAGCAGTGAGCCTCTGATCTTCTTTTTTCCTCCCTGGAGCCTGCCTGCCTGAGCTGTGCAGGGGCCCAGTGCTTCTCTCCACAGCTGTAGTACCCCCTGGGACCGCCCGAGCTGGGTGCCCCTGGGGGGGGACCTGCCACTGCCACAGAGGAAAGCACCAGCCCCCCCAGGGACCTCTCCGCCTGCTGGCAGCTCGCCCTCCCCTCCCCACCAGAGAGGCAGGTAAGTCAGTAGGGTGTGTCCATGACACAGGGGTTTAATTGGCCCTAAACTGAAACGGTGTTTTTTAAAACCCAACGCTTCAATTTAGGGCCCCTGTTTCATCTACACATGCCCTTAGATTTTGTTTACTCAAGCAATCTTACATTTCAGGATAAAGGCCTTTTTTATCTAGATAAGCAGAATTTTTTTGTTTAAAAAAAAGTTGAAACATCAAACCTTGTTTTTAATGACTTGAGAATATTTCAAAACCAACCACCTCCCATAAAATATTTTGTTTCAACAAATGGGTTTTAAGTTTAATCAACAATCCCATACGATTTCAATAATTACCATTCAAGATATACACCATCCAATAATAATAATTCACCATTCAAGATATACAGCTTAATGCATCTTATATGTGTACTATATTTTTCAACATATTTAAATGCATCTTGCAGAAGTTTCCAAGGACTTAAAAATGGAAACAAACAGGTTACGTTTTACAATTAAAAAGAGAAGACAAAAGAAAGGCTTAGGACGTGATACAATCATGATCAGCCCTCCTATTGCTTCGCTTTGGAGTCCTTAGACATCCAAAAGCTAAGCTGATGTGGTCGGTTCTTCAAACTGAGATTCAATTAAAGAGTAATAGCACTAAAATGTTATTTTGCACCTAAATTCCAAATCAGGCATATGCAATGAGTGTTTATTGCAAGGTATAATTTTCTGCTCTTCTGTTAGTACATACCTAAGAAAAAGTGAAGAGCAAAGGGAACAATAATTCAGAGGTTAGGGAAAGGGAGGCTTTCACCTCCAGAGCACAGCACCAGACCAAATCTAGTCCAGGTTGGAAAATGATCATGTCTGATGGATGTTTGGCAACACTGAGGAAATGAGGTGGCATCTTTAGTCCCGTTCCTTGCAACTGTGTATTACCACCACAAAAAAGTAAAATCCATCACAACTGCTATTTTCAACACTAAACAAGCAAGAGATACTGAAATGTTTCCTTCAGCCTAGAGTTTATGCCTCCTAGCGGAGTTGAAATACTCTTGGGGGTGCCGTGGGGATTGCCACTGCCCATGCTATACCAATTATTTGGATTAAAAAGAGGACCCCAAATTTGTCATCAAGGCAGCGCCATTTGCTAAGTGCTATGGCTGCTTACAGACCTAACCACCCCCCCCTCAAAACGGTGCTTTATTTTAAACTGTGTGTCCCCCACACTGAGCCTAGCACATGCCCAGAAGAGGCACTGCATTAGCCTCACCTAGCATCTGTACAGATCAGACACTTCAGTGGGGCTTTTAGATTGAATCAGCTTTAGATAAAAGCACCAAAAAGCCCCACTGAAACACCCGATCTATATAGACGCTGCAGAGCTGAGTCGAGCTAATGGGGGCTTCCTCCAGTAAAGCATGTTTTTATTTTTCCCCTCATGTCTGCCAGTGCAATGTGTTTTTATTAATCATTTCCCCCTTAAACCACAACATCACTCTCCTTAGAAACAGGCTAACTCTCAGGTAATCTATAAAGAACACCTAAGAAGTGTAGGGCCGCAATTAGATTATTCTGAGGAAAGATATGACACAGTTTATGGATAAGGGGAAGAAACAAGATAGCCAACAGTAAATTGTGAAATACAAAGATGATTGGATTTGGATTAAGCTGCTGAACTTTGCTTGCAATATTAAAAACAGGGGTAAGAAAAAAACTGATTCAGTGGATAGAGGTAGTTAGAAACATAATGCAAATGAGAATACATGAGAGTTACAATTCTCTTTCTAGATAATCTCCTCTCTAACTGCCAACTGTGTTTGTTGGAAGAAAAGCTACATACATTTACCCACAATGTGGGGAATTTTTACACAGTGATAGGCTGATTATTCATATGTAACAGCTTGCATTTGAGATTTCATAAGGGGCAATGTGTCACGGAAGTGTTATCTCCCCAGTTTGGATTAAGCTGCTCGTAGATAGGATCACACTGACTCCTCACTGTGATCCTATCTACGAGACTGAAATTTGGGGTGGCCAGCCTTATTTACAATAGTGCCAAAATAAATGGAGAATGACAATGCTCTCTTTATACAAGCATGGCAACACTGATTAACCAGCACTTTGAGCAGGACATTATTCTTGGTTAGAGAGGTCAGAGGTGCTGCTTCATAGGGGCAGAACTGTCTGGTGCTGGAGCAAAATGTTTTTTCCAAGGGGAGAGGTCAGTGCTTCTCTTGCATGTCGGCTGGAGTCGCTGGTCCCTTTCAGTAGAATAAGACTCTATTCCAAGATTGATTATTCTGCCCACTGGCAAGGTCAAGAATATTAATTTTGAACATGTTAATTTGATGTAATGTGCATGATTAATGCTTGTTTAGTTTGAGATTTTTTTGTGTTAATACATCTACAGCCTCTTCATGCCAATAATAGTGTGGTATTAAGTTATTGGGGATCAGACTGTGACTGCATGAGACAGCATGCCAATGTAATGGGTAGCTATCATTAGGCACCAGAAACTTTGAAGTGTATTTGTCTTTGTTTCTTTGCTGAAAATACGGCAGCTGTCTAATACACAGTGCTCAGAAATAGGCCACAGGAAGCTCACCAGCTGCTCTAACCCAGCATCCTGTACTGGTTTTAAATTTGGAGTAACTTCAGTGAGCTCAGATCAACTGCAAGTGTTAAAGAATAGATTTACATAGATCCAAATGCACAGGCAATAGATGATAATGAGAAATGCAGTTTGGACAGCCTAAATAGAAAGCAAAGTAAAACTATACTAAGCACCTTATTCTTAGGTCACTGGTATTCCACGCTTACTGGCTTCTGGTGTAGTTTAAGTGAGAGACAGCTCAGGTTTCATAGTTTCATAGTTTCATAGATTTAGGGTCGGAAGGGACCTAGTAGATCTTCTAGCCCGACCCCCTGCCAGGGCGGGAGAACAACAAAACCCCAAAACAAGAAACGGGACTCAAATGAGTCCAGCCAGGTAGGCATCCAGCCTCTTCTTAAAGACCCCCAGGGTAGGGGCCAGCACCACTTCCCTTGGAAGTTGGTTCCAGCTCCTAGCCGCCCTAACTGTGAAGTAGTTTTTGCGGATGTCCAATCTATACCTCCTGTCCATCAACTTGTGCCCATTACTCCTTGTTATGCCAGTGGGCGCTAGGGGAAACAGCGTCTCCCCCAAACCCTTCTGGTCCCCCCTAGTGAGTTTATAGACGGTCACCAGGTCCCCCCTCAGCCTTCTCTTGTGGAGGCTGAATAGGTTCAGGTCCCGCAGTCTCTCACTGTAGGGTCTGCCCTGTTGTCCCCGGATCATGCGGGTGGCCCTCCTCTGGACCCTCTCCATGTTGTCCACATCCCTCTTGAAATGGGGCGCACAGAACTGGACACAATACTCCAGCTGTGGCCTGACCAGCGTCGCGTAGAGGGGGAGGATCACCTCCTTGGCTCTACTCGAGATGCACCTGTGGATGCACGACAAGGTCCGGTTAGCCCTGCCAACCATGACCTCGCATTGTCGGCCCATGTTCATCTTGGAGTCAATAATGACTCCAAGATCTCTTTCTGCCTCCGTGCTCTCGAGTAGGGAGTTCCCCATTGTGTAAGTGTGCTGCTGGTTCCTACTGCCCAAGTGCAGCACCCTGCACTTGTCCGTATTGAAACGCATCCTGTTCCTGTTAGCCCACCCCTGTAACCTATCCAGATCCTTCTGCAATCTCTCCCTCCCTGCTAGCGTGCTCACCTCCCCCCAAATTTTGGTGTCATCAGCAAATTTAAACAGGTTACTTTCCACCCCATCATCCAGATCGCTGATGAAGAAATTGAACAGCGCAGGCCCCAGGACCGAGCCCTGGGGGACTCTGCTACCCACCTCCCCCCAGGTCGAGTATGACCCATCCACCACCACCCTCTGAGTGCGACCCTTCAATAGAGGTTCAATAGACTTACACCTGACAACTGCCGCGTAACTCCTCCTTGGAAGCCACGCGTTTTTGGATCACACATCCAACAAGTGACGAGGCAAAAAAAAAAAAAAAAAATCCAAAACCAGGATTTGGATTAGTATCCAATTCCAGGTACTAATTCTGATGATAAGGCAGGCATTCAACTTTCTGAAACCAAATATTGTTTAAATTTCAGGTGACTTTGCAAACTTCTCATACATACAATTTCCTCAATTACAATTTATTTCCTCATTGCAAATTATACTAAATACCTTTAATACACACCAGAAAAAAATGCTGTCATCATGCGAAATTAATTTTAATAGTAATTTGGTCCTGTTAAATATCACCCTCCCCCATTTCAAGGAGCTCAGGAGCTTAAGAAAGCATTAATATATTATTCTTCACAGCGTCCCTATGGAATAGGTACTCAGTAGATGGGGGAAATGGAGGCATAAAGAATATCAGTGATTTAGCTAGGGTCCTATAGGAAACCCAGGAATAGAACCCAGAACTCTTGAATTAGTCAGTAAATTAGTTTCTATAATGAAGAGAGAGACAAAATACAGAAGTAGCCTAGGCTCTTGAGCTGGAAGTCATAGGTTTTGATCCTAAACTTCCCCTGTTTATGTTTATGTACACCAGTGTACCATGCACAATTGAAAATAATTGACAGTTTTAAGCTTAAATAATTATTAAGGATCAAATTCTCCCGTGTAGAACCCACAGGTGCACAAATTGGGCAAAGCCCAGAGCCTGTGCCTACAACTCTCCTCTGAGGCAAGCTGCTGTGATTCAACAAAAGCAGAATCTGCATACTGCCAGCGATCTTCATTTGGCAGCAGGGAACGTGGGAACGAGACAGAGGCATTACCTGAACTCGCCCACAAATAGTGTTCTGCTCTCAGCAGAGAGAGGAAGTTGAGGTAAACTGTGAAGCATTTTTTCTAAGTCAGTAGAATAAGAAGAGTCACACGATGGATCGCACCTCTGTCATGCGCAAAGCTGAGCTTTGCCCTGGTTTCTCTGCAGTTGACCTGACCAGGGTTTTCCTGGGCTCTCCTAAAATTGCCCCATATGAGATCTGACTCCACATCTGTCCTACAGGGTGAGCAGTGTCTCAGTGCCTCACATGTCAGCCTATTTTTCTAGATGTTGGTTTGTTAGGACATACTTGCATAAAGAGTTTAGCCTTTCTTGCCCTTTTCTACAAGCTGCTACTGTCCTGAGTACCAGGAGAATCAAAGAAAGTTCAGCATCATGTACATCATATGCCTCCTGCTTGACCCACTGAAGAAACTGCACGGTGGAGACTCGGCAGTCCCTCTGTTCCTATGAGCACAGGGACACACGTTCTTTCTCCCCCTTCTGCAGTCTGTGCAAGGGTTGAGAGAACAAAGGTTCCCCACTTTATCCCTTTACTACATGCACAAACTGGTCCTTTATGATCAGGGCTAGTGAGCCAAATAAAAATAAATTTTTTGCGAACATGTATCCAGATTCTGAATTGCTATTTAGTTTGAGCACATTTATACCCCTTTTTGTTCTCATGTCATGAGTATTCGTACAAATACTTCCCAACAGACACATTGTTGGGGAATGTTGGTACTTTGTAAAAGTACACCTATTTGCAAATAGTTATTCACAGCTCAAAGTAGCTAATCATCATCTCTATCCCTGTCTGTAATGTTTTACAGGTCAGTCAACCAATTATGAAGCAGGAACAAGACCAGGTGTTTTACATGGGAATTTAAAAATGGTAAATTATGAATCACTGAAGTCAACAGTTCAGAAACAACCCACAGTCTGAAATAATGTTCACATAAACTGAACAATGATGATTGACAAATAAATTAGTGACATTCAGAGTCTATTTGCAGACATTTGTACAACAGAAGAGAAGATTTTTTTTTTTGTATAAATTATTCATTATAATGATGCAACCAACTCGAAGGAAGACACAATTCCAGTTTCATAAGAATGAACTGCTCAACACAAATGGAAGTCATTTGCCCACATAAAGGAACAAGAACAGACCACTTGATTTTACACCTCAACCCTATTTTAAGTTGGACCTGAATACCAGTACATATCTCTGGGTTCTTCTGATGCAAAAGCTACCTGTTTTTTTTTGACCTGGCAAAAATATCCATCACAATCCTCAGGAAACACAAATCCATCTGGAAAAAGGTGTTGCTAACAGCACACGGTTAAGTATATGCTTCACCAAGCTCTTTAGACAAACTGATGCTAAACCACACAGTGACACAACTCCCTGCTCAGTATCAGCATTTGGGCGGCATCTCTTAATCACTGAGAAGCACACAGGGCATTCAACAAACTAATACAAGATTCACAGCCAACTCCAGGATAAGCAGGCATGAGCATAAAAGTTCTCAATATGGCTCTAATAGCTCTTAATTATTATAATCCTTCACTAAGCAAACAGATGTTGTAAGGGAACTTTAGTTTCTTCAAATGCAGTAATCAAACCATTCTGCTTCTGCCCTCCCCCTTCTCAGCAAATGCTTTGTATAGCGGAGTGGAAATAGCAAATGCAGTGACAAAATGACCATTTTAATTGTCACGGAAATCTGTTTCTGAACTGAAAGGATGCTCCCCCAATTTCTCTTCAAGACTATTCTTGTATTATGATTATTTAGATTTTCTGAGGATATTATGAAAAAAATGAACACATTAACACACAGTGATCTTCCTGCATCTCTGCTTGTATTTAATATGTACATATCTTTCCGTTTTTGTAATGACCAGAACAGCACCCTTGTGTTTGTTTACAATCAGACTAATGCTAGCTTAGGTCTCTGGAGGGGTAGTATACCCTTCATGGTAAATTTAAATACTCAAGTATACAATAATGTTTCTATCTAAAATGCTTTAAAATATTATGGTTGGAGTCTAGAAGCCATGGTAATAGATTATTTTAAGTGGTCATGGCTGCTCAAGGTAATTGAAATGTATTGGCTAATTTTTTTCCATATATTAAAAGACCTTCAACTTGATTCTTTCATTCCTTGTAAACTCAAAATTTCAGCGGAAGTCATTCACATGGTGTAGCAGTTTTGATGCAGAACATACTTATAAGCTGTATGCAATTCTGTAATACAATTAAAGGATGTCTCTACACGTGCTCTGACACGTTCTAATGAGAACACATTGTAGCAGACTCGATGAATCATCAATTAATAGCATCATGTGTAAGTCCCCATGGATTTAAAAATGGCTGCTGGGACACTTTAACTAAAGGCCATCCACTGAGATTTAGTTAAAGCATCCTGTGGCCATTTTTAAATATGCAGGGGCTTAATACACGTGACATTGCAGTGTTTTGATTACAGCAGCCCTCTAGGAACTGCTCTAGTTGAAATGCCTCCCTTCACACCCTTGAGCACATGTATAGGCACCCAGAATGCTCAATTTTCTAAAACACTGCTGCATTTTCACCCGTTGTAAGCAAACCTTTATTTACTATGATGCTCCTCTAAGAGTGACAACACAACCATAGGCCAAAGCCTTATGCCCTTTCACAGTTTTCTTCTCTGTAATAATAGTGCACTAGAACTAAGAACTGTGTAAAGACTGCAGGATTTACCTCTAAGAAAAGGGAGTTCCATTTTGTTTCCTATCATACGGCAAAGGAACATGCTGAACATTTCACTGGTGGGCTAATCGTGCTATATACTGTTATGTAAATGGGTCTCTGCCTGGTATTAAGTATTTAACTGTAATGACAGAAGTGCATTGGTCTAGCTGGGTTTCTCTGTAAAACACAACTAAAATAATGTGCTCAGTACAAAAGGTTCACCCATTCCTAAACAGGAAAACTTGAGAAGTAAAAGGGGAGGGGATTGAAATGTCTCTTCCATCTACCAGTGAAACTCTTGTCATTTTTTCAAAGCTGTTCTTACGGTACAGTGTGAATAGTTTATAGCCACAATTGTGAACATTTAATGTCACATAAGAAGAGACACTTGTCAAGTGCCTTTCCCTTACAAGCACCCTCATCATGACCTGTGTTAATGAAGTTAATTGAATTTAAGATCAATAATGGTTAATTATTGCAATTTGACATTCTGAGATAAATGGCTTTAAGACAGAGAAATGTGTGTGTATGTGAATTCTCTCCAAAGAAGGTGAACACATTACAGCCTAAGAGGGATCACACAGTCCTTCCATTGATCCTGGTACAAATCTGATCGACCTAATCCTCTGATGAATGTGGGCTTTTCACAGCTACAAGTAAATGTTCTACAAGACTACTCTAACCCTTGTCACTGACCAAATCTATATGAGCTGTACACTAGAAATCTATTGAGATAGATTAAAGAACTGCTGTAGAAACAAGAGATGCTTCAATAAAGATGAAGGTTTACTATATTGACTATTAATGTTACATATTGTATGTAATTATGAATGCTTATAGATCACAACAGTTTAATTTTGGTCATTTAGATGTAAATGATTTTAATTGAGCAATAATATTAAAGAATGAAAACATGGTTAAAATCCCAGTCACCAGAACAGATCTGATAGGTTATGTGCAAGTAGCTAGTAAGTAGGAGATTATAAAATTATCCCTACAATGTGCAAAAAATAGGATTACCATAGATTCAGGTTAGTATTTATTTCATAAAAGCTGTACTCACCGTACTATATTTAGATTTTTTATAAGTTTACTTGCACAATAGTTCCCCAACAGGAACACATTTTTTCAAATGTGTTAGTAATGATACTCTTACATGCATACTGAACAAGTTAAATGACCACTTACAAGATTTATAATGACAAAGTAAATGTTGTCAAGGAAAAAGTATTACTGATTGCAGAGCGCTGACAATAAAAAGCCGCTGAAGAGTTCTGTCAAAATGTAAGATTATGCAAAAACACTATTGAGAACACTGCTAATCATCTGCTCTTGTCAATTACTTGAAGGGTATCTGACAGCATATTTACATTAAACACATTTCAGTAGCAAAATCCTTAATGCTGTATCAGAATATTTTTATTACCATTAGCAATCCTTTAAAAAGTCCTGTTACAGTGCTATGGCAGTAATGATGCAATATCTATGTCTATATCAGGTAGATACATCCATCTTGTAACATTTAAAACAACATGATTAAATAATATATATGAGAAAGATGCAAATAATATTTGATCTATATGCACTGAATGCAGCCAATTTTTGAGTAAGTTTAAATGAATCACTAGTCTCTGTCTGCGAATTTCTCAGACTCACCCACTGACCGTGTCTCTGCACCATCCTACAATGAACGGTCTTTGCAGTACCCAATTATACTAAATCTTGGATTCCAACTTGGAATTCTGTAGCTTTCTGAAGAGTTGCATCAGCTGACAACAGTTTTCAGCTGTAGCAGAAACTCAAGTGAGTTATGGCCATCTCAGACTTTTGATTCCTCTCCTGCAACATGCAGAAATAAATTAAATATAACTTTGTTGAACTGCACATCTGAACCCTCCTATCTTTCGGATGGTCTTTCATCAGGAAATGGATAATAAAAAAATATAACTGAACCTGAGGGAGACATGCAATACCTTCAGACAGGTATTAAAAGTGAAAACAGCACAAGTGAGAGAGCTATCATGGAGATGGAATTCACTGTGGTCTAGCTCAGAACAGGAAAGTAGGCCATCCTGACCTTACCCACAGGATGGTTTTGAAGTGCAGTTAATGTTACTAA
>NW_017728998.1:23694820-23702320 GCF_001723915.1 Gavialis gangeticus | reverse complement strand
TAGTATAGAGGGGAAAAAAAGCATATTTTCCAAAGTTTTTTTAAGACAGACCTTAAGAGACAATTTGGAGTATTGCTGCTAGAAGTGCTGCAGATTTTTTTTTCCAATCCATATATTCACCCATTTAGTTAGGAATCTGAAATATGAGGTGTTGATCATACCTCACAAAAACGGTCTTTCCTTAAAAAAAAGAAGAAGAAAAAATGACCCTAATAATCTCCAAATAGCTAAGTAAATGGAGTGTGGGGGAATCATTTAAATTATTCACTGTGTTATGGGACTAGAATGACATTGCTTCTGGAGTAGTACCCTACATGTTCTTATGACAAAATAAAAAAGACACGGGATTTGTACCGCAGAGAAAACAAAACAAAAAACACCTTTCCGAGGAATCGAGGGAAGATGTCAATTCTCTATTAGAAACGAACAATTAAAACTAGATAATAGCTACGAACAGGTCTGACCTGCTCAAAGCCTAAAGGCTTTGCTTGACTCAGGACTCTACTTCCTCTGACTGCAGGTCAGCCCTACGCAAACAAAGCCTTAACAGAAATGTTACTGAGGAAATAATAGCCATTTCCAATGATAATACACAATTTTAGCACCTACGCTTGGCTGATTTAGGTGGTCGGCTAACATGTCAAACAGCCTGCCTTAGTTAGGTGAGCCTTTAATGGGTAACTGGCAGACTCTGGCAGCCTTATTTCTGTTTTAGATTTGGTTTGTCATTGGATATCCATTACCTGCCATTCATCTTTGATCTCTTTGGACAGGCCTGATCAAAAGATGTCATTTGACCTACTCCACTTGGCAGAAACTTGTATGACTCTCATAAAGGGGGCACCCCAGCTATAAATAAAATGACATTATTATTTTTCTGTCCTATCATGTAGAAGAGACAATTATGATAATGCAGTGTCTGTCACTAGGAGCCCAGCAAATTGCTAGCTCTCACGCAACTGTTTAGCTTTCTTATTTGTTTTTTGTCTGTTTTCCTCCATTTCAAGTTGAAAATAAAACAGAATTGAAATCACTAATGCTCTGCCTCACACTCTGACAGTCTCAGGGTTTCTCTTTATGGGACTGACATGCAGATGTGACCATCAGATTATGTTTGTCAATGGTGGGTGGTGTTTAAGAGCCGTGTTGGCAACACACTGCAACAATGGAGTCAGGTTTATATTTCATTTACTGCTTTGCACAGAAGCTCATATCTGAACTTAGTGCTGGTAGATATTACTACAAACAGATAAAATCACGGTGAGAGTTTATTGTATCCTTAATAAAGTCACAATACAGGAAATGTATGAGCCCTCATGCTACTGGCAGGGGGCTTATGAGTGAGGGTGGGGGTGCTGGAAAGGATGAGCATTGAGCCAGCTACTTGGTATGTTGAACAGCTCTTGTTGCTATCCTGACTTGTATATACACATACTTCCTAAAATTTCAGGCTTCTAGACAAGTGGGCTAGCTACATCAATTGTGAACTCAGCACATAAGGCTATTTGATTTTGTACCAACAGTTAGCTGAAAGTGGGGCAGAGGGGGAGTGTTACCTACATGTAATAGTTCATTTAATATCATTCAGCAGCTTTTTGTCATTTACTAGATGAAGGGGTACGGCAACATTCAAAATGTGGACCAAAAAGGAAAAATCCAAGGGCACTCTGGATATGTTTGGTATTGATGATACCATGGATGATGCAGATAGTCATCTGCCTTGTAATGCTTTGCCGTTCTGTGAGGCAATGTATTGGCGTTCTGTGGCATCTGCTGCTATTTCCATAACACAATCTCAAGATAATACAGTAACACTCACAAAATGAGGTTCCCCATTTTCTAATGCAAATTCTGTGACCGTTGGTCCACAAAGCACTGTATTTGATATGTTTCTGGAAAACCAAGGGTGGGAGGTGGGGATTCTACAAAAAAAGGGAGAGACTATAGACCATGTTACATATTATCAACTTTCTTGGCCATAAGGTAGATGTCTATGGGAGCTCAAAAGCTCTAGTTTCAAAAGATGCTGGGTCGCATCATTTCACAGAGACAACTGAGAAGAGGTCCAGCTGACATGATTCTTTCTTATGAAAACTACAGGTGTGGCTGCTGGAGAAATGACCAGAGAGGAAGTTAGCTGTGTTAGTTTAAAGGCAGTCAGCAGCTAGGGTAAGTATGCACCTTTATAGACTAACTCAATAAAAATCATCATCCAAATAAACAAGAAGAGAATCATTCTGGGCTTGTGCACACAGGGAGTTTTTCTGGAATAGTTATCCCTGATCAACTATCCCTAATGAGCTCTTATTGCAGACCAACAGTGCCTTATTCCAAGTGAGCTTAATCAGCGTCAAAAGTAGGTGTTCTACTGTAAATTCGGACCCTGTCTCAATCCAAATGAACTTATCATTAAAGAAAAGTACTTTACAGGTTCAAAGACCATTGGAGTGCCAAGTCCTTTTGTGGAACAGCACTGTGCTATACTACATCTGGAGCTCTGACTATCCATCAAAGTATTTCACTGGGCATGTTGTGGTGGCCTAGCAGATTCTTATGTTGTAGAAAAGAAGAGAGACCTGGGTAAGGACATCCAGAAGTCTCATTCCCAGCAGGTGGATTCTTTGGTGCATACATGGAGAGTCACTGACATCAGTGGAGTTCCACATGACTGTGACCATGCAAAGCCGCTTGAGGGACCAGGATGCGAGTATGACATGAACACTGTGAAAATGGAAATAAATAAAGAATAAAGGCAAGAAGTCACCCATGCAAGTATTATAAAATGTAAAGTAAGATACTGAGGATGGCATCTAAAGAATATTCTATAAAATAAGACAAAAGACACCTTGTTCAGCTCCTTATGAATCAAAGAAGGTTTGTGAAGAATGCTGATGGTAGGATTTAACAAAGCACAAGCCCATTTGGCAATATGGCCTTTCCCTATTGCAATAATGAATGTTCTTACATTTGAATCCACTTAAAAATGCAGAAAACATGCACACAAAAAAGTACCGTGCTTCTTGCAGGCTAGACTCTGCTATAAAGTCAGTACGTTAATGACATACTAGAAAGCACAATAATGCAGAGGTGGGCTAGAGAACAGATAAACAAATGCTTGGTTACCACAGTCCAGTTTCTACATAAGGTTGCAGTAGATGGAGATCAGCGATCCCCCCTTACACCAGAAACTTTGAGGATCCTTTCTTCATACTAGTCCAATATTATGATAACTCTGCAAGAGTTAACTTTACTACACACTACATGCAGCAAACACGAGTTCTTAGTTTATTGCAAAAACAATCATTATGGTCCCCTCTACATGTTCAGATAAAAGGCATGATAGGATCTGATGTGTGTTCAACACAATCATGCTCTTGCCATGCCATACATACATGGCAGGAGGCATGATTGTGGGATACAGCATTAGATCCTATCACGCCTTACTGCTGGTACAGGAGGAGCCTAGGATTGTGATAACAAGCTCCTGCAGCTGCAAGTCCTGTACAGAGTCTTGCTGCTGTGGGCTCAGTCACAGCAGCGCCCTGTGGCTGCCAGGACCCAAACTTCACAGCTGCAGGGCACTGCCAGGAGGGAGAGTCCTATCAGCTGTGGGACTCTCCCTCCCAGCAGCTGTGAGGCGCTGCTGGGGCTGAGGTCCTCATAGCTGCAGGACACTCAGCCCCAGCTGCACCTGATGCACCCACCCCTGAGGCTGGGAGACCAGTCTGCTGACAGGCCCCCAACCCCCCTGGGAGGGCAAACCCTGCACACACGGAAATTAAAGCTGGATACCAACCAGCTATAAAGTTATTACACATTTTCCAGCAATAACTTCATAGATGGTTGGGCCTTTTTATGGCACAATAGTTCATTTGCATGTTTAGCCAGCCTAATTAACTAAGCAATTAACTCAGTAATTGTGCAATGCATGTAAGGTGTAGAGGGGGCTTATGTGATTTTTAGGGTGGGGGTGGAAAAGGTACAAGGCATCTTATCTCCTGTGGATCCTTATGTAAGGAAGGCCCTATAACAGACAGTGACAATTGTACCTGACGGCCTTATCAATAGCATGTGATCAGGACATTCAGATCCAAACAAACCAATGTCCGTTGTGTGACACAATTCCAGCCCACGCAGACATGCAGAAAAACATTCACACAACTTTATGATCCTTTGAGAATGGAGATAAGAAAATGATGTCCTAGTGATTCTGAGAGTGTGTTGAGAGAGGTCCCATGGAGAAATTGAGCCCCACAGTTAATTTAAAAAAATATAAAGCAGCATAACAGAAGTCTTCAACGAAATACATAATAGCCTAATCTCCATACACACTGGCTATTACAGGCTTGTTAAGAAGCATCCTGACAACCTCCTTCTTTCAGAAACTCTGAGGAAGTTGGAAGAAAGTCAGTTGTAACCAGTAGCCCTGTCCTGGGCGACAGAAAGGAGATAATTTCCTGGCTTTAACTCTGTTTCATAAGTACCTGTCCCCTGTCCCCCCGCCCCCATCTGATCAGAAGTTACCGTTTTAAAAAGGAAAGTCAAAAGAAGAATTTCCTTAGGTCTTTACTACATACACATTAGCACTAGTTTAACTAAAGGGGGGGGGGGGGGCAGGCACGTTTATGTGTGCTATTAAGGCAAAGCAATAAACTCCAGTACTTATTGGACTAAAGTTTATTGCTCCTTGGTGCAGCGCTTGCACGTGTGCCCAGGACTGCAGCATGCTGAGCCAGGTCAGAGCAGACCTAGCTGGCAAGGGGCTTAGGGGTGAGCCTGCCAGCCTGGGGCTGCTCTGACCCATCTCAACGTGCTGCAGAGGGGCTGGCTGGGGCACAAGGGTGCTCCAGTGTGGGGCTAAAGGACAGGCAGCCCTCACACTAAAGCACCCTCATGGCCCAGCCAACCCCATCAGCATTTACAGGTGTGATGTTGTGGAGTAAAAAATTATATTTACAAGTACTACCCTGCTGCAGAGTTGGTTAGTTTCCTGTGGGCTAATAGGGCCGCACATGTAGATGCAAGACATTTATTGCATAGCTAATTAGTCTACTCTGCGGTAAACATCTCATGTACACGTGCCCAACATGGTTTTAAGGCAATTTAACTCAAAGTTCTTTGAAGTTGTAGATACTCTTACCTTCATTACAGGAGGGGCTTTGTTTGGTTTTGCTTAACATAATTTGAGCATACCAATATCAGAGTTTCTATATATTAATTTGCTGCACTGAGTCTTAAATCAGGGCAAACTTGTGTACATACAAGACACCGTGAACAAGCAAATCTTCCCAAACTCCCCCTCTCCTCCCCAACTACCCAGGAATCTCTGCTCTACTTTGTTCCACTGCAGTTCTTACTACCTTTCAAAACATTCATGTTATCCGCTGACTTCCCTGTCCCTTCCATACCAAATGGTCTTTTTTCATAGTGAGATTGCTCTACCAGAGCCTGCCTCTGACCCAAAACGTTTTGTTTTCTCCCACTTCTGTTGCTCTTAGATTTGCTATCAGTCATTGATGTATGTTCCTCCCCACCTCCCTCTAACCCATTCTGCTCTAACACTAGAAGGTCACTTGTATGGACCTTGCCAGAGCTTGTGCAAAGGCTCTTCTGGAACCTGATGGTGTTTCTGGGGAAAGTTGAAGTACTCTCTCTCTGCTGCATAAGAACCACACATTAATTTTAAAAGAATTTCCAATGGTCCTTCCAACTGGGCACTTCGCTGCATTCTACTTATCTGCCATAAAATTTGGCAGATCCTTAAAGATGAGGCCATAAAACTATTCTTCAAAGGATGGCTGCTATCACCTGCAACATCAATGAATATATGTTAATGAAACTGTAAGCTGTTTAATAAGCCATTATCAATTAAATAAATATATTTAATCTCAAAATTACAACATACTTACCAAAGCAGCTGTCCATATCTAGGCAACCATAATTTCACTATCTAGCTCAGCATTGAAATATGAAAGCATTTTGTGGATTCAGGATATTTGGCACACACATTTGTAATAATGCTCCTGGCACCATGCAGTACCTGCACATTCATGCTGTGGAAAGGCTTCCTACTCCTATACATCTCATTATCTACTGGTGCCACAATGGGAATGTGAATGCAGTCAATCACTCCCAGGACACTCAGGAAACTAGCAATGACATATAAACCTTCATTGACTTTCTGTTGCTGTTGTGGAGTGTTTGGTAACTTGATGAATGTCTGAATGTGTTGCAGCATGGCATCCAGGAAATGAGTAAGGCACCTGGACACAGAAGGCTGACTCATCTGTTTATCACCCCCTGCTATCCTCTGGAAAGACCTCCTGCCTAGCACCGAAAGACACAGAATACAGCACTTTCTTTAGGACAGGAAGGGAATGACTTTGCCTTATTTTATTCTCCAGCTGCCCTGAAAGTAAATCACATCAGCATGTTGACTCTAGTAACCAGATGGAAGCAGAGGACACATTGTGCACCCACATGTATTTGTGATCTGTGGACTCTCTCCCACTCTTGCCATGCTTCGACTAGTCATCTTCTGCTCTCACCAAAGATGCTAAGGCGTATAACACAGAGATGAGAACTCTCCCCGCTAGCATGTGCTCCAGGCAGCTATCAATGTCAATCTAACTCTCTGACTACACTGCTGTTACTCTAACAAAAAGAAAAGGTGTATAATAATACAGTATGTTATTAATGCATATATAAGGGTATGTGTATCCTACTGTGAAAAGTGCATGTGTAAAATGTTAATCCTCCTTTATGTGCATTGTCTGAATACATATGTCTGGTGATATGCGTGTATGTGTCTGTCTGCCTCTGTGGGTCTGTCTTCACTTTGCTCTGTCTAACCCTTACCATCTCAATTTTCTGTCTGCTTTTTGAATCATGTCTAATTAGAGGATCGCACATTCCCTTGTGATACCATATTCTTGGGCAGAGCTTGTAATTTGAGTGATTGTGAATTGTTCAAAGTGCCAGATTTCTATTTTAAAAAAAGATTGAGATTATTATTTGTAACTGAGTCTGTAATTTTGCCTCAAGATATGTTAGATTACATTAATTAACTTTAGATCTGGCAGAGCAGAGATTAACCATTTTTGTATGTCTTTTTGCTTACTCATGATCATGATGAAATCTTCTGCCCTTGACTTTCACAGATTGTCAGTTCATGGTAGGTGAGGAGAGGAATGCAAAGCTTTTTATGGTGCCCACTGATAAGTATCCATGTTTCTCTTGTTAGCACGGATAAGTTACATACTCCTCCCTAGTTGGTTTAGTTACACTGATCTATTGGCAATGGTTTGATGGACATAATTCAGGCTCAAACTGGTAACATAACATAAAGGTACCCATGGACAGCAACTGTATGTGTGTATGAGGGGGTATGCATGTGTGTACATGCATGTAAGTGTCTAGCTGTATGTAGGCATGTACGAGCACACATGCACATACAGACACATAGGAGAGTATTCTCCTGGTTGGTTTTGGGGGGGGTGG
>NW_017728998.1:23677656-23692656 GCF_001723915.1 Gavialis gangeticus | reverse complement strand
ATAATCAGGGAGTGAAAGTGTCAACACTGAGGACTTTTTCAAAACCAAAATATAGATTCAAATGTGTCTAATAAATGAATTGAGACCAACTTCTTTTCTATTTTTAAAGCTACAGTCTGACTCGGAGGCATTATACTGCATGCCTTCTGAACATCAGTGCTATTAATGCTGATTCTCAGGGATCCTGGTGACATAAAGAACATTCTGTTCAGTTATGTCTGAACATACATTTTATCTACATGGTATAAGGGTTAAGAAGATGCATTTCTCTGTGGATGTCTAAACACGTGTAGGGTATCATACATAGCATACAATGATATGAAGAGTAAGAGGGGAAATGATGGACGGAAGTATACTAATCATGATTATTATTTTTAAAAATACCACCTAAGAGAGCTCTTCCTAGCATTTTGGCTGCACACCGTTTCTGCAAGATACTCTGTTTCCTGCCACACTGACCATATTGGAAAAGGATGGCAATGATTACAGGAGGCTTGTGAACTACGTGCTGAAATTAAAAACAAAGGATGTAAACAG
Source organism: Gavialis gangeticus (assembly GCF_001723915.1). Classification (NCBI taxonomy): domain Eukaryota; kingdom Metazoa; phylum Chordata; order Crocodylia; family Gavialidae; genus Gavialis; species Gavialis gangeticus. The sequence continues at coordinate 23,692,119 of NW_017728998.1, read as the reverse complement.
GATGCGTAATTAAGACACCACTGAGCCAGACATCATGACTGCTTCATGACATAACACATATAGGAACATAACATTAGCTGAAGCTAGCTTCGCTTCCACCCCTCCCTCTCTCTTTGTAGCAAGCAAGAACAACTACTCAAACAACCTGTGTAGCCTTCTTTAGATACCCTCTTATAAGCTCAAAGTTTAGATCATCTTACAGCTTTGCTTAAACCAGAAAAAATATTAAAAATGCAAGAGTTAAAGCAAAACCAGAATAATGAAAATGTGTCTATGCACATATTGCCTTTTAAAAAAATCTATATTATTTTTTGCTAGGAATTGCTTTAATCGTGTTGTATGGCGTGTGTAGCAATATAGCATACTTGTATTGACTTGTGTGTATGTACAAACTATACTGTAGTACTGTAAATGCTCCCTTTACCAAAATCAATTCAAGGATACAAAACAATCTATTGAAGAGTTTTGCAGCTGGCTTTTGAACCACTTATAAAAGACAACACACAGAAAAAATTAACCCCTGTGGCTCTATTAGGAGCAGTATAATAAATGTGCATTTAAAAGATCTATAAACACATATTTATCTGCAAAATGTTCTTGCATAAAACTGTTATTGAAAAGGCTTTCATTTTATCTTTGTGTTATTGTAATTTTATTGAATTGCTTATTCATTCTTTGATATTGTGTTTTAATGGTATTATAAATCTGTTTTATGTCTGATAGGAGCCTCATTGTAAACTGATATAACAGATAATATGGCAATTCACCATAAAAATTCTAAACCAAAAATGCAGATCAGAACGCAAAGAAGCACTTTAATTCATTCTGGGTTTCTTTTCATTTTATTTTTTAATTATTTTTCATGTGCTGGTTGCCATCTGTTGATAAAAGATGGTTGTACAAAACTCACAGTACAACACAATGGGAACTTTTTTGTACAATTCTATTCATAAAAAAACCAAGAGTATAAAAGCATTACACCTCTCTACAGTAAGGATTATTAGTTGGTGCTTTGTATAAACTGATTTAAATTAGTCACTTTTGAAACTAAATCTCTCTCTCTCTCTCTTTTTTTTGTAAATTTTTTACTTTGGGTAGTTTTTTAGTATCGTGAATAATAGAACAAAAACCACCTTCTACAGTGTCCTCTATTATACTTATTCTTTTATTAAAAATAATGTAAAACAATTATGATAAAAGATGTTATCAACATATAGAGCAATTATGTCATAAACCAACTACTGCTCAGAAACTTAGCAGGAAGTTCATTCAATAAAAGTATTTAAGCCTGCCAAATCTAAATAATAAAAAGTCTATTAACAGAAGCCTATTATGAAAAGAAAGCCTATGACCTGACCAGTCCTGTTCTGACAAATGTCCAATCCTGTAAGTAGAGCCTGAATTTGAAAGCGCATTACAATCTTTATAGCTTATTTGCAGCACTTCCAGCCCTTACACAGCTACACCCATTATAGCCTGCCAGGTGGATGAACATAGTTTAGTGTACCTTCTTTCTTCACAATTTGTTTTTACTTTGGGTTCATCATCTGACCTGAAAACAGAGACGTTTTACTTAATAAAGTGATGCTTCTCTGCAGAATAAGGATTAATATTAAAGTATTCAGCTGGAAAATAAGTAGTAACATGTCTGCAGAAGTAATATATTATTAAAATTAATAACAACCAAAGCATACCTCCAGTTGGAAAAAAAAAAGGACTGAAGAATGTGACTTGGCAACATGCTGAAATGCAGAGATTTTCATATGATTTTTAAAAGGCAACCAATCAAGCTGTCTTTACGAAAAATATCACTGTGAAAGCAACAGAAAAATCTGTGTCCACAAATATTAATTTATTTTTCATTGTTAATATTATTTTTCATTAGGAAACAACAATCTCCAAAACACTTGCTTAGGTTTCAGGTGCAATTGTTTTAAAAAAAATCGGACTGTGTGAACATACGTGAGCATGCATCTGCAACGTGAAGTTGCAAACTATTTAACACTGCTACACATGAATTAAGGGTGTTTGCATAGAACATTACAAAACCTAGGCACAATTAAGCTGAGAGTTAGTGGTAGCCTACTCTCAGGCCAAACTCGCTTGCCTGTCTTGGTACACAGCACAAACCATACTTGATACAAACTAAGTGTTGGTCCTTGATCCTGTTCTTAAATAAAAAGAGATATACACTTGGATGTATATCAAGCAAACAGGAGACTGCACATGTACATGCCAGTGCATTAGCCATTTATACAAGATACGCATTAAAAGTTTGGCAATTACTTCCTAAGAGACTGGGGTGAAAGAAGGCTTGTAAAATGGAGAAGAGAGCTATTGCAGTCCAGATAGATATGTTCTTTGTAACACGCACATTTTATGGAGCAGAATTTAACAATTTTTAAAATGCATGGGCCCATATGCTGGTACTTTACCGCACATGAGTAGAAGACCTCTTGATATTTATTTATTTATTTTAGTTAAATTCACATGGAAGGAGTTTTGAGACAGCAACATGTTGAGCCGGTGCAGCATTAATGTAAAAACATAGTTACAGAATTTTAACACTCATTTACTAATTCTTATGCCCGCTGTCTCTCTACTCACAGGGCTGAAGACTGTGACCACAGTGGAACCAGTGCACAGAGGGGACATACAGTAAAAGGAAACTGATGCAGGGCTCCATCAAGCATAGCTCCCTTGGGCCACCCTGTGCAAGTCCACAGATAAGGAGATGAGAGTTGGTGTAAGAAGAGACTGCTGACCTAAGGGAACTCTAGCTACAGGAGGCCATTATCCCCTTTACACACATGTAAAAAAGCATTCAAACTTCAACCCTAAGACTCCAACAGTGGCTGTACTGCAATTCCCCAGCTAGGAAGTAGGGAATCTTCAACCAAGCTTTCCTCAAACTGTGGCCTGATTATTCACTCTGTGCCCCAGGAAAGGGTGTATCCCAAAACACACTATATTTTGATCCAACAGATGGGTTTCCAGTGTTATTTCCTATTATAAAAAAACAAAACTATTTAATTAGTATTTATGAGCCTCAAGTGGCAGTTATTCCACTTGTGTAATTCCAAAAGTCAATGGAAGCTTTGAACACCAACGCTAGGGACAGAAATTACACATAAACTGATATAAGTGATCAGAAACTGGTTCAAATCTGTAAAACAACAGAAGCTCAGTGAACATAAACTTCGTTCAAAAAGGCTAAACCCAGTTTAAGATGAACCTGGATGGACGTAGTATCAGATTTAACTGATTTAGGTTAAATAAGTTTACTGAACTTCAGTCCCAGATCTCCTCCAGATTCAAGTTAAATCACAGTCCCCTAGCTTCACAGGAGGCATTGCACCTTCCCCACAAACCCCACCTTGCAGGGCGGGCAGGCTAGCCTTGGCCCAAGCTGTCTATTCCATCCAAGCAGAGAAGCATGCTCTAGTGTCCCGAAGCTTCTGGCCTGGGCCACTATGGGCATGTGGCTGCATTTCCAGAATCAAAGCTGAAAAGTCTGTTTACTTGCTTGTCAGTTCAATCTACACAGCTTAAACTAACCTGCAAAGATTGAATCGATTGAACCTCACGCTTTTTAACTGTCTGTACTTAGCCCAAAAGACTGCAGGATAAGGCATTACAATGTGTATTGTTAACCTGAATAACTGCAAAAATATTTCATAGCTATTAAAGGACATCACATGTAGTAGAAACAAGAGCAAATATCTAGGCAACCTACATGACTATATCCTGATACATCACACAGTAGCTTCATTTAGCTTAATGTAATACATTACAAAGGCAGCACAGAAGTTAATGCTAGTTAACAATGTAACAGACAGACAAATGTGTCTCTACAATTAAGACAAGCAGGTTTCATTATAAATCCTGTTTTAGTACCCCAAATGTGCAGAATAGCAAGTTGGTTTAGCTTGAAAAATTACCAAGCTTAAGCTGAAGGATGAAATAAAGAAATGTTTCTGCAATCCTGCGTTTTAGTTAGTGTCATTATACAAAATAACCAAGCCTGAAAGGTTGATTAGGGCATAACATTCGTGGTCTCACAGATAAAAAATTAAGAACCTTCAAAGTTTCTACATAGTTCTGGATCCTTAAACTCCCAAGTATATGCTATCTCTGAAGGGGGGAAATTAAAAATTATTGTTAAGCAAAGTTGTTAATGACTCTTGCATCTAACTGCCATGGATAGGAGATGAATAAATACCTAACTCTTAGCAGCTGGCTGTAATCTAGAGAAGAGTCCTGCTACGCTTCACCACTAGGAAAAACAGATTTTCCCCTTCCTTAATTTTGCAAAGACCTATTTTAGATTTTAAAGGACCAGTAGGCTAACCCTGCTATTGTGAGGTTTATCTCACAACTGGGTCCCGTCCCCCACCCCACAACACACACACACTCTCAGCAAAAGGCAAACTGTAGAATGGCCAATCACCTGCATTTGTTCCTGAAAAGTGTGAAAAGAAAGTTAAAAGTTACATGCTTTGAATAAGCTGAAATACTGAGCAACTAAGTAGAAGTTTCTTAACTGAAGGTGCCACCAGATTTCATTCCTCTTACAAAGTTCCCCAGAAAGGATACTTTGTGAAGCCTGTTAAGAAACATTACATTTTATTAGAATATGAAGAAAGAGCGCTTTTTAATTTATGTTCAGAATTTCAGAAAGTGTCATTTTAATCAAAATGTCAGACTCTTTTAGATTCTTCTACCTAAAAGAACAGCTTGATATATAACAAAACTTCAGTACTTTGCCCACAGTTAGAAGCTGCTGGCTTCTATAACTGTTACCTAGATGATACAGCTTTATTGTTTAATTTTTTAATCAAACTTAAATGACTGATTTACCAAAATCAGATTTATTATTTGATATAACAATGTATATTTTATATGCCTGCAAATGTTCTAGGAAGTCACCTACTCCCTGTGAGAGTCTATGCAGAACAACTGGCAGCAGAAGAGAGATGGGAAGCTGAAAGGACAGGAGGTTTCAGGCACTGGAAGCTGGTGGATTTGTGCAGTCCCTAAGACCAAGGGCAAGACTATGGGCTGAGGGAAGGGGAAAAGAGGACCCAGTTGACTCTCAGCACTCCAAAGTACAGATCCAAAAAGCCTGAGGCAGAATCGATCTTAAATTACACAGTTTTCTGTGAGCGGCGTAGTTTCGATCAGAAGCAAACAGAACATGTTTGCCCTTTGGAGGGGAGAAGGAGGGGGCAAATCTTAGATCCGGTTCTGTCATTTTTAAATCAGTCTGTGTGCCAAACTTCTGCTGTGTTACAGGTATAGACAGGTATCCGATTACTTATACGGGTGCAAAAGTGTCTGTACCTAGCCCAAAAGGCCATGGTATCTGGGAGAAGAGAAAACCTCTCATAGTACTTAAAGGCCATGCAGAGTGCATGTCCTCCAACCTGTAAGAGTTGCAAGTTCCAGTAGGCCTTTGTGATCAACCAAATTGTGTTGGCCCCATAGTTTTTAAAAACAAGGGCATTCATTTTAAGAAAGTGTGCTACTCCAAATTTAACTGAAAGCTCTGACAAGCATCTATAAGCATGTCAATGATTAAAAGAAAGTTATGAAAGAAGAAATCACTATGCACTTGTCATTAATACTGACTTCCATACTTTTTAAGTATGGCTGGCCTTCCACTCTGGCATTCCTTGGTAAACATGCTTGATAGTAAACTTAAGGACTTTTGTGAATTAATATGGAGTTTGAAGACAAACTAATCTTTGCATTACTGTCTACATAACTTTGTTATACTATAGCCTATAATGGCTCTTAGGGAATCGATTCATAGTAATGGGAATGCCAAAATTGAAGGCTGCCTATGACTTCAGTTGCTGCTTTAGAGCTTTAGTTGATTCAGATCATCTCTTTGTCCTTTCATTTCTCCATTTCTAAAATTATTGTATTAATACGCAAATATATGTACCTCAGAATGTATTCCCTGGATTGAATTATCTGGTAGTCGAACTGGAGACAACTCCCTTGATTTCCTTAGAATTTCACCTATTAATACCAGCAAAAAAATTGGCCTGCATACTGTGATGCTGAATTCATTAATGAATGCTTGTAAAATGTTTTGAGATCATCTAAAGCACACGGCTATACAAATGCAACTATCAGTAACATGGTTAGAATCCTCCTGAAAAGTAAGCGCAAGATGCCGCATGTATCCACATGTATTCTGCAAATGCTATAAGCAGTATTTTCAAAATAAAAAGGTGTATATAGCTCTCAAACACTGTTGGAGGTTTTGGCCTTTATAAAACGTAAACATCTCAGCCTTCAAAATCTCCTATTTTGATATGCCTGTGCATTGTGCTTGTCACCACAGAGTTCAGCTCCAAGCACAGACATACAGGTTTTGACTCAATGTTCTTTATTACACAACATGTTAAAAACAGCACTTTGGAGTTGTGTTCCAGGTTCTGCTATGCAGGCTGGCTGAAGAAAAACGATGAACAGCTTTCAAAATCAACTGATTGTTGTATGTTCACTGCCTTAGAAAGTGTTACAACTATACTTCAGACACTCAGCCTTACTCAAAGCAGCCTTGACAGCAATGATTAGTGAATTTGTCCCGACATAGTTATACAAGCCATGCTTTTTTTGTTTAAAAAAATTGCTTTACACACTTTGCCACAATGTTCGGCAAGATTTGAAACATGATGGTTTGCAAAAATAAAAGCCTTTTTATAAACTGTGAAAGCAAAGCCATTCATCTTAAACTAGTAAGCCTCACCTTTATTTGTACAATTTATAAAACTGCCTTTTGGATTACTTTTTTTCTTTTAAGTTGAGATTTCCAAAGGCTCCTTTAGTGAGTTAAGTGCTCAAGGCCTACCAAATGAGATTTAGGCACCCAAATCCTTTGAAATGCTCGTATTTAAAGTTAGATTTTTTCATCCAATTCTAAAACATCTTCTGTAAACATTCAGTCAAGAGTTATTTTCTGCAGTCAGGTAATAAACTCCTGAATATAGCAGTAACATTTTGCAGGAAGTTTTGCTGAGATAATAGGCCCTACCAAAAAATTCTAGTTCTCCTTACAATATGATGTTAATTAAAAAGCATTTTAGGGCCCTGATTCTGAACATGGCCTTTGGCTACTATTATAATGTATATAAATAATGATGACAAATCCCCATGATTAAAAATGTGTTATAAATTTCTTCACTCTCACCTCAAGATAAAAGACACCAGAAGAAACATATTTAGTAGAAATAAAGTGCCATTAAATTCTATGTATAGAACATTATGTTATCCCATAGTATTTTCTCTATGACATCCACCATAGATCTTCTAGGTGCTCTAGGTTCAAAGTGGTCTGAAGAAGTACAGAAAATAGGATAAAGTTTAGTAAGCAAGTGAGTTATTTGTATTTGGTGAAAGGTATACTGTACAACTTATTTAGGAGATCATAAAGAAGGTAAATCTCTGGGGTCATGCACAGAGATATCCCAGATAAATTAGTTGATTTTGACACTTTAGTGTGTGGGAAAGTGAAGAAATCAGTTTTATGAGAATATTTTTCTCAGAGGAACAGTTAAGAAAATGCTGATGAGATGTCCCAAAACATTACAGCAATATCATCAATTACATTTTTAAAAAAATTTAACTACTTCGCAATCCTTAAACATTATGTACACAAGGCCCAAAAGAATATTTCCAGAATCACCTACTGTGCTGCAGGCAGTACACAGATACCTTTACAATATTTGTTTTGCAGTGGCTGTACATGGATACTGCAGCAGTGACCTCTCATTTTATCAACATCCCTCTATAATAAGAGAAGATTCAGATAGATCACTGCAGCAAATTAAATACCAGCATTAAAGCTACTTAACCTATGAGATATGATCACTAAATAAAGAAGGTACATGGGGGGGGGGAGGAAAGAAATATAAAGTAGCTTAGTCTCTGTGAAATGTAGGACCTAGAATGCAAAAAAGTTTCCCTTTGTATCTTCCTGCACATTAAGATCTTTTCTGGGAGAAGATTTGGTAGGTACCTACGCCTATTGAAATGTAACTGTCTCAAAGTACCACATCTTTCAAAAGCAGTTAACAGGCAGGACCAAGTCCAATACTACTAAGGATAACTAAAATTAAAACATATTTGTTTGTATCACTGTCTGAAAATGAAATGAGCGGTTTTGTAAACTAAACTACACAAACAATCTATTTTTGGCCTATATTTTTAAATTCTCAAAAACTATCATTCTTACATCTTCAGTTAAGTAGCAGCAAAAACATTATTTTTTATTCTATTGTATTGCATTGTACAGAAAAGCTAACAAACAATATACACATTAAATAACAGCAGTTTTGTGATGAGATTTCCTCTTAATAGTATCAATGCTTTGTCCAAGTTTCCTGTAAACACTGGCAGTGTATGCAATTCCTATAAATAAGAACTATGCAGCTTTGAATAGTTTACTGGGTGCAATTATAAAGAAAGCCAAACAAAAGTGTTAATATCTCTTTCTGGAAAGAATAACATGAAACATGTCCCAGTGTATGAAATCAAATGTCTGCATTATTTGATCTAATGCTATTAATAAACATGAAAGCTGTGGCACCTGAGAGAGTGAAAAATGGGACACAGAAATATCTTTTAATTAAATGCATTAATAGTAAATAGTATTCCAGCAAGGGAATTTATTTATTTATTTATTTATTTAGCTGTGGGCTAAATGTCTACTCACGTACCTTGCCATTATTTCAGGATTTACACTTAGGAAACTTTTGTGTTTGTTTATGGGGTTACAAACACCAATGTTATGTTTTAGCATGACTGTTTCCACCAAAGCAAAGCAGATCTAGAGGGAAGAGGAGCAAAAAGTCAGCAGCTTAATGGCAAGTCCCACCAAGCCTGGGGGAAGCCCATTCTGGGTCTGCGAGCCACTGGGTTTGGCAGCCTTAAAAAGAAGCCAACTGTGAAGGAGCCACCGAAGGCAGCATGCTTTGTGCAATGCCTGGCAGGTCCCCAGGTCGGAATCCAACCAGCATTCCCCATCATGTGAAGACACATTAAATTGCCCCCAGGCCTGCAGGGCACACGGGAGGTGGCAGAAGCCATAGAAGTATTGCTAGGTGGTCTGGCAAGCAGCACTTGCAGAATGGTCTCAGGTGCTGCCCACAGACCTCGGGCACTGAAGAGCTCTAAGACAGGTCTCTGCTCCTGCTCTGTAAAGCAACAAAGCCTGCAGGGAGTCTGTGAGGGTGGAGGTTTTTAAATATTGTTCCCCACACCCCCATTTTTGTGAAAGGGGAGGGAAGCCATTAGCCCAGAGTATAAGACATTGGTTCTCAACCTTTTTTGACCCAAAGCACCTCTCATTAGACTCTTGGGACCCTTCAGAAAATGCCGACTCTTAGTTTCCACTCTTTTCTTGACTACAGAAAAATAATAGAGCAATTCTTGTGCTGCAAGAAACTCAGAAAGACCACAATGGGTCAGAACGTTTCTGATGCTGAGTAGATTCCTATTAGAAATCTCTGGGTTTATCATATGCATCATTTGTAGGCATCTTAACACCCAATACTGTTTACAACCCAGTGACATCCTTTAAAGGCTCTCACAGCACCCCATCTGAGAATCACTGGTATAAGAAAATACAGGAAACAGATGCTTATTGTATGATATCATGCCACCTCCCCAGGTAAACCCTCCACTTTTTAACCAGCTATTCTCATCCCCCCCACACCTCCTGTCTCTCATCCTTTGACTACAGACACATTTGTTTCCCCTTCCCTCCCCCACCACACCTGTCTTTCACCTTGTGACTACCTCAGTTCACATTTTAACTGACTGGCTTCCTTGCATACCTACTGGCCTCTGGCTGCTTTACCACTCCATCCAGGAAGAGCACAGACCATCTGCAGATGCTTCCTCAGCCTGACGAAGGGTGTTTGTGCCTAAAAACTATTTGAGTTGGTCTAATAAAAGATATTGGATTTACCCAAAGAACTTGTCTATCATTGCACCATACATGTTAAGGAGATGAATGATGCAAGGAAGCCTAACCAGCATTAGGATGATGGCAATGAGAACATTATTTGCTATTTGATTATCAACTCCTAAGCCATTCCTAGTGAAAAGGGCAGGAATTTCCCACTGAAAAAATACAAACACAAATTATGCTGCAGGTTTGAAAATAAAGAAAAGCTAAAGTAAAAATGAAGGAAAATTAATAAACCCCCTGAAAAATGTGAATTTAAAAACTGTGGCGGGGGGAGGGAGGGAGTTGAGTAAAGTAACTATGCAGAGTAAGTAAAAACTCAAAACATATTGAGAATTTAGGAAACAGATTGTTTAAGTTGTTTCAGAATAACCTTAAGCACCATCCATTCTGGACCAGACTGTCCAACAACAACCTGATACATTTGCGGGCTGATATTATGGAATTTGACAACATCATTTTAGAACCTTAGTTAAAAAGATATCAATAATTAAATGCTTTCACACTTTGTTCTTGTAGATACTGGCTATTTATCTCTGTCCTCCGAAGAAGCTAATGGTATAATGGGCAAAACATCAAGAATAATTAAGAAAAATGCTGGTATAAACTCTGTTGGAAGAAATACAACTTTTGGGCATGGCTCCTGCCTGAAATCTTACATCCTGCACTTAGTTTCAAAATTAGGGAAAGATATCCCCTCCTGATAATTTTACTACACTTATTTGTGCTTTGAAAAAGTGGTACATATTGTAATTAATGATTTAATAGCCACAATGTGTACTCTCACTTTCTAGCTAAAAGAATAGCTGGCTGAGACAGCAAACACACATTACAGTAAGCAATTTCTTTCTGTCAATTGCTTTAGAAATGTCCCCTACAACGTTGTGCTGCTCAAAGTAGTAAGACACTAAAGGTATTATTAAGCTAGTTACAAACCACAGAGATGGGGAGTCCATTTTTTAACAGAACAATACAGACACAATATTTTATCACTACAACTATACCAGTAGGACTCAATTCTGAAAGGTACCATTGCCTTCCTGGCTAGGGACAGAAGTTACACATAAACCAGTTTAAGTCATCAGAAACTGATTTAAATCTGTAATAGAACAGAAGCTCAGTGCACATACACCAGTTTCAAAATGGCTGAAACTGGTTTAAGATTAACCTGGATGAATGGAGTATCAGACTTAAGTGATTGAAGTCAAACCAGTTTTTGAAACTCCTGTTCCAGACCCCTTCCGGTTCAAGTTGAATCAGAGTCCCTCAGCATAGGCTGTGTGTTCACTTCCTCTTCCTGCTGCCCCCAAGGTCTCTGGGATTTGCAGTGCAGATCCACAGCAGCAGGACTCCGCAGGACTGCTCATCACTTGCTCTTCCTGCTTCCAGGTACCTCTGGGATTTGTAGTCCCTGATCACAGCCAGCAAGACTCTGTAGGGTTGTCCCCTTCTGTTCAATCCATGCTCACTTCAGAGAAAGGATGATTCTTGTTCAAGATTTTATGAATTCAATATCGCTACCTTTTTCCTCACTCACCCCCTCCTCAGCCTGGCAAGCTCTGCCCGCTCCCCGCCACCACCCAGGCAGACCCTAAAACTAGCTCTGGGCTGGGGCTTGGCCATGCCCCCTCCACTTGAGCAGGGATGGCAGGAAAGCCTTGGAGCTGCCAGGCTGGGAGGTGTGCTCTAACACTCCCCAGCTTCTGGCTTGAGCCACTGAAGCCATGTGCCTGCACTTCCTGAATCAAAAGTGAACACTTACTCACTTGTAAATCAGTTCAAACTCTGCAATTTAGACTAACCTGCAAAGACTGAGCTGATTCCGCCTCGGGCTTTTTGACTGTCTTTACTTAGCCCCTGTGAGGTGCAAAGTACCCATCAAGAGAATGAAAGTTTATTGACAAGATTCTTAATAAAAATTACCTTTACTACCATACTACCAATATCAAGAGGCTGTCACTGTTTTCACTGTCTGGAAAATGGCCGTAAGTATATAAGAGCAATAAATACATCAAGAATAATGTTGGCCTATCACTAGTAGATTCACTATGGCCCCCTGTTATAGTCCACATATTAATCAACCAGATCTCTCATGAATCCTAACCAAATAGGATGCTGCACAACAAGCCAAAAGCTACATTAGTTTTATCCATGATAAGAACAAGGCTGTGATAAAGGAGAATTAAAACTAGTGATCCAAAATAAGTCTATCCCTGTATCTAAAATTCATAGAGCATTTCATGACCTGGACACACTTGAAATGAAAAAGATCACGTGACTGAATGTTCAAGAACTGCAAAGGACTTATTTTCCAAACAAAATAGAATGACAAAGATCTCCACTAACTGATAATAATAATAGTAGGAGTTGTTCACATAACCACAAAAGGCGTCCCAACTCTATAACAAAGTCACCAGTGCAGGATCCTGCGGTTGTCTCAGAGTATTCTAAGAGAAGGCAAAGGGCTAATCAAGGGTGGGGGAAATCATTCTATACCTTAAAACTGATTGTCAGTGAAAGCCCTAATTATCCCAAGAAATAACACTGCACTACACAACTGAACATACCATCAGAATCAAATCCAAAATGAGGTGCAAAAAAACCCTCTGGGGCAGGGAACCACTTCTTCATCTAGGCTAGATTATAAACCCCAGCAGTTAGGTACAGAATTCATGGAAATACAGTTCAAAGATAAGAGCTTACAAAGGTAGCAGGTACCCAGGCCTTTTCCACCTCATCTTTTCCATCATAGGTGAAGTCAAGTCAGGGGATCAGCAGACACTTCAAAGCTCAAGATTTCTCCAACCTGGAGAGCAGGTGCTCCCTAATCAAGCGTGGATGCAAACCAAAAATGCTTTAGTTTCAAGTGCTATGTATGCAGAGTTATAGGAAATGAACTCTTGGCTGACCTCTGGAAAGTGGCTCCCTTTTAGATAAGCAGCTGCACATAACTGCATATTCCACTCCCGCCCCCTCTTCAAAATGCATAAACCTACAGTAATTTAAACAGAAGTAGTTCCCAATTCCTGTACATAAATCGTCTCACTCCAGTTGGTGACAAAGTTCTTACAAAAACCGTACTAGCTCTACAAATGTTTATCTTTAATCTACAAATAACTACATTTGGAGAAAATGAAATGCTGCCTTTTCATCATTAAATTATGCAAGACTTGCAATCTTCAAGAGTAAATTTGTTTCAATGAAAACGGACATCTTGGTATGAATTACAAAGGACTGGAAAATCTAAAATAGAAATAAGCCACCAAAAACTAAAGGAAGAAATATTACAGGAACCAGTATGTCAACCCTAATTGTGTAATTACTTTTTTGGCTTGGTCATATAAGCTAGAAGCAAGAAACAGGAGACAATGGTAATTTCTTACTGCTGAAATGAAGGTGTCAAACTGTCTTGTATGTTCTGTGTGCTCTAAGCTAAAGTTTACATTTATATCATGTTACTTCAATTACAATCTTAAAACAGACTTGAATACTTTAGTAGCATTAGGACGGCATTCATAAATGTTAAACACACAGTAGTAGTTATTTGCGTAAATACATTTCCATATATGTGCTTGTTATTAAAATTCTGTTGTATATGTATTTTCTAAAACAAAGTGATCTTTTCTTCTTTTTTTTTTTTTTATTAAAAACCTGTGTATTTCTCCTTTTCTACCTGGTTCAATCCCTGCTCTCCCTCCCTGGAAAAAAATGGCAGTATGATGGCGGTAGATAAACTGATGAGCCAGGGGGTAGAAAAATGCTATCAGCTTTTATCTCCATGTTGATACTTTAACCTGAGGAATGTGAGAGAGATACAAATGTCAACCATCAAGTATCATAGCAAGGTGAAACAAAGTAAAATACAGTAATTGATCTGGGTTTGATTCTGCCAAATGTGAGGTTCAAAGACTGTCCCATTAAACAGTACCATTCAAACAGACTAAGCTTTGCAGAAGTGAGCCCTAAATATGAAATGGCCAAACTCAGAGAATAAGCCAGGACCAGGGAGAAAACTCAAAACTCCTCTTTCTCTTCCTCTCTTCTGACCTCTAGACTACATCCTTTCTTATGCTCATGTACTAAATATGGATACAAGTATCTGTACCCTTCCCATTCCACCCAATAAGCCAAGTCATTAGATGTCTTTTTCAAAAGCAGCCCAAAGCAATTTTTATGCTACTACACATTATTGTCACTTTATTTTATAACTTATTTGTTTTCATTTCTTCAATTTCTCTCTTGTGGGATTGACTCCTTTGGTACAGTACTGACAGATGTATGTGTTAGAAGTGCAAACTTTATTCCTTGGTAGACAGACAGAAATCAATGTAACAAAGACCTCTTTACAGTAAATAGTCAGAATAGAGTTTGCAAGTAAAACAAATGGTATAAAGAGCAGTTGACTAGACACAAAGTAAGAATGTGTCTGTGTATTCAAAGCCACAAATGTGTTATGTGGATCATCCAAAATAAGAGCT
>NW_017728998.1:23659356-23672656 GCF_001723915.1 Gavialis gangeticus | reverse complement strand
AAAAAAGGTTCTCGTGTATTACAAACCACAAAAGTGGTGTTTGGGAAAACCCAAAAAAAAGAGGGGGGGGGGGGGGGGAATAAAAAACAAACAAAACAAAATGAGGCAAAAAAACCCAAACCTTAATTCCACTTTCACATGTGTTTTTCACATACCATATCACTGTTCTGAAATGTATTTTAAGAACTCAGTATAGAGATTTCATTTCTTCTAACACTCTACTACAAGGCCAGGTGCTTTAGTTACCACAAATGTAATTATTCTACAGCTCACAGTTGAAACAATGTTATTTAAAAAGCACCTCCACAATTTACATGACTTATTATACACAATAGTCAAGTCTAATAACAGGGACTACTTGAGGGATAGAAATGAGTGCTGAGAGGCTTTCCTTTCCAATGGCCAAAAACCTCCTGCTCCTTGACCAAGAGGGATGAAAAATGACATGATTAAAAGGCATACTACTCATACTTAGAAAACTGTTTTTGTCCCAGATCTGTTTCTTGACATGTCTAAGGCCTTAAGCAAGTATAATCTGAGGGGATGGAATGGGGGGGGGATGCATATTTAAGGGGAAAAGAAAGAAACTTATTTGACAGTCTGATTATAAAAGTAGCTGTTTGAAGCTGCTGGGGTTGGAATGTTAAACTAACTCCCAAGAAGTTAGCAGGTGATGGGTTATAACATACCCAGGCATGTGATAAACAATTTATTACATAGAGATAAACAATTTATTACATAGACAGCATACCCATGTATGCGCACACTATCCATCTCTCTACATATAAATACGGATAGATAGATCTTTATACTACAGCACAAGAGAATTTTTGTTTGCACCTTTCCCATTAAAATTATTTCACAAAGGAAAGAAAGGGACAAAAAGAGGGGGAAATGCTGTTCAGCATGGTTACATAAGTAGTTCAACTAAAGATAATGATATGACGTAAATAAGGGTTCTTAATAAAATGCCATTTGTGATTTTCTGCAAGTAGCTAAAAAAGCTTCTTTATATGCGTATGAATGACACAGATTCCCTATTTTTATTTATTTATATATACACACACACACACACACACACACATTATATATAAAATAGTGTGTGTAATATATATACACACACACACTTTTTATTAAAATACAGGATTTGAAAAAAAATGTGATTTTTAAAAAGAGACTCATATTCAGGATTTGACACAAATGGAAGCCAGAATTTGGCCTATTTTTGCCTACCCTCTTCCATCTCCAGTTTAGGATATGAGTAATTTTGACAACTGTAACATTAGCTATTTTGGCTTTCTTTAGACCTGTTCCTCCTTTGTTATCCCCTGAACAGCTTTAAGAGGATGTTATTTTGGTTTTCGCTTTCAATTTAATATTAACTATTTAGAAGCAATTTCTCCATGCAGCTGGTTTGCATCTACTAAAAGTTTTTGCTTTTAGAAACACAGAACAACAATCAATTTCCCACAACTATTCCTGACTGAAATGCAAACTCCTTTCCCCTACACTTCAATTTATGTGGAATAATTAATGGTGGAGAAGAGACTGTCAAAAGAAATTAAAAGTTAGACACGCACATGCGTGTGTGCGTCTATACTTTAACTTGGTAGTTTCTTGCTTCCATATTGTATGTGTGTGTTTGTAAGAAACTACCAAGTTAAAGTATAAAGTCTGTCCTAAAAAAATATCGTTTATATGTCATTGTTCAGCATCAGCTTTACATGTAGATATGAATCCTCTCAGTGTCCCTGAGATGCACAGTAAATTTTCTCCATTTTACAGATGGGAACCAAGGAGTAGAAAGATTAGTGACTTAATACACACATACTCTGCCGCTTAACAGCTACTAATATATGCCGGAAACACTATTAGCGCAATATAAAGGGCTGATCCTTTCCATAAATGGAATTTTCTCCACCACATATGAAAAGAACATCATAAGAAGGTATAGGATTGGGGCTAATAATCCAAAGCTAGAGGTGGTGATACACAAAAGTCTATATCAGCGTTAACTTACTCCTTTTTCCAATACCAAAGGTAAATCACATTGGTTATTTTGACTTCCTTAGACCACACACTCCTTCCCTGAAGAGATATTGCTTAGATTCCTAAACTCAGTGTCATGTTGACAAATTCTAGATTAAAAAAGCAGACGCATT
Source organism: Gavialis gangeticus (assembly GCF_001723915.1). Classification (NCBI taxonomy): domain Eukaryota; kingdom Metazoa; phylum Chordata; order Crocodylia; family Gavialidae; genus Gavialis; species Gavialis gangeticus. Next base: position 23,670,494 of record NW_017728998.1, on the reverse strand, counting down.
GTACAAACAGTTATGCAAATACTTTACTTTGTGTGCTATAGCTCCATTGAAGCTCTGAAATATCAGCTATTTTATTTCAATGGTTTTGACTAAGGATTGGTTATTGTTAAATATATATATATATACATATATTTATATATGTGTATATATATATATATATATATAAAAAGATGGGTATCGCTGCTTCCAAACAAGAATGTCTAAAACAAATCAAAACTTTTTTCTGGTGCAAATTTGTAAAATACTTAAAAAAAAAAATTACAATGCGTGTACATGCTGCTAGGCTAAGGAAGACAATATGACATTTCAAGCAATACTTCTACGCAACTGAATAAAACACATCTCAAAAGGGGATTTTATAATGAAATTGCCAATAGACTTGGGATGCCATTAAAGGCTTTTCTATAACAAAGCTTTAAAGGAAAATATTTGTTAAAACAGTCTCGTGACATACAATTTGCAATTTTTGGTTCTCTGTCAAATTAAAAAGAACATCTTTTTTATATTTCATAGCTTGTAATAGCTTATTCATCTTTTTCTGGTTTTGTCACTGGTATTTCATGTCTGCCTTGATCTTATTTTTAATCTAATTTACATACATACAAGCACCAAAAGACAATCATGATAATAATAATACACAGCATAGTATGGCTAAAATGTGACTTGAAACTTCAAGATTGCAGCTGTAATTGATGCACTGTCTTTGCTTGCTTTGTTTTGTCAGAATGAACAGAAGTCAAAAACAACTCTGATGAAAAAGTATTTTCAGAAAATGCTACTGATTCAAGAAGAAATTAAAAATACTAATTGTTTTAGAAAACTTATGGTACTAATAGTTCTAACTTATTTTTATATTATCCACCACACTCCTGCCAAACGTATCATGGACAGTGCATCCAGGATACAACTACCTAAGATGAGAATGCAGAAAATACCTGATAAATCCTGATGTCTTATTTATTTTAAAGGAATGTCCATTTTAAATAGCAATGTAGGATCAGCAGAACACAAGAGAAAATGAGCAAAATGCAAAAAAAGGACAGATTTATTGGGATGCTTTTATTGAACTCCATTTGCAAAAGAAATTAGAAGTAACCTTGACCATCCCCTCCCCCAAACCCCTCCCCAAAAACCTCTTTTTACTTTCTTCAGAAATATTAAGAATGCATTTCCCTATGCAAGAATGTGTAAAACCAGTGATTCAGTACAAAATTATCTTCCTATGATAAGAACATCTGTAGCGTTCTAATGCTACAGTCTAAACATTGGGCAATAGGCCTCGCTCCTTCAGTTTTCAGTGATAATGTATGATATGTGCCTCCTGACAATATCATCATCATAAACTTTATTATTACATTTGGTATTTCATGATATGTCTGGCAACTGATTACTGAGATACAGCATGGGATATAGTGCTCCCACACATTTCATGGTTATTTACTAAATTCCAGTATAACCTAACCATTTAATGCTTCTGGAATGTATAAACATTGTTAACTGCTAAATTCCCTGGATTAACATTTCAGAAATAATTGTTAGCAACCAACTTATTTAACAGTTAAGGAAGATTTTGATTTATTGAATAAAGAATCATCCTGGGACAAAAATCAAGATCACATTTTTAGGGAGACATGACATATCATCTATAGCCAAATGTAATTTTGCACTTAAGCACTGAAGATAAAGAGTGCATTTTTGGACTTCGATCAATGGTGAAATTTGCATGATGCCATTACCTGTCAATATAAATTCTTGATTGTGATCATACTTTATAATCATTTATAAAATGTATCAAATATAGATATCAATATTAATACAAAATTTCAGCATCAAATTAATAATTACATAAACACTGTGAAACAGATTAAAACCAGAAACATGGAAACCATTGTGTTCTGGTTGGTTCATTAGTAGCATGTTTGTCACAGGAAAAACTACAAAGTACATAGGCCCAGATTCTCAAAGGTACTTAGATGCCTAAAAATGCAGATTCCCACCTAACAGGATTTTCAAAAGCACCCTGTGGGTGCTGACTATCATCAGACCCAAATACCTTTAAAAATCTGGTCCCTTGATACTATGGTAATGGACATTTTATAAACCCTCAAATAAGATGAACACTTACTATCTACTTTGTGTCCTTCCAAGCTTTGTTCCAGCAGCAGATACTATAGGCCTGGAACAAAATTCACTGAGGTCGTGGGATTCAGTGAAAGATTCCTTTTTGCTCTCAGTAGACTTTGGTTCAGGCCTTAACAAGAGCAAACAATGTGGATATCAGCCATCACTATTTACTCCTAAAGGTTGTTAGCAGCAGCACCAATAACCCAAACCTCTGCCTCTGGAAAGAAGCAGTTAAGTAACTTTGTGTACTGGCTATATATGAACCAATTCCTGTTCCCCCGCTCTTAAAAAAAAGAAACTCTCTAAACCTAGCCTTTAATTCACAGCAGCAGGGATGTTGGGAGCAGTTCCAACAGTAACATTCAAGTACATCTTTGACCCATCGCTAGCTAATGTTAGTTCATACCACTTAAATAACTCTTTATAATCCATACCCCTGGAATACTCAGGCCTATATTGGCTAGCGTAAATCTACTGTTTCTAGGGTGGTATGGCATGTAGTACAGATAAACAGTTCTCAAACAGTAGCCCATTGAGTACTTGCTGGTGGATCTACAGAGACCTGGTTTGCCCTATAATGCTGGCTCCCCACCTTGTTTCCAACCACTACATTACATTAAAACCAGAAAGAACAACATACTACCTACAATTATTTTTCTAAATCAGTTATTCCTGTAGGTGCAATGGGATGACATGATACGGCAAATGGAACAGCCAAGCATACCAAGAGAGTTGCTCGATTAAGTTGTATTCCACACTGAACAGGCATATTGAAAAAGCCCCAAATTTAGGATGCAAGAACCTCCAGGTGTGCGTTAGCCTTTGTACTGTCTATAAAGCATTGTGGCAGCAATGACATCGGAGTCTATCCTTCAATTTATAATAATCATTACTTATTCAGAACCTTTAATTTATAAGTTCACACAAGCCTCTCTTGGATACATGCTGCAAGCTTTGGTTTATTCAAATGATTTTTTTTCTTGACTGTTCTTATTTGTTTATTTGTTTTATCATAGCCTAGACGATCTAGACACGGCTGAGGACCCCACTGTGCCAGAAGTTGTATGAACAAAACCAAGGCAGACTGGCATGAACATAACCATACAAGATAATTTGCATGAAATTTAGAAAGTCCATCTACATAATTTCCAGACTCAGACTAGGCAGAACCCACTGCTCTTTCCTCAATTTATAACCTTTTTTTTTTGCATTTATCAATATTCCATAAATTAACTTTACAAAAATTTCTCTGCCATCCACAAACAAAAAGTTTTTGACTCAACACTAATGCAAACAAGTATGCGTTTGTTAACTGAAAACCACTACCAGTGAACATGTCAAGTAATGAAAGATGTTTTCCTCTGAGAGATGTTAAATACTTAGCTCCTTTCACAAGGAACGAGCACAAGTTTCAAAAGAATGATAGCTTTATTTTGTAATTTATTTATTGCTTAATCATGAAGACCAGATTGAGGATTTGAGTCACACAAATTTGTGTTGCACCCTCCCTGGAACATGAATGTGCTATAAAATTTCATTTCCCTTTCCTTCACACAGCTGACTGTATGCTTGTCCTCCTGCTTATTCAACTAGCCATCTCAAAATGAAATGCAGTCATGTAGCAAGATTTCACTACTGCTAGACTACTTTATATAGAAAACATATAAGCATGGGAAAATAATGCCACCACAATTCTCATATATTACACCACTGTATTCACTAACTAATATAGATAGGAACCATTTTATTGCAGGCCCAAAGCAAAAACAAAGAAAGACAAGGTATGGTGGGCAAATGATACATTTCAGCATATAAAACACACTCACACTCTCTCCCTGCTGCTTCAGATTCTATTTCCTATTACTTTTCCAATACTTTTCCTATAAGTTAAAACAAGTCAGAGCCAGTTAGTCCGTGCTTGGTTTATCTTTATGTCCCACTATCTTACCCATAAAGTTAAAGCAGTAACCAATATTGTATTATTATGCACAAATTATCTAACTAATTAAATTAATATGGTGATTGCAAAGTGCTTTTCGATTAGTTAGATCTAACAGCACTGAATATAACTTGCGTGTTTAAGTATAAAACAACTGTACACCAGGTTTTAAAGATGAGTGAATAAGGCTCATATATTGATTTAGACATTTGCTTTGCCAGGACATAATAATTCCGTGGTTTAGTCCCTTAAATACTACCCAGCTCTCTCTTCTGGGGTCTTAGGCTTCTCTTCTCACCAGACATACCCACCTGCACTCTACAATTTCTCATCCCCTGGACATAACGATGGAGAGAGGGACTGCATGGCTTGCAATTTTTCTGTGGGTTCAAGACCAAGACCATCTCTCTTCAGATGCCCAGGGGGTATGAGAGGGCTAACCTCCACTTATTACACTAAGCCCGTTGCTTTATGCACCCATCTTTCTGAAAAGAGCATCTTAGAAAGCTTACGCCCATGAAACAAAAGACTGTTCATACCTCAAGTCATACTTCCAGCCAGTGGCGACACATAGGGGGTGCACCCCCTGAGACTGCCAGTTCACTTTGTGACTGGCCATGCTCACCACTTAGGCAATGGGAAGGGGGGGCAGGTGGGAGCGCTGGTTCTCCCCCCTGCAAGGGCTGGCCCAGAAACGGCTTCGCGATCAGACAGTCAGTGACACTGGCCACGGCGGGACTCCTCCTCATCACTGACTGATCACTGGGGGGGGGCATGTCCCCCCCTGACTAAGGTGGCACCAGTTGCCCATGCCTCCATCTGCAGATGGAGGCTAGAGTTCAAAAGCTGCCCAACCTCCACTGTGCAGTACTGAAGGAAACTCACTCAAGGGAACTCTGGACACCTCCCAAGTTCAGTCTGCTGGGGACTTTCTTACCATGATGCTTACAAACTGGAGGGTAGAAAAAATATTTCTGCCTCACTGAAGAGTTTTCAGGATGGAAGGGCTGGGTAGCTAACAGCAGTCTCATAGGCTAGTAACAGACATTTAAAAAGCCCGAGACTGAATTGATTCACTGAATTGAGTCTAAGCTGCGCAACTTAAACTGATTAGTAACTGGACAGACATTCTCTCTTAAATCAGGAAATGCAGCCACATGTCTGCAGTGACTCAAGCCAGCAGCTGGGGGAGGCGGGGTGCAAGAGCATGCCTGGCCGCCACTGCCAAAGGGCAGGGAAGAGAGATGCCCTCCAAGGCTCTCACCCTTCCCTGCTGGTGTGGAGAGGGTGTAGCCAGGCACCAGCCAGAGCAAGCACAACACAGGGGATGCCAGCCACCAAGTTGGCGGGGGCGGCAGCTCCTGCCCAACTGAGGAGTGGGGGTGGGGCCATGGCAGGCCAGTGTCTGGCCGCACCCTGCCCCTGCTCCAACTAGAGGGCAGAAGGGAGGGGCCAGCCCAGCTCACTGGAGCAGAGCTCCACCCCGCCCAGAGAGCAGGCCAGGATGCTGGGGGACTCTGATTTATCTTAAACCAGCAAGGAGTCTGGGACAGACATTGCATAAACCGGTTTGAGCCAAATCAGTTAAGTCTGATACTACATTCAACCAGGTTAATCTCAAACCAGTTTCGGCCATTTCAAACTGGTTTATGTGTACCGAAAGTCTGTTCTGTTACAAGTTTAAACCAGTTTCTGATCACGCAAACCAGTTTATGTGTAATATCTGTCCCTAGCCATAAGGATTTGAGATATAGTTAAGGCAAATTATTTTGAGATGTGAGAAGGATCTGAAGTATATTTCCTTCTAGACTCTCAAAGACTGTATGCAAGACAGTATATATGTGTGTATCTATACAGTCTTTGGTACATGCACAAATAAACATAGTTCAGCTAAGTTCACAATCGATGTTTCTTCTAGGTATTTTGAATTATTGTGCAATTCAGCAATTCCTACTAAGATACCAGATTTTGCTCAGCACAGAGCGTTCAACCTGGGTAAACATTTGTTTGTTTGCTTAAACTTTATTCCCTTCCTGGGCCTGTCCACTATTAAAGAAAACAACAACAGCAAACCAAAAACAGACCAAAGTTAGCAAAAATTACAAACCTCCATCTACTGTGTTAACAGTTGATAAACTTTTTTAATGTTTAAACCCTGCTGAAGGGGTAAATTTTCTCTATCTTCAGCAAGACTTAGTTCCTAACTGATTTAACTCCTCCAAAAACTTTCTTTTCCTAAATACAAAAGGTGTTGGATATGGGTTTTGCTTGTTTGTTTTAAAATCAAGAAAAAACCTTTCCTAAGATTCTAAATAATTTTACATGATGAATCAATAAATATTGCAATTTGGAATAACTACTTTGCCTTCTCACAAGACCATGCTAGATTTAAAAAATATATATCAGCGAACATCCTTAGGAAAAGAATACAGAAAAAATAGGGGAAATAGACTCATCTAAATGTGTCCTATGAGCAGAAAGGAAATTAAATTATTGTGAGAAGTTACTTTTGTCTAGTCTACTCAGAAATCATGATCAGACTAAATGGTAGATGCCTACACACCAAAATACAGCCATCTATAAGTCACTTATTCAACATTTTGTCAATGTCAGCAATATATCTCTCACCATGAGAGAAAATCTGAACTATTGCTACCGTTTCCTATCACTAAATATAAACCCTCGCCAAGGAAATCTGTTCTTTTATAGCCAATATATGAAAAAGGACAAATTTCATAAAGAAGAAAAGAATTTTATGATGATCGCATGTTACTTTTTGCGCTGGCCAAGTTCTTACATTTATGTAATGTGTCAAAATATGCTACTAGGAGTATTTCAAATATATCTTTTTCAATTAAAAAAATTATGTTACAGGTACAGCCTATATTTAGGACAAAAATGGAAGAATAATACATTCAATTGTAAACAAAAATGCTTTTATCCAAGTTTGGCTTCAATTGCTGGACATTGGAGATACTTCTAGGTGACAATGCCACGCTATTCTGAATGGCCACAACCAGTGCTGCTTTCACTATATATATGTCTCATCCACAATATTTCTCCAACCAGTTCCAACACACATACTGCAGTAGTTCAGTATGTTTTAGTATTTCTCACAGACATTTCTGGCGAACATTTATGTCTGTAAGGCGCCAATAACTAGAACTGTTAGCTGAAGTTAGAGATTTCCTCAAGTCATCCAAATTAGCTTCAGCCTGAGCTTCCTGCTATCAGTGCTGGAATGACTGAAGCTGTATGGAGCAGATGCATTATATCCAACATTCAGATGGTACCCCATTTCCTTTTTAGCTGTGTTCCGACATCCTCGATGTAAACACTGGAACTGTGTCAAGTAAAACAGGGTGTAAGAGTAGCACATGTGATACAGACTACACACAGCTAAGAAAGGAGCTGCATCTGATGCACCAATTTTGCCACCTGCATTAACTCATGTTAGAGGCAAGGGTTGTAGTCTGATGTGCAAGGACTGAGGGTTGTAATAATGTTATACACATACATACATATGTTTGTATGATGTTTTATATTCACACACATTATACACATGTGTGTAGATTATGTGCATGTAACTACATACATATATACATTAGTGTGCACAACCCCATTATTGTTAAGTTCCAATGTTGACAGAAGGGTGTAAATGCTTAATTATCAGTAAGTTGTGCAGAGATATAAGTCCACTGTATAGTGCAAATTTGGGGGGAGGGGGAGGGAGAGATGTTTTTATTCTGCTGAGCCCTTAGGCTTGAAGTTTCTTTTCCAAGATGAAAAAAGACCTCCAATCTGTGGGTGAAGTGAGGGGGGCAGTGCAGGGGCGGAAAGTGTAGCATCAAAAAAACAGAGAAAAAGTGGTAGTCAGCTCTGTTTTAATACTCTCAAAATATTAAACAAATGACGTTCTAATAATGCAATCTCCATATTTAAGCTCCACTGCTTTTCACATTTTTCAAGAACAAACTTCCTGGGCTTCAAACATTTTGCTATATATGTGGAGTGGGCAAAGTACTACTTATTGGATTATACAAGTATACTTTGTCTAATGTTGAAAAACTGGTGTTCCTTTCTGACCCTGGTGGAAAACAGTATCAGGCCTAGAAACTTCCACCCTCTCATCTGTTACAGTGCTCAAAACAGTTCCTTTGATTCGCAGACAGAATGAAATAAGAACTTTTCCCAACTTTTTTTTGTATACCGGGTCAATGGCCTGAAAGAATCTAGACTGGGAATGACCTCGGGAGAGCCTCTCACTCTACAGACTGATTGGAGAGGAGATAGTTACTGCCTCATGGTTGAAGAGAAGTGTTGCAGACTTATTGGGGTTTGTTTGTCTTACTGATGGCAGAGCCAGTATAACCACGATAGCTGCTCTAAGGGATAGTGAATGAGACAATACATTGAAAAGGTGGCCCAGAGTGGAAAAGCTGGATAAAAGCCTTTGGACCCCTACTTGGACCGACTAACTGTACTCTCTAGTCACTGCCAGAGAAGATAGTAATGCTGAAAGAGGCTTAGTGCAAGCATGCAGGAGATTTGTGACAGAAAGTTAGAACTCCATGTCAAGCCTTTCATGCAAACAATAAATATTACTTCTGCTCATAATCAGACTTTTCTCCAGCATCGTCTTTGAATGTTGAACCTTTTTCAATTAATTAAAAACTATGCACTGCAGAGTGCATATTTTATCAGCCCTCAGCTGCTTAAGTGTCTAGAAAAGACCAGGCAGTTTTTCTTTTTTCCAGGCAACCCAGAGCAAGTACTTGCAAGGGTCATATCTTTTTAATTATCTTTTCTCTCTTTGATTAATTATTCCGTCTGACAATAGCGTGTTTCTAATGCTATTCACCTGCCTTTGATGATTGACAACTTTTCTGTCTGATTCAAAGCAAACAGCTGCTGCCATGATTGCCTAGCAACCAGGATGTGATGGATGAGCCCCAAAGATGGATGGCTGCAATAAATCATGTCTCCAGCTATAAAACTGAAAAAAGGGATAAGAATAAAAGCGAACAAAAAACAAAACAAGGCTTCTTCCCATGAGTGCACTCAGCTCCTTACCAATTACACCTGAAATGGACTTTGTGTCTATTAATAGCAAAGTTTTCTAATCAGTAAGAATGCAATGATGCCATTTGTATCAAGGTGTGTTTACAATTGTTCCAGCAAATTGGCACTTGTACTTCAATTACCTACCATGTTACACAAGTACAGGGGTAGGAGATCAAAGTTTTGCCTTCCTCCATTGAAGGCTCTGTAGGAAATATTATCATCTTATACTTTCTGTGACACTGGACTTTAATGAAGTGCATAAGCCTGACTTCCTTATTTTGGCAGTTGATTGACAGTATGAAAAGTAAACTGAATGGGTATCTGTAGAAAGAACAGCAAACATCAGATCTCTGTTAAACTTTTTTTTTTTAAAACCTCATACAAAGTTAATGACGGTTTTCTGAAATACATTTGCAAAGTCAGTATGCTATACAGTGTTTATTAACTGCTGGTATAACTCTTTGCTGCTATGCTTTTTGTGGTCGAGGAAAAAGTTTATCTAACAAGCAAGGATTCAAAAATAGTATCTGCCTCTACACATTCAAAACTGATTCCTTTTAATGAAAAAAGTGTTGTAGCCAAATTTTTCCTACCACAAATATATAATACATTTTTCCACTGAGTGCCATGCAAGAAATATGAAATACAGTTAGTAAGCCCTAATGAAATCAACCACGATAACAACGTTTGAACTGGTGCACACACCACTTGCCCCAAAGTATTTGCACATGAATGCATGATCATTCCATGTCACTGTTTTAAATCGCTTCGAAAATTGTTTTGTTAGATCAAGTTTACATTGCATGATAGTCCTTGCCCACAATTCCAAAGGACTCAAAAACTATTTGTTCATGAAAGGCTCCTTCCTTTTTTCTTCCAGCAGGTGGGAGTGTCCCAGTACTAGCAAGAGTACTTCAAGAAAGGAAGTGATTACTTTGGCTAAGGATAGAGATTAACCAGCTAACCCAAGTACCAGTCTCAACACCTGGGGCAAACTCTAGGGTTTAAAGACTCACTACAATAGATGGGGAGGGTGGATGAAAGGGAAAAAAAATGTTCTGAAAGATCTTCTTCTACAACTTGGCTTTCTTCATCATTGCAGGATGAAAATACAGCCAGTTAGTGAAAAGACGTTGGATTGTGCTAATCTTTCCACATGCATGTTTTTAAAGCATATTTTTATACTAGACCTGACAGTGTCAGACAGTGTTTTGCTTAAGCAGCTACAGCCCTGTTTATATTTTAATGTTATGTACAGTACGGAACAGTAGCGGTGCAAAAGGTTGCCTGTACGCTTGCAATAAGCCATAGCATTGTCTACATTCTTTACAGTTATTAAAATTATCCCGCTGACACCCTCACTCACACACACGCACAAAAACCCAGCCCCTAAAACAATTGTAAGGCACTCCTATAATGACTGGCTAGTATCTAGTAACAAACAATGAGAAAGCAAAGCCATCAATCAAAATGTGCATGCCGAGGCCTCCATTCTGTCCCAGCTCATCCAACTCTCAAGTTACAGCTTTACACGGCAAGTCTAAATAATATTCAAAATGATAAATGGCACTATAAGCCTGATATCCATCATCAATCTTTTTTTAAGGAACATCCATCTTCAATAATGCACGTTTGAATCATGTGAAACCGAGAGCTCCCAGATTCATTTACACAACCCCCAGCAAGCTGGTGCTGCTTGAATGATACGTGTCAGCCAGTTTTTCCCAACTGCCAAACTAAAGAGAAAGAGAGAACGGGGGGCGGGGGGAGCGTCAGAGGGTTGAACAACAGGACCTAGCACATAATATGAAAGAACATAACCTCTTCAGTCACTCTGCCAATTTACCCCTTTCCACCACACACACTTTCTCTCTCTTCCCATCTTTCCTTCTCCCCAGATCTGCACTGCTGTGCTAGGCACACTGTACTAAGGGGAAAAGGCAGCATAACGCGAAACGGTGCTCCCCCCCACGCACACACACACACACGCGCGCACACACCCCCCCCCCCC
>NW_017728998.1:23653662-23658495 GCF_001723915.1 Gavialis gangeticus | reverse complement strand
AAACTTGCAAGTAGCAAAGGGACATGGACATACATGATATGGTGGGGGTGTATTTTATATATATATATACACACACACACACACACACCTGCCCAACCCACAAACCAAAGAAACACTCCCCCTCCCTTCAGAAAAAAATAATTCCCAGCATCTGAGACTGATCAAGTACATGAAACAAGAGAGAGAAAAAAAAAAATCAGTTGAGACAGTCTTGGCGGTGAAGAGAGAAAAGGAAGAAGCTGTCAAAGTTGAGAAGGATGTCAGCACTGGCCCTGATTATAAGGGCCTATACAGTTCCCAGGCCTTTTATCATCCCTGCCATCAAAAACAGACTCTGTGTCACAGATGGATGACTGATGGCTGCCAGTCTTGAACAGCCTCGCCAATCCTCCAGGAGGCCCCTGCTGAGATCTGGCCCTCCAGCAACAGGCTTGACCTAGCAGGAAAAGGACGTCAGGCACAGAGCCCAGTCCCAGAGATACTCAAAAACAGCACCCTGTTCTGTTCTGTTCTTCCCTTGGAACAATTCAGTAAGATGTTGGTTAGGGATTGTTTGTTCAGCTTACAGAAGTTAAATGTAATACCTCCTCTGCCCTCTACACTAGCACTGTGCATTATTTGAAAATAACACTCATTAAACAATTTCGTTTTCTCTGTAGTATCTGCATTTTTCTAATTTCCTTTATAGTTCATGTGCTGGGCATGATTTGCACACTCAATTGCGTAGAAAATACTGGACAGTAAAATATAAATTTGGGGGGAAACATACAAACTCATAGATAAAGCTAGATCATAAAACCAAGTGACCTTTGCAGCATTAAGTATGGTGTGCAACTAATTAAGAACTATGACCATATTAACATTTTTGTTTCAGAATCAGTGCTAACAATGTACATGGCTTATCCCATCTCATATTTTTCCCATTTCCTCCCTATCAAAATCAGTGTTTGCAAATAATAATTCAAACCTATTTGCAAAAAGGGAGGGGGTGGAGGGGTTGTTAAGAACAAAAAAAATCACCCTCTGCACTCTTTTCCCCACTTGGGACTATGCCTGAAAAAGTCTCTCCCTAGTTACGTGCTAACCTTCATACATTTTATAATTCCCATAATTCTGCACTATGTGGAAGCATCCAATTGATTATGGCACCATTTCTATATTATTTACTATGTACTGGATTTTTAATACAACATACAAATTTGTCTCTTATTTCACAAGCTATACGGTGATATTTACATGTCACTTGCAGCAACTATAAAGATTGGCTTCTTAATGAACTACATCTTTAATGGACTTCAGTGTCAAATATATATGCAGACACAACTGAGACTCTCTGCCAGTTAGAGGCTTTCCAATTTCGGAAATTCATTTATTTAAAAATGTATGTGCTTTAAATAAAATGTCACCTTTGACAAAATAAGGAACAGGAAGTTTAGCTCTAAACAAGATTTTTTCTTAAAGAATTTTACTTAGAGTGTTACAATAAGGTGTTTATATTTTTTCATATGCTTACCATATTACTTTTATTATGTGTAGCATCAAAGTGATTATAGCAATTATATCTAACAGAATTAATTATAGAACATCCCATCATTCCTAGATACATAATGCATTAGAGGTAAGCCAAAGAAAGAAAACATCTTGATTGTAGTAACTATTGTTGGAATAAATTTCTCCCCAAGCATAAAGGCAAAATTAAAGTAAAAAAAAAAAAACATTAAGAAACAGAGGAGTGATAAATATTTAAAATGCTAACCACAAACATATGAATGTAAAGTCAGGTATATTTTAAAACAGAGATACTGACTTGCTTAAAGCTGTACTGGTACAAATAACTGTGTAAATCCATTAAAGTTTTTTAATCACAAAATATGGAAACTAGCCAATCCACCTAACAAATGTGTTAGTACATAAGACAAGAGTGTATGGGTGAAAGAGTTACAAGCCTTTACGTATGCAAAATAAATTCACTCAAAGCCTCATTAATATTAATTTAAATTCAGAACCCATTTACATTAAATTGTTCATTAAAAATTGCCTATTTTATGCAACATGCATTCTGCAAAGAACACATAAGAAACTGAAACAGAGAGCTCAATTTAATGATGGAAATGAAATATCAAAAGTAAATGAATTTGAGTCATTCCAAATGTATAATAAAATAGCTCTTTCCTCTATGTTTGCATGCAAAGTTTGCCAGGAGTTTGGTAGAAGGGCATAGAAATTGTTCTACTTTCCACTACTGTAAGTTCATGGAGGTGCCCTTTTGACCTCTCTACCTCAATATAGTGACACTAAAACAAGAATTATTCATGGCCACGACATACCAACCACCTCCATAACCATGTTCAAGTACTGTGAATGTGCTTAATTACCTAAAACCTCTCAAGTTTACTCTAACCAATGTCAAGCTTAGCCTAGCTGGTAAGACAATTTTGCCTAGTGTGAAAAGAAGAGATAAGTGGCCTGTGGTTGGGAATGGAGTTATTCATTTGGTGAACACTCACACCAACAAATATAGTGAACTTACCCGATTCCCAAACAGCTGTTCTGGATGAAGAAAAGAGAATCATAATTAATAACACATGTCCTGACATTATGAATTAATAATTTATAATTAAGACCAAACACAAAGTTAGATTATTCTGGAAGAGTCGCACCTTTAGTGTCTGAACAAACAAGGTAATGGGGGTGGCAGAAAGCTTTCAGGTATTCTCTGACCTCGTGGTTATTTTTTTCCGCCCCCGGAGGACAGACCAGTGATTGTTTTCTAAAAAATAATCCAAGTCTCGACACTTACAATGAAGAGAGTTTAAATTCTGTAGAGTCTCTCTCTGTCAAAATGTCTTTGACTAGCAAAATTAGGAAAATTTAGTCAGAGAAGTCTTGCAGCCTAAAATAAGGACCCTTTATATGAATTACTGTAAGTTTTGTTCTTTATGAAAATGTTGGTAAACCATTTCAAGCACTTATACTATTCTATTCTGCATTATTATACTTAAAAAAAACCACAATGCATTCTGCTCCTGGATGATAGCTTAAACCCTTAAACCAATTTCTGGTGTATTTTTTAAAAACGTTGAATTCAAGGAAAAATCAATTGAATCCATGTTTCCAGTCCTCGTGCTTTAGGTAATCACACAAAAAAGTAACACATCCATTGTTTAGTGGGATTTTTTAAATTAATTTAATGACTAACTGCAAATGCTGGAAACTAGAATTAATCTGTCTGGATAAAAAAAGGCTTACAGACATTTAAATGCATGTATCGGGACACTTTATCAACCTAACATAAAATTGTCATCTTATCTTATTATATGACTATTTTATGCATGTGTCAAAGAATTTAAAAATGAATGCCTGTCTATTCAGTCTAATTACAACTGCATATTATCTGTCTGGGTGTACCAGTCCATATCATTGTTACTAAATACAATATATTGTATTCACCTTTCATTTTTAACTTCAGGCAGATAAACCACAATTTGGGGCGTTAACTGAATTAAAAAAAAAATCCCAGTCTTGAACACCTGAGGTAGGTTGTTTAGTAAATGATACTCAACTATTTTACAGATCACAAAACGCAGGGTTGCCCTGGAACTATGCTATTTTCAGTACTATACTATACACATACATATACATGCATACATACCTACTGTGCAGTGCAACACTTTAGGCATTTCTATACTTGATTTAACAGCTTTATCATGTAAATGTGGCTGTATTAACATTTACCAGTCTGTACTTGGATTAGCTGAGAGTCATGAACTGGATTAAAATATGGACTGCTGTTTGGCAAGGCTAGCTAGTTGAAAGCTTTGTACAGAAAGCTACCTCAGAGGGTACTTTTCGTAAATGATTTCTTTTCACGGACTATTTTACCACCATATTTATACATAAGTGTGCACACAACACACTTTCAAATTTACCATGCACTTCACCCTGAAGGTGATCTTTTCTATACTTTAGTTTCCACTAATCCTGAAAACAGCACTGACAAAAAGGAACCACTCTAATCCTGCTAACTCACCCTAGCTTCACTGCATTTCCCATAACCCTGCAGCAGTCACAATTCATTCTAATCACTTTACAAAACAATCTTTAGTAAAAAGAGGAAAAATGCAGACTTGTAAGCCAATTTAAGAAATAACTGCTGATACATCAGTTATTGACTATTTCACTCCTGCTCATGATAGTGCTCAAGGCAAAACTGAGAACAAAATGACAACATCAACCGCACGCAATAAACTGTGGCCCAGGAGAGCACTGAAGCCCTAATTGACAGCTGTCAAGCTAATGGGAGCAATGGCAGCTGATTCTGGAAAATTCTGTTTTCCAGCAGGATATTCAGTGGAATCTATCAGGCCTTTTTATATTTATGCCCCTTTTTCTTTTTTTGCATTGTTCCTCACACTTTGCAGAAAAAAAGCAGAGGACAGCCATAACTAATCATTTTGTCAGCTTGCTGCTAGGAAGAATCTCTGTCCAACAGAGAAATATGTGGCAGGTTTGGAGGCAAATAACATACCAAGGGCTGACACTGCAAGTACCTTTATAGGTAGTCTACTTTATCACTACATTTACTTTGGGGGTAGGTATGTAGTTGCAAGCAATCCCTGGGAATCAGGGAATGTGTTCCACTTCCTGAACTCGTATCTGCACATCTTGAATTTGGGCTGAAGACTTTTGTGCCATCTTTCAACAAATATTTGCTTCTACTGCACTTTTGGCCTGATATTTTAGAGGTGCTGTGAACCCGCAAATACCACTGAAGTCAATGGCCAATACAAGTGCTTAGCATCTTTTTTTTTGGGGGGGGGGGGGGGGGGGGGG
>NW_017728998.1:23649638-23653608 GCF_001723915.1 Gavialis gangeticus | reverse complement strand
ACAAGTGCTTAGCATCTTTTTTTTTTTGGGGGGGGGGGAGGGGGAGGAATCAATTGATCTACACATATATAAATGTCCCTGTTGATGATCTGCCCCTTTAGAACATAAGTACTGGAGCTGGATCTGGGGATTCGAATAGGGCATAAGAAATATGCATTTATCTTTACTATTTAAACCACAATTAGCAAAAAAAATATATACCACTACACCAAGTTCTCTTAAGAGAATTTAAAACCCATGCTACTGTCCAGGCCTAAAAACAGTAATTGTTTCATGCCAAAAAAAACCAAAAAAAAAAATGAATGAGTTTCCAACATAGGATTGCAGTTTCGCATCCTTCCTTTCTGTGGAATAATATGTATACAGAATATGTATTAAGTCTTCCCTGTCAATGCAAATTATGACTATATTTTTTCTGATATTTTAAATAGATATGTTTGTAAAAAAACAGCAAGTGAAAGCTATAATTTAAAGATAGATAATTATTGTTTGCATGAACCAAACTGGCCTCCATTAATACAGTATCTCTCAGCTTTTCTAGACTGTAGCCTCAAACTACTAAGTGTTTTCACCCCTTCTAACTTAAATGACAGAAGTCTTTGGAGCAGCAGCTGTAATTCAGATCTTCCCCCTGCTTTAACAGGTGTAGAGTGAAAAAGTACAATCCCCTGACAGTATGCCCCAAATTTATCCAAGATGCTCATCTGAGCCTTTCAGTAAACAAACTGAAATTATCATTTTTATAGATTCTTGATTCTCAGAGACAGCTTTAGTCTTCTACAGTGTGGTGTTAACACTTGGGCTAGACATAAAGAATTTGTGCACCTGTCTGTTATGTCTGCAAGCGCTGTGCTGCTGAGAGTTCTTTGTTGTTGTTATTCTACTCCAGACCATTAAAACGGCCCTAATTCCTATGACATGATTATCCAGGTACCAAAGCCCATTTGTCACCTGCAGCAGAAAATTGAGTTAATGCACAACTAAAGGCAACCAGGACTGTGTAATATCAACTTGATTACATCAAACTAGCTGCAAACCTAATTCTGCTGGATGACACTGCGTGGAGCTTGTCATCTCCAATCATTAAAGCTGTCAGGAATCCATCAGGTTTACAGCTAATTAGGTGAACACTAATGAAGCTGGCAAAACAACTTTTCTTTTTTTATGGCTGAGCGGACCTTTCAGTTTGGAGAAAAAAAAATTCTCGAGTATTCTCAAGGTTGCTGGGGACTGGATTTCCTGAGTTACCAATCAGCAGACATCTTTAATTCCCCCCCCACACTTTTTTTTTTGCTCTATCTGTACAAAGCAATCAATTTGTCATCACTCTCAGTATGCCACAAAAGCAGTCATGAACCTTATAACTTGCAGTTGTGAAACCAAAAAGAAGGAAAAAATTAGAAGTTTCTTCCGTCTCAAAATAAAAAATGCTCATGCAGAGCTCACTTATTTATCTTCAAGCACTTATCAACAGCATAATTTTTTTTTTCACTCTTCTTAAATAAGTAGCCCTTTAGTCATTCTACATCCCCCATATCCATTAGGCAGAGGCATTTTGATAAAGTAAAGCCAAAGCTAGTGTATGGGAAAGAATGAAAGCACTCACTCTGCCAACTTCTGATTGACCATTAAGCTATTGATGAATGTGCCTGTCAGGAGAGAGACAATTAAATCAAATATGAAACAAAGTCGTTTTGACGGGTCATTTTGATAGAGCAAAACCATTCTTCCATCTCCTATTAGTCCTGCAGTCAAGTTTTTGTAATGAATATTTCTTAACTAACCTATTTCTTTGCTGCTTTAAAATGTGTAAAAAAGAACCCCACTTCTGCATATGTTGTGAGTAGATAAAACTATAATTTCCAATGTGAGCATTAAAGCAGCATTTCAGTAGGAAACCTTTACGCGCCGCGTTAAACATTTTATATAGCAACCAAAATACCAAAAGTGTAAAGGGATCACACTTTTACTAAATGTAAAAGATATATGACACATCATGGATGGGTCACTTGAGAAACAGTGCCCCTCAGTATGTGTGTGCACTAAAGATAGATAGTTTCACTGACAGAACAAAAGTCCAAAATACAGGTCAGCTCTTCGACGGATATGCTCAACTTCTCAGAACTTGATTTTCATGCAAGTAAATTAAGGTTAGCTGTTACGAGGTATTTTGAAAGGACAAAAGTTTTCAACACATTTGAAGACTGTGCTTATTGATGGCACTGGACAGAAAGTCAAAATGCTTGAGCAAATTATTTTGCTACAGTAGCATTTCCTAGATCTTATAAATACTGCCCTTCAAAAAGAAAAAAAAAAAACTTTGCAAACTTTCCAACTATCAGAAGACGACGACAACTACACAATCTACTGCAAAACACACGGTATCTTCTATTTTAAAAAAAAAGTGTTCAGCTCGCATAGGTATCAAAGGATGTGGGGAATGAAATGTGGACAGAGCTCTTTACATTCGGTTACTCGTTGTGTTGCTTGCTTCTTACTAAATTCAAACTATGGCCCTTTGAGAACTTGTCATATTGTTTGAACATACACTCAGCTTTTTGAAAGCACTGCTTTTGGCAATACTCTGTTAAGTAGCAGGATCACCTTATTTAAGTTATAGTAGGCACTCCTAAATGAACTACTTAAAAATACTACTACACCATTTGGAAAACTCCCACATCCATCCATGCAGTACATATGGGTCTCTCCTAAAGCGAGAATTATGAATGCTTCAAGCTTCACTTCCTGGTTCCCCAAATTGTCGCGCTAATGAAAACAGGCCCTGTATTTCTACATATCTAAGTATTATCCCCACCAAAACACTCGCCCCTGCGATTCCCAGCATGTCACACATCTAGCCAGAAGCCCCTAAAGTTGCACTGACAGAGAGTTGACAGGCCACATGTGACGTCACTGAGTCTGGCGTTACCATGGCAAGTGATTTATTGATGTTTATCGGGAATGAATAGATCAAAGGCAGCCAGATGACAGGTGATCAATCAGCCATCAAATCAAGGATGGCAACAGGCCAAGGAAACCCTTTTCCAGCCCACATATCCCCAGGTAAAGATTATTGTAACATTTTTTTCCCCCTTTTACTTTTTGCTTTTTCAATTTGGCTTTTCCAGAAAATGCTGCTCGTGTTTAACAGGAGTTGACACTTCTGGCATCAGGAAAACACAACCAAACACAAGAGTAAAGCCCAGACAAAGCCCAGTAAAGTATTTCTTTAAAAATGGAGGAGAATGTAAAAACCAGCATCAAAGACACTTGCCAGTCATCTGACAACACACAGACTCTTTTGCTTTGGTTTCCTGTGCAGCTCCTCAGCTGGGGCTCAGAAATGAGGAATCAGTGGCATTAGGACAAGAGGCTGCCAAAGAAAGTGACCAAGTAGGGGGATGTGGAAGTGCGCGGAGAGGTCCCCAGCGCAGTACGAGAGGAAGAGGGGGAAAGAGAGAAACTTGAGGGACGGAGCCTAGCCCGGGCTTTGATGTTAAAGCAACAATGCACATCTCCAGTCCCTGGCACCACACAAATACCCCCCACCTATCCGTACAAGGTCTTTCCTGCAGAAAGAAAGGAAAACAAGAGGATGGCTGGCTCCCACAAAACTGCACGGATGTGAGAGGAGGAGGTGGAGACTGAATAACAAATAAGAGAAAGAAAAAGCAAAGTAGGTGCCAAAGTAGGGGGTGGAAATGGGCAGCACATCTCCCTTTCCTTCCTTCCTTCCTTCCCTGCTTCCTTCCTTCCCATAGAAAAGCTACACACGCTGTTCACAGAGAGAGCCGCGTCCCTGCCCTTCGCCAGCGTGGTCCCCAGCCCCGGGGGCAATGGGGGAGCCGGGAAGTCGTTCCCGAAGTAGGCAAGGGACATGGGTGCCCCCTCCCCCCCCGGAAGGAGAGAAGCGCCCAGGCAAAGTGCGGCGTCTGCCAGACCAAGAGTTACTCTGCAAAATCCGCGGCGG
>NW_017728998.1:23644288-23644638 GCF_001723915.1 Gavialis gangeticus | reverse complement strand
CGGGCCGGGCCGGGCGGGGGCCGAGCGCCTGCCCAAGTGGCTCTGCCCGCTGGCAAGCGGCTGCGGAGGAGACGAGGGGAGAAGGCGGCTCTCGTACCTGCTGCGCGCCGGGGCGCTTGCTGCTTCCTCCTCGGCATGCTGAGCGGCGGCGGCGGCCGGGGAGAGTTGCTCTAGCCCCACAGATCCGGTGAGCTGCTCCAGGCTCGGGCTGGGGAGAGATTTGGTGTGTGGCTGGGCATACGCGATGCCGAGAAGGAGGAGGAGGAGGAGGCGGCGGAGGAGGCGGCACAGAGGAGAGGACAGCCCTGCTGCTGCTGCTGCTGCTGCTGCTGCTGGCAGAAGAGGGGGGA
>NW_017728998.1:23638900-23639288 GCF_001723915.1 Gavialis gangeticus | reverse complement strand
TAGATGCCAGTAAATTTAATGTGATGTAAATGCACATGTAGATGCACCCACTAAATAGGGAAGTTTGACAAATCGGCCCGGAGGAAGGAGGAGGGGGAGCCCCCCGAAGAGGTGTGTGAGCGGGAGGGCTGGGGAGAGCCCGCAGCGCCGCCGCCCCGCCCGCAGCCCCGTGCCCGGCCGGGCGCGGAGATCACGGCATAAAGCGGGGGGGTTTCTCGGCAGGAGCCGGCCCAGCTTCAGTCCGCGCTCCTCCCGCTCTGCCTCCGGGTCCCTGCTCGGCGCTGGCGCTGGCGCGGCGGCGGCAACAGGCACAGCTTGAAGGGAAACGAGACGATCGCAGTGTCACTCCAACTAGTCGGCGGGGAAGGGAGAGGGGCACCGCGCTCCG
>NW_017728998.1:23637301-23638889 GCF_001723915.1 Gavialis gangeticus | reverse complement strand
CTCGGCTCACCTCGCCGAGGCGCCCCAATCCCTTCGGCCCGCGGCGCTGGCTCGCTGGCAGGGGGCCGCGAGCCCCGCACGCACCATGCACGCACCAACTCTTGGGCGGTTGTTTTTTGTTGGGGGTTGTTTGGGGGGGGTTTTGTTGTTGTTGTTGTTGCTTTTTTTTTGAAGATCACTTTTTATTTTAATTTTTATTTTTTTTTGGTCCAAGTTCATTGGTGAAATCCCGGGTTTAGCGAATCGATGCGCTGCGAGTTTGATTGTGTCTTCCTGGGCTGCAATAATGTGCGGCGGAAAAAAAAAAGAGGGGATGGACTCGAGCAGTGTTTCAAGTGCTTGACGAACATGGAGCAGCAGCGATTGCCAAACACCTTCCTGGCTCCCACTTGCACTTTCTTTTCTTTTCTTTTCTTTCCCCCCACCCCTCCACCCCCCTCCTCTCTTTCTTTGTGTGGCTGATAGATATGTAATGACAGCTTCAGCAGATCGCAGCCAATCGCCTTAAGTCCCAGATGCCTTCTTTACTTAAGAGAAGTGAAGCAAACACCAGTAGCAAATAATTTCCCCTCTTTTCTTTCTCTTTTTCCCTTCTTTCTTTCTTTCTTTTTTTTTTTTTAAAGTTCACAGGGAGGAAAAAAAGGATGATCTCATTTGGACGGTAAGATCAAAAAAAAAAAAAAAAATCTCCACTCGCCCCCATTCTTCAAGATTTGGGATAATTCCAAATACCTGACTCAGTGCAGATGTTGTTGCGTCTCCACGTCTCCTGCAGCCGCCTTGACGTTGGGTTTTTGCTCTTGCTTTTTCTTTTCAAGTTGCAGGACGCTCATGACAGGGTGGAGAAGTTACAGATCTATCTGTAGAGAGAGCTAGAGATACAGATTGTTGTGATGATGGTGGTCAGGAGTTGACTGGGAGGGAGGAAAAAAAAAAAAAAGCTGGTCTTTAGGATGAAAAAAAAAATCGCAGTCGCCTAAAGTCCCCGGGAAGTTGCTACTGTTGGGGGAAAACGAAATATGTCTTGAAAACAAGATCATGGTGAGTTGTCAAACGCCGCTTCTGCTGCCAAATTCGCTCAGTTTCCATTTCATTGATACTTGCTGGTTTCTTCTCACAGTTACAGTCTCTGCTCGCAGAAGCAGCGATCACATTGCTTAAGACTACACTGAAGCCTTACCCCACTCCCCCCAAAATCCTGTGTGTGTGCTTGCGTGTGTGTGTGTGTGTGACTGCGTTGTTTGCACCAGAAATAAGCGACTTTCACTGAATCGGGATGTTTTTAGCCCAGTCTCCCTCTCTCTCCCACTCCCCCTCTCTCTCCTCTCTCTCTCTCTCTCTCTCTCTCGCTCGCTCTCTCTGCTGCTATGGCATTGCATGCCGTTAGATCCGCCCTAACATCTGTCCGTCTAACCATTGGCGCATCCATCAGTGTCACACTGACTGCACATTGCAACGACAACACATCAGACATAACATAGCCTGTGATTCAATACAAATAACTAACACACTAAACAACTTAACCAAGAAGGAGGGGATCAGCCGCGGCATAAGTATTTACAAATGTTAGGCAAGCTCGGGAAACAGA
>NW_017728998.1:23627567-23632301 GCF_001723915.1 Gavialis gangeticus | reverse complement strand
CATCAGACATAACATAGCCTGTGATTCAATACAAATAACTAACACACTAAACAACTTAACCAAGAAGGAGGGGATCAGCCGCGGCATAAGTATTTACAAATGTTAGGCAAGCTCGGGAAACAGAGGACTAGGCTTTCATTAATAACTCATTCTTCCTTCCCCCCCCCCTTCCCCTTTACATTAAAATTAGGAAATAGGAAACCTAAACAATGTAGCATAATCCTAAAGGATACATGATTTGCCAAAGGCAGTGCAGACGGACTGCAGGAGTGGGCAGGATCAGCGTGTTAAGCACTTAGACCAGATGCATTTTCTATTTCTTCAGGGGAAACCGCTAAATCTGTATCAAATAAAGCAGAAAGATTGAGTAATATATAAACTGCAGTTTTAAGTGACTGCAAGCCAAGGCGAATGAAGTTCTGCAACAGACACTATACAGGATGGAGTATTTCACATAGCTTTGCAACGTGAGAGGCTACAGCAAACTTTCACGGGCACTGTACTCCTGAATTGGAGAGAAGCACTACAGACTACTTCATTGGGGGGGAGGGGGGATCAAGATTAGCAACACTTAAGGCATGAATTAAAAACGCTAAAGAAATAAAAAAAAGGAAGTAGAGGTATAGGTTTTTTTTCTTTTCATGCTATTTTTAGATGTGAAAGATCCACCCTGTAATTCAGAAAATACTTTGATTCTTTATTAGTTGGCACCAGAGCACCCTGAACCAAGGGCTGTAGCGGCCAGTCGCTATTTTCTGCAAGGACCAAGGAGTTTCTTATTTCCCCAACTCTGTTCATCTTTCACCAAATTCACAGATTGCAATCATTGCATAAAATGTGCATGATGTAATAGAGCCTTATTGCCTTGACTACGCGGTACATGGCTTAGGGTCCTGGATGATGGATCAAGGACTCGAAAAAGCTTATACAGAGAAAAGGGTTAATGTCTTTTATGCACTGCCGTTCTGCAAGATCGCAGTTACTTTTACTTTCTTCAGCTCTAAAGACTCTGAGTAGGTGCATGCGTGTGCTGACATTTTTTGTTCCTGTTCAAGTTGTACTCTTCTGTACACATATGCATGCATTTATTAATTCAGTAACCATCTATATTTTAACAAAGCAGAGATCACAGAACAGCTTTCACTCGGGCATAAATGCACAAATGTTTGGAAGATGCCAGCAACCTGCAACAACAGAAGCTAAGCGATGTCACTTAGGAGAGACATTTGTAAGAAAACCAGAGCAGGTGCTATATATTGAGGTTTGTTTTAAAATATTTACAAGTTCACCCTTTCTTTAGAAGGGCCAAGAGCAATTTATGGCATTAAGAGAGGTAATAGTCTAGTAAAAACGGGCCGTTTGGAGATCAGTCCTTTTTTAACGTTGGAAGCTAAACTCCTTCGAAACAGCAGTCGGTGGACTTTTCCCAGGTCAAGTAGAAAGAGTAACTCGTGTGAGAGAGGATAGAGACATACGTATCGACATATGTGTCTAGACCCACGCATCGCACGAAGTGCCAGAACAACCAGCAAGCTGTAGGGGAATGGGGTGTGCTAGCTCTCTCGATCTGAAGGCAGAAACAGCTCTTGAACTTTCTCCCAGACGAATTACAGCCTCAAATGTAGATTCTATAAAGTGCGTCAGCTTCCTTGGGGGTCACAGGTTATTGCAGAAGAGCTGAACCCGTAATTTTATTAAGTGTAACACTTACAAACATGATGCATAAAATCGATGGCTCTACAGGCTACAACCACAAAGACTCAGCAAGCACACAAGGCTCAGCCCTAAGCTAGCTCTTTTCCGGAGGTTTGAAAAGAGACCTATTCTTTCTAAGAAAAGTCCCATAATTAGATAACCGCCACTTCTGAACTTCACAACTCTTAGGAGTGCTGTATAGCTGGCCGCAGTCATTTGACTGCCTTCTTTGCTGTCTGTTTTCTCTGGTCATTTCATTTTCCGGTAGGAAAGACTGAGGTATGAGAAGCCAGTCGGTGAAACTGGAAGCCAAGGAGGGGGGGAGCATACTGACCCGAGAAAGAGCCCGTTGAAATCAACTATTAGTTATGCTAATAAACGAGGGAGATCAATATTCAACTTCATTAAACTTAAAAGAGCTGCTGGAGAAGAAAATGACTTTCAGGAAGTAACATGTTCCATGCTCTTTCTTTTCCCTTTTTCCTCCCTTAAGCAAAGTGTTAAAGCTGGGCACACTCCTTCATTAGGAATGAGGAGGGCAGAAGTGTGTGTCTTGGTGTACGTGCGTGTGTGTCCCCCCTTGCAGAGACGGATTTGTTACTATTGGGCTGATTGCTTTCGGAGGTTCAAACGCGAGGTGTAAATTGCTTGCTCTTTGGATGTTTTCCATTGACTGCTTGCTAATACCAGGCTAATTTGGGCTGCTTCATTTTTTAAATAAAGGCAAAAGAACCAGCCCTAACTGACCTGGTCTTCACAAGTTGAATGTCATTAGGGCCAGGGAATTAAAGCGTCTAAGAAGGGGCGCACATTGCGGCTTAGGCCTTTTGAAAAGCTCGCAGCAAGGTAGTGGCAAACCAATAGGTGAAAGAGTTAATGGCAGGGAAGCAACATAAATAGAGGATGAAAGGAACCAGCTCTTCTCAGGCAAAAGCACTGTTACCGCTGGAGCATTAGGAAGGGAGGGAAATCTCCTAACCTTGCAGAAGACAGAAGAAAATAAGTTTGTGAAGAGCAGTGTGAGACTCTCCTTAGAGTACTCCCCTCTCAGCTAATTACTTACAACTTATAACGAGCCCCCCAAACGAGTGGCTTATCTCAACAAGATCTTTTCTAGATATGGATTAATGTGCAAGATGCACTTATTTACAGTGACAGCATATATCCTGAAAGGCTGATTTGCAGGAGCCGCACTGAAGTACCTCTGGTGAACTTCGGGAGTTCTCCTAGCTCGTTTCAAACAACCCCGCAATACCTCCTGCTGTCCTGTGCCACCGGTTTCTTATGCTCCAGGGCGCCTGAGTGGGTCTTTTTCAAAGCTTCGTGACGCATCATCGGCATGTAAAAACTGTGCAGAAAGCACTCCAGTTTCTCCTGGCTAAGGACAAAGGAGAAACCGGGTACTCCAATATCATGACAGATTTGTAGGCTCCTGACAAGTTTGACTGCAAGCATCGGGCACGCAAAACAAGACCCCACGTCTTTAAAAACCAAAGCACTGGCAGCCGTAGTGGTGCATCTGGGCAGAGCCTAAAGAAATCTTAGGGCATCCGCTCAGCTTGATTAGTACCAAATTCTGTTTTCAACAATGCCTGTAAATGCCCCCAGTTTGCTGAATACAAATGAATGAAACTTTTCCTTCGGGCTGCAATCTTTGCTCGAATGTAAATTGTTTTGGTGACTGAATTTACACAGCAGCAAAGTTTGTTTGTCTTAGTGCAGTAGCTTTGCTTTAACGAACCAGATGTTTGGTCTGTAAATTGTCCAGAGGACTCTTGCAGCTCCGCCACAGAGCCAGCCTCAGCTGATGGGAGCGTGGACGGCGATGCCACGCTGGTCAGGCGTGGGCAGGCTGGGGAGAGAGGTGCTAGGAAAGGAAGAGAACGACAGTGTCTTTATAGTTCGAGCGACTCATTTAACCGCCCCCTAATCTTTTGGGGAACAAATTTACCTCCTTGTAAACCTGGCAAGAAGAAAAAATCCCCAGCCACCCCCAGACCTTAAACATTTCCGCAAAAGCGGCCGAGGGAACAACTGCGCTGATTTAGCAGGAGAAGGGGTCGCGAGCAAACTCCAGCCCCGTCCGCAGCTGCCGTCCCCGCCGTGGGGAGCCCCACCGCCCGGCTCCTACACCCACTGCAGCCCCTCCACGCCCGGCCAGCAGCCTGCCGGCGTGCACTTTCAAGCGGCACTTCTTATCTCGGGGCACTGAGGGTCTGGCTGCTTCGCCAGGCAGGACTGTGTCACAAGCGAGTTTGTACAACGCCCCGCAGGCGTGCAGAGCCTGCGGCAGCGACACAGGGGCCGGTGCATTGATCTCGTCCCTCCGCCAGCCCCAGGAGCAACCTCTGGGGATGGGACTGCGCTTTCCCACAGCCGCCCCACAGCCAGCAAAGCGAACCGGAGCAAACGGCACCTTCCGGCCGATGCACACAATGCTCCGGCTCCGGCTCCCTGCCTTGCCCGTCCCCGGAGAAAAGTTGGGCGCCTTGGGCGAAGGGATCTCTTGGGCGTGTGTAGAGAGATCCTCACAGCTCCCGACACACTGCAGCCAGGGGGAGCAGATTTGGCCCTTGAACCGCCTTGCAGGGAGCTCTTGCAGGGGGGGAATTCAGTCGGGGGCCACATTGCTGCAAAAGTGCAGCCCTAACCCCCCCAAGCTTTCCTCTGCCCCAGTGTGTCCCGCGAGCCCCGTGTCACCCTGACCCGCCCGGATCCCCTACCCCCGGCCACTTCTGCCTGCTCCCGTCCCGGAGAGGACGGTGGATGGCAATTAAAGCTATCGTCGCAATTCAAGCCTCTTTGAATTATCACTTTTTTTCTTGAAAGGATCTAAGGTCTCTGAAGAAACAATTGGCCAGTGCTTTGAAGAAAATAAGCAACACCATTCAGAGCTACTGTAGCGTAATGTATGAACTTGGGCAGCAGAAAAATCTTTTATGAAAAATGGTTACAGATCTTGGAACTCCACCATATGTGCCAACAAAAGCTATTGTGCTAGCAAGAAGGGGGTTAGTCCTTTTTCTTTTTTTTTTTTTT
>NW_017728998.1:23626290-23627340 GCF_001723915.1 Gavialis gangeticus | reverse complement strand
TTTTTTTTTTTTTTACCTAGACAAAGTTTGCTAGCTTCAAGCTTTGGGAACGCCTTTGTATGGGCTGGCAGTGATCCTAGAGCTGATTCATTTGAAAGGCATATGAAGGATCTAGGAGAAAGGGGGGATTCCCTTCTTTATTGTGATTAGTTTTTGAAATTCCTTGCATCACCTGAAAGTTTCCCTCGCTCAAGGAAAGCAGCCCGGGCTGAGCGGCACCGGGAAGAGAACACGACGCCTGTGATTTAATGCACGAAAGACGTCGCTCTGCAGAGCTCCGGCACCGCTCTCTCCCTCATCAAACCCCGCTGCAGCGAGGTGGATGCTGGGCACGGCGTCACCCCGACAGAAACCCGTCCTGGTCGGACCGGCGCGGGATGCAGGGAGTCGGCACGACAAGGAGTCCCCGGCAGGGGCTGGGCTCAGCCTGGCCGGACAGGGCACTGTTTCCAACTCGAGTTCTCAGTTTCTCCTCCTTTTTGTTAAGTTCCTGATCTGCCAACAAAGTGCTTTGAACTGGCTCCTGACACCGTGCGGGGCTGGCATTGCTAAATGACTCGGTTCCCGAATGAGAGGACATTACAGATGCTGCTGTCTCTCCCCCCAGTCAGCAGCCGCTTCGCGAGAGGGGCTGGGCTCAGGCACCCCCAGGGCACAGGCAAAGGACACCGACTTCTGGATCCGAAATTAATCACGTCTGGCGGAGCCGAGACCGCATTCAAATGAGATCATTACTGTTTCCCTCCCCAGAGCACCTGTCCGCCGTGCACCGGCACCCAGGGGTGCCCCCTCGTGACATAGCCGGGAGGGGCGCTCGCGTTTCCACTGGAAACCACCCCTTCCCCGAGGTCGTGCCGGGGCTCGCGTTTTGCAGGCCGAAGCGTGGCACGCCGCCGCCCGCCCCGAGGACGCTGGCGCACCGTGACCCGTCGCGCCGGGAACTGCGGCTCTCGGCCATGCCCGGGAGCTTGTGTCTGCGGGGGTGCTCGGCCTCGGCTCCCCGCGCCCGGCCCGGGCTGCGGGACCCGGCTGGCGCGGACCCGGGCACGT
>NW_017728998.1:23620467-23626085 GCF_001723915.1 Gavialis gangeticus | reverse complement strand
CGCGGACTCCCACCCCCGCCCGGCCCGGGCCAGGCCGATGAGCCTCGCTTGTCACCGCCGCGGGCGCGGCAGTGGCCTCTCCTCGTGCCCTGTGCGCCTCCGACAACCACAGCGCGGCTCCCGAGGGGGCAGCCGCAGCCCCTCGCGCCTCCAGAGCCACCTCGCTGGCTCCGGGCGGGGGCACAACCAGCTTGACTCTGTGCACGTGTGTACATGTCTGCGCAAGCATGCACACGGACACAGCCTTGCTGACGGTGTGCGCGTGTGTGTTAGTGAGAGAGAGAGAATAAGCCGCCCACTTTCAGCCTCCTTCAGCCCTGCAAGTTGCATCCTGCCAGCCCCAGGACCTTTCTCCCGCTGCAGGAACTCCTGATGGGGCAGGCTGGGACTGTCCTCTAGCAGCTCCGTTTTCTGCACTGGGGTGGGGGAGAGGGTGCAACCCTCTTCTGAAATGCCTGAGCAAAACTGGGCAGGCTCTCAATCCGCAAACAAGCTCCGCTCCTGGCCACTGAAGCTGGAGGGCAATAGCCACAGGGGTCTTTGAAAGGGAAGGAGATAGTTTAGAGAAAGGGAGGAGAAGCGGTGCCTGCCTCCCAGGACCCCTCCACCCTAATTCCTTCTAAGAGCAGCCCTTAGTAGTCTCAGTGGACACCTCCAGAGTCAAAGCACCCAGGCAAATCCCTGTTTTGCTGTGTAATTCTGCATGACATAATGCGATGCGAACGTGATCGCACAAAGCAATGACTAAATGCTCTCATTGCCCATGCCCCCCTGGCAATCAGCCCTCCAGGCCTAAGGGGCTGCTGACACTCTCTTCTTGCTTGATGAGTTCATTTGGTCCTAGCCTTTGGTCCTGAGAAGGAAGTGGTTCTTTGCAGCTGCATTTTACGCACAGGCACAAAACTGCAAAACCAGGGTCTGCTTTAAAAGGATCCCTGCAACCTAAACTGCTCTGCCAGCTACCTGCAGGAATACTTTAATAACATAGTATTATCCTCTAGGCATCCACCTGAAAGAAACAAGGTATCTATAGAAGACACTGGATCCAAACCAGGGCATGTTGCACCTCTTCAGTTATGCATCATAGGGGAAAGCTTCACATACACGCTGCATACCTTCTTCAGGGAGGAACCTTGCCAGGTAGAGCTGGGCACTGGAGAAGCAGAGTGCAGAAGGGCTGTGACATGGGCAGGTTTCCCTGCGTAAACTTTGCTTCTACAACATGCAGCCTCTTGCCTCTGCAGTTTGAATTTAGCTCATGGGGAGCAGTGCAGGAAGGGGGCCCAGGCTTTGCCTTGACTACAGGGAAGGGAGGAAAGGAAATGGCATTTTCTCTCCTCTTTCTCATTGTTTCTTCTTCCCTGTCTTGCAAAACTCTCACTTTACCCAGCAGAGTCCCCGCAAAATACACTCCTGCCTGACCAGGGAAGAATTTCAAAGGAAGCAGTAGCCATCCCCGAGAGGCTGAGAGGGCACAATCCTGTGTTCCTCACTCAGGCAAAACTCCCACTCAGTGGCTTTGCTTGGAGTTTTGCCATATCAGGGCCTAGGAAACAGGAGGAGACTGCACTAAGTACAGGGCAAGTGGGCGCACTGCAGGGTGGGGTAGGGGAGGCTGGGTCTTGGGAGACTCTGGGAAGTGCAACCATGGTGCTTCTGCAAAGGAGAGCCTGGCCAGTAGCTGGAGTGTGACTCTGGTTGGCCAGGCTCTGGTTTTTGGTGGTGCGCATTGCCACTACATGTACCACCCCACTTTTTTTAGGTGTGGGTTTAGGTGCAGGGAACTTCGCGTGTCTGGTATGTGGCACTGCAGATGGGCCTGTACCACATCCATGCTCATCTGGATGCACCCCTGGGTTCTACTCTTGGCTCTACCACAGATCTTGTGCATGCCTGGAGAACTCACCTAGCCTCTCTGGGTGCATCCAGATGAGCATGGACGTGTGGTATGCCGTGCTGCAAAACTCATGCCTAAAAGCACCAGGGTGGCACACATGGTGGCAGCGCACACCACGCAAAATTGGAACCTGGCCAGGCAGAGCCCTGCTCCAGCTGCCGGCTGGGCTCCTTGCTGCAGGATTGCCAGAGCTGAAGCTCCCAAAGGTCCCCAGTTACTGGCCTCAGCCTCCCCTACCCACCCAGGGTAATGTGCCAAGTGCCAGAGTGCATGTGGCACAGGTGTTCCCCGGGGACAAGCAGTAGTGGCACACATTGTGCTGCTGGTGTTTGTCCCCAGGCAAACACACATTCCCACTCATGGGACATGCCCTCTGTGTCTCTGTTTCACCTCTTACTCAATACCTGTCAGCTCTGTAGGACGGTGACTGCCTTTCACTGTTTGCAGTGTCCAGCCCAAAGGGGCGGTGGCCTCATTTGGGGTGATTCCATGCACCATTATAAACACAGGTAACACACGGGCATGGCAATAAATTGTTTATCTACCAGCTCCAGTTATTATATCTGGATTTAGCACACCAGATTTCTTACCACAATGCCTTTGGAAGCGTTATAAATTGGCATTTGCTACTTCTCTTACACGGCCGGTTTAAGGATAAGAGCAACATCCCCAGAACTTTGAGCAGACCATTTCTGTAAGGTTTTTGTTTGTGCTCATTAAGGTGAAGAGTAGTGATAAAGCAGGACTGATAGTCCTATTTTCTCTGTTACTAGTGACTAGAGTTTGCACCATCCAGGTCAGATGTAACGGGGAAACTAAGAAAATCTGACACGATCATTGATTTGCTCTCTTTGTACTCATGTCATCTGTACACACTAGAGAGAAAGAAATGTGACTTAAAAATTGCAATTAACCAGCTTTACAGCAGGTTCCTTTCATTGGGTATTTATTCCCATCAAATCTCATTTCATCCTTAAAGGAAAGTTCATTCCTAGTTTTGATTTAAACCAGATAATGCAAAATATTTTGTATTCCTGCATAAAAAGTGTTGCTTTAAATGATGAATGCTATATTCCTAAATATTCTCTTATAGTTTCCCACAGATTTTGGTCAGGTCTTGAAAGAATGGCAATTTTTCTAATGTTTTAAAAGTATTAACTTCCTTTCAAACATTCTTTAA
The DNA here is from genome assembly GCF_001723915.1 of Gavialis gangeticus. NCBI lineage: Eukaryota > Metazoa > Chordata > Crocodylia > Gavialidae > Gavialis > Gavialis gangeticus. The sequence continues at coordinate 23,623,008 of NW_017728998.1, read as the reverse complement.
CCTTTAATGTTTTGTAACTTGATGAAAAGGTCACTTTGTTCGGAGTGGATGCATCTGCTCCATAATTGTTCAGATATCAGGCAGAGTTCCATCTGAACTCCAGATTCTTTTATGGGGATTTTTTTTTATATACTATTGTTAAGGTTACCATGAGGAATTATTTTAAAGGCAGAAACCTGTAGACCAAAGGATGCTCACACTTTATTTAATTTCACCAGCTTCAGATGTTTGGGGCTATATGCAGGAAATGACAGTTGCCAAGCTTTGAAAAGAATAAACCAAACAGTTTCACCTCCCTCCATTTTAAGAACTCTTAGGCCGAGCAGGAATACATTAAAACAGCTGAATCTTTAGTCCTATGTACATGAGTAATATAAAAATACTAAAGTAATTACACTTTGCACTTGTGTTGCTTAAAAAAAAATCTTAAAACACTTCGCAAAGGGGGAGATGGGGAAGTGGAGGCAAAGACAGATTGAATGACTTAACTATGAGCACAGAGAGTCAAGAGAAGACCCTCACTGGAAATGACTAGGAAATGCTGTCTCTTAAGAATCAGGCCCTGACTTTCCTATCATCATATTGCTTTAAAAAAAATGTAATTATATTTTAAATTACTTTCTGTCACGGCACCAAGAGGTTTTCAGGCACAGGCACCTGTAAATTAACATTTATTACTACTAATAATAATATTTTGAATCTGTCTCTTTAGCTAGTTTTGAAATAAAGGGCTTATGCTCATTCCCATGCAAGAAGATTAGCATCAATTGGAGTTACATGTGTAAATTCCTACACATGGAAATGAGAATGCACCTCTAAGGTGCAGATTCTGACCTAAGATAGGTGGGTGCATATTACCATGCATCTTATATGAGGCACAGTGGTTGCTTTTGCAAGAAAAGTGGTGATACCTGTCTGCATATCTGCGATCAGAATGAGAGCCCTAAATTGATACAATTAATCCCTCTAAAATAGGAGAAATTTTCTTAGTTTTATACAATTCAAACATCCAGAGAATAAGTTTAATTAAAATCTGGCTATACATTTTTTAAAGATAAAAAAAACTAAAGAAATGAGCTAATTATATTGCTTAGTATTCTGCTATTTTTTTTTTTAATAACATGCTTTTGTAGCCAGGCCAGTCCCTTGAGAACCAGTTCCTCATTTATAAGGAGGTCTCCAGTGGGAGTTAAAAAGAGGCTCTCTTATAAGGAGAATATATTTTGAAAGAGGAGCCATATAAAGATAACCCTGCATTGCATATATCAGTATGGAGGCTCAAATATTCCAGTGAGGTAAATCTTCCTCAGCAATAATTTGCTAGTTTGTTTTTATCACTGTTACTAATGTCTATGCAGTTGTTCTTGTATTTTCATCACTATAATGTTTTTTAACTAAGTTATTTTTAAAATTTGCTTTATTTAATGAACTTAAAGGTCAGTCTCCTTCCTTTTTGTATGCAACTCCCATTAATAGTAGAGCTTAGATATTAATGGGAGTTAATGGGCTAAGTGCTCCCCTCCCACAGAAAACCCCCAGGAGAAGAAAAGAGAAGTTAGGCAAGATTATTTCACCAAATTGTTGCAGCATTCTCCCCTCTGGGCACTAAAGGTGACGGGTTCCTGGATATGATACAGTGGAAGGAAAGAGAGAGGAATTTGGAGGGTGACGAGGGAGAGGACTTACAAAAGAAACATAAGAAACAGTCTTTACTATTTGCAGTTTTGAAAACTGGTTCTGTAGGAAAATCAACCATCCCTGTGGAGTTCCTAACTCTCCACACAGCCCCACAATCCTCTTTCCTGGCTTCCCAAGACCTCTGCTACAATAGGCACATTTGCCTTTCAGGGAAAATGGAAGGGAAGATAGCACCAGAACATCACTAATTTTCATAGCTAGTTCTACTCCCTAGGTTGTGGGGGAACATGTTGATAGAGCAGCTAATTCCCACCTTTCCTGCCCAGGCCTCGTACTGTATTTTCTAGCTGCTTGGTGTTGACACAGAGGGGCTTCCACAGACTCCTGGGGTGGAGGGGAACATACAGTTCCTCTGGGAAAATATTGTCTATACTAAAGGCATCAACATGCATGTTGATCATTTTGGAACTGATTTTGCCAGTCCAGCAGGCCTAACTTTTCCACTCAATGGCCGTGTCTAGACATCACACATGCAGTTCAGGGCATGCCTGCTACCTTGCAGCACGAGGTGGGTTTTTGACCCAGGGAGATCCTGGGGTCAAAAAAAGCCCATGCCAAAAAAAAAAGTGGGCAGCACACATGGTGGCAGAGCATGCTGCCCTGGCCAGCCATAGCCATGCTCCCATTGCCAGCCAGGCTTCCAGCTGCAGGAATGCCGTGGATGCAGCTCCCTGGGGACCCCAGGTAAGGCTGTTGGGACCAACACAGTTGCTGGCCTCAGCCTCCCCTACCCCACTCGGGGTAACCTGCTGTGTGCCAGAGTGCACGTGGCACAGGTGTTCCCTGGGGACAAGTAGCAGCAGCACAAGATGTGCCGCTGTTACTTGTCCCCAGGGAAACAAA
>NW_017728998.1:23601754-23615467 GCF_001723915.1 Gavialis gangeticus | reverse complement strand
ACTTGGGGTAACCTGCTGTGTGCCAGAGTGCACGTGGCACAGGTGTTCCCTGGGGACAAGTAGCAGCAGCACAAGATGAACCGCTGTTACTTGTCCCCAGGGAAACAAATGCCCACGCTCATGTGGACACAGCCAGTGGGTTAGTGCTACTCCACCAGAGGCAGGCCTCCTAATGCAACACCCTCTCCACCTCAAATAGGTTGTGAAGTGTGGAGAAAAGCACAAGCCCAAGTGCTTTGCTGCCCCCAAGTAGGGATTTGGGACTAGCACACTCTTCTGGGGAACAAAGGAATCCTGCATCTTCTGGGTTTCACAACCACCACAACTACTCTGCTCTTCTCCCAGCATACTTCTTTGTCCCAGTTGTCATTTATAAACAAACAAACAACAGTAATACTTGAAGCATGTCCTTCTCCACCCTCCTGACCTTTGGTTTCTATTGCAGATTTCCCCTGTGGTATGTGTAACTTTTATGCAAATATTAAGGATTCACATTTTCAGAAAACCTGAACTTCACTAACTTAATAACAACACTGTTACAGCAAGGTTTGTTGTTTTTTTATCTAATTTACTTTCCCTACTGTTTATGCTAAAGGGGAATGTTGATTTTTTTTTTAATGTTTTTAATTCTGTTTATCTGGAAGTTTAAAAAAGCAGTCATGGTGGTCTTACGTTTTGTAGAAGCTTGTTCAGATAACTTAAATCCAGAGCCAAAATTGGTACCTTTTAAGCCCTGAAGCCAAAATAAATCTGGTGTTATCTCCACTAGCTGGTGGAGTTGTACCCACTTATACCAACAATGAATTTGAAGTCAATAGAGTTACACCCTGGATAAATTCAGCCCTCTGGGTTCCAATAATAGATAATTCAACATAGAATAATGCCTGCTAGAAACAGAAGCTGATTGGCTTTGGCAATCAATAAGTATTTTAACTTAACCCACCAGAAAAATACCTATCCACATGTTTTTGTTATAAAGTGAACACTGATGTGGCTGAATGCAAAAATAGATCTGGTTAAAATCATGACCAGGACTGGATTAAAGTAATTTGGGGCTATAGATGAATTATATGACCCAGGGAACCAATGCCCTTTTTCCATTTAGACTTCTGTGAGATCTTCTACCTTAGAAGCATAGCCACTGCTAAGTCCCACCTTGGAGCTTCCCATTCCCTACAGGAAGGAAGGAATTAAAGCAAGGATCCCCAGCATATTAGTAAGTGGAATACATCTTCTTGTATGCGTGAGACAAGCCCATTTGTACTCTTTTCCTTGTGCTACGCTGACTCCTCTACCGTGATGGTGTCACCAGGACCTCTAGAACAGACCGTCTCAGAGCTAACGCCCATTTTGACATACAAGGCGCGTCTACATGAGATGCTTACTGTGCAGTAGCGGTGTGCAAAATAGGCCCTATTCAATTCGGATTTGGATTCAGCCTGAATCAGGAACAGTGATTCAATTAGTTGATTCGGATCACTGTCCCTGATTTGATTCGGCTGAATCCAAATCTGAAGATTCGATGCTGGTTTGGAGAATAGACACAGCTTTGAATCCTTTTTCTACATACCTTGAGGCACCAGGCGTGGCTCGTGAATGCTGCAATGTTAGGGCAGATGGAGCTTCCCACAGGAGCATGGGCCCACCCCCCCACATGCTCAGCGGTGAACCTGGAAGTGGACCGGGGGTCCAGAAGCACTTCCAGTTCACTTCCAGGTCCACTGGGAAGTGCACCAGGGGACTCCTTCCACCCCTCCCAGCTCAGCGATCAGCTGCGGGGGGACCCCAGGTGCCCCCCCCAGACCCAGAAGGCATCAGTTGTTGAGCCGGGGGGGAGGGCGCGTTCCCTGGTGGACCCAGACGTGAACCAGAAGTGCTTCTGGTTCACTTCCGGGTCTGCTGCTGAGCTCACTGGGGATCTCCCTGCACTCCTGTGGGACGCTTCATGTGCTCCACCATCGCAGCATTCACGAGCCTTCTGGTACCTCGAGGTATGTAGAAAAAACATTTAAAGCTGTATCTATGGCTGACTTGTCAAATCTTTCCAAATCTCTCCGAATCAATTCGGAGCGTTCTGATTTGATTTGAAGAAATTAACAGGTCTCCTGATTCAATTCAGATTCAGAGATTTGGCTACCAAATCGGGCCAGATCTCCACCAAATCAAATCAGCAACTGAAGCTTCACACCGTCCTACTGTGTACCGTTCAAAAACCGTGCTAATAACTTACTGTACAGTGTTATTAGGCTACTGTGCAGTGAGCATCACAAATAACCATGTGCCGGCACTACTGCACAGTAAATGTAGTTACTGTGCATTCAGTTAGTATTTTATTAAAGAAGTACTAAACTAAATGTGCAGTAACTACTGTGCATTAATGAACATGTAGATGCACTCACTGGGTACTTCACATCTCTCTGAGGCATTTTTTCAGGCCCTTTCCAGATTCAAGCAGACATCAGTTACATCAAAGTCACTTTTTCTTTTCTTTCTTTTTTTTTTTCCATGTCCAGGGCAGATAAGAAATTTTGTTTTGGTGAAGGAAATCCAGGTAAAGAAAGCTTAGATTCATCATGTCTCCCAGATGCAGTTTATGTACAGAACTATCATGCCTATGACTTAACCAGTCCTGACTATAACAAATAATAATGGGTCTGATCTTGCTTTCATTGCACTTTCAACTCTGCCATCAACTTCAGAATACATCTGAGTGCATGAGGAATGAGGGATCAGATCTAGAGTTTGAAGTTATGCATCCTAAAATAGAGGGTAATCACACCTTATATGTCAGGGTTTAAACTGACTGTCACAGTGCCTGGAAGGGATTCTACTTCCTGGCATAATTGTCCAAGTGCTCTGAAGAGCTTCCATTTTAATGAAGCATTAAGTATAAGTTACTGCCAGACACAAGGTCCTGGACTGCGAAGAACAATGCTGTATTTCTATATAGCAAATATTCCTAAATTCAAATACACTGTATTATTTCTATATACCACATTAATTAATACACTCTGTTTTATACACATAACTGCTTTATTTTATTTTTCTGACACACAGGGGAAGAGATAACAGAAAGATGTACTGGTTTTTATTTTAAACAGAGTATATTCTATATATTATCCTCTCAAGCAATTGAATAAATATCACAGGCTTTATAGATCTAGTAGCCTTTCCAGTGAACAACGCAGCAGTCATGCTTCACAGAAAAGGGATAACATCCTAGAGTGCAGCTGATAAGAGCAACAATTTACAAAGCAAGAGATCTGTTATGCAGTGAAAGCTTTATTACCATGACTTGATGTTACATCTACAACACATAAGGGTTAATCATTGCAGCAGTTTGCAGCTGGTTTGTGCTCTCAGGGGAGTCATAGCAATAGACTTCTGTGTGTAAGACAAGGTCAGCTTTCCTATCCCTGGGTCAGCGGGTCATGTGATAACAGAACTCTGAAACTTAGACTCCTAAGAGACACAGGTGCCAAACCCATTTTGTGGTCTGTTGTAGAGTTCTTCCTGTGGTTTTTATTCTACTACATAAAAACACATACATAGCTCTGTGGTATATAATTGGATGGAGAGTTTTCAGAGCTACCCATCAGTGTAAGTTTTCTGTGGCAGCAGTGGGTTCATAAGATTGCTGGGTACATGTAACATTTCACGGGAGACTTGTTCTTAGTGGACTGAGACAGCACAGCACTAGGTGCTGAGAATAATGGCCAAAGCTCATGTGAATTGTTCAAAGGGTCTCAACGGTTTCAAGGAGACTGCTCTGTCCAGCAGGACTGGACCCTAATATTTTATTAATATTTATCTCCTATTGCTGCAACAGAAAAAAAATCAAATAAGCAAAACTTTAATCCTCAAATGCAACTGTAATCTTCAGATTGGTTAGGCTTATCAAAGAGCTAATATTTATTTTCAAAGACAGGCTGCTAGGAATGATCAGCCAAAATGGAAACCTATAAGTGAAGGGTTGTAAGTTTATTGGACAGTATTGTCTATATTTATAGTTTCTGCTTAACCCATATTTCTGTTTTTATATGCATGTGTCAAAAATTAATATATGGCAAACTTCACCAACAGTTTTAAGAGATCTTAAAATATAATAAAATCAATAAATGATGTTCTGGCATAAATGTTTCTGTAGCTGAGGGTGGTCAGGTTCAAAGGGCAAGTTCTGACCATTTCTCTTTCCCGCCCTGCTGTTGGAGTAAGACCCTCCCCTCAACTTCAAATCACTAGGGAGAGGGTAATTTAAGCTATACTTGATGTAACCTATACATCACTGTCTCCTGCACCAGCTTTAAAATTAAACTCTGATGTACAAAGTTAAACAAAAATGAGATAAAAATTGGCAGGGGTTGAAGAGGGTCAAAGTAGTCAAAACACAAGGTAGACTATTGCTTCTTTTGATTTATGTTATTCTGTACACTAAAAAAAAATAAAATTATAACTCTCACTGAGACCTTTTTTTCATTGAGAATAACACATTCCTAATTTGTTTTCTATAGACTTACTGTACCTTTGATCTGAGAGATGAAGAAATGTAATTTTTTTGTGGGGGAAGGACCTGAGGGGGCATGTCTTTAGTTGCAGACAGAATACTACAATTTCAAAAATATATATTCTTTGTAACATAAAGAGCAATTGAAAGTAATCACTGCATATTTTTGGTTAGATTATAATTGACACTACATCAATACATTTGTCCAGATTTGAGACTTTTTAAAAAACAAAGATCATACTACCCATATACCACAACCTCACTATATAGCAGTGTCCTGTGAATGTTACCTTTTGCATTTTATACATACCCACCTTCCAGTTTCCCACTAGCACTGCAGCACAGAAAAAGCAGCCAAACAGAGAGATCCTTTAAAACTGATTCAAGGAAGTCCTTGCAAGAAGTGATGAATTTCTGACGCTGTAAGCAGGGCATCTACATCTTGACAGACTTAAGAGTGAGTGTGTAGACTGCAAGCAAAGTCATTTGGGATTGTAATCCTTCTTCTCAATAATATGACAATGAAATCAAATACACTCCAATGGAAATCAAATAAAATAGTTCTACACCAATCCAGTGGGGGATAAAAGAGTTCTACTGACTAATTTACTACACTAATGAGAAAATGAAGAGTCCAGGCTTTAAAAAACCAGCGCACAATTTTGAAATGCTGATCTATATGTTAAAACACAGTAGTTACTTTTTTAAGGTTTGTTGTCTTCTGAAAGCAGAGCTGAGGGCCAATTAAGCATAGTAGTTATGCAGGTGCTTAATGTTCAGCATGTGAACATAACTTAATTTCAGTTGGATTAGTAGCAAGTTAAAGTTAGGGACTTAAGTAACCACTTGAATATGGCCTTATATGCAAGGAAGATCAATATGTTTTACAAATACCTTAAGTATGTCCAATGTAGTTTAATAAACTTACAAGGATCCTGGTTTTTGTTATTTTGAAAGTACAATTTCATTAAAGCTTTAACAATAAAGATGAAGATAATTTAGCTGACGACTATTTGCCATTTCATGTGAAGAGTTTATTTTTAGTACATTTTTATAAAGAAAGCCTAAGCTGCACCTAAGCAAAATACACTTTGTTTATGAGACCATCCATGATAGGTCTTCACAGACATGCTTAACAGATACATTTTGGCAAACAATGGATATGATAAAAGATCGAAAAACATAATATCCACAAACACATAGTATTTGTTGAATGTTAAAAAATCCAAGTAACCTAATCAAGCTTGCCTGTGCTACTAAACAAGGAAAAGGCATATTTTGGGGGGGCAGGAGTTTGGTTGCTTTTTGTTGTTGTTTGTTTGCTTGCTTTTTTGAGGAGTGAATGCTTAAGGAGTGAATTATCTATTCTTACCAGGTTTCTATTTCGCTGTATCATTGAAAATTCTTCATTCAGGTTTTCAGATGCACAGCTCCATTTTGTTGTGCAGTATAAAGAGAATATGGTTAGCAAGGGTGATGTCCAGGGATCTGGGTTTTCCTTTCACTACAGAAAAATGCAGTAAAACCCAGATTTTCTCATTTTAAGGGAAACGTGGGAAATGGTGGGTTTCCCCTTGCAGGCTGGTGGGAGGGAGGAGGGTGTTCAGGCAGGGATGCCATGTGCAGCCTGGAGAGCAGCTTCCCACAGGTAAGTGTGCTGGCAGAGGTGGGTGGGATTGGGGCCTCCATAGTGAGGGAGGGAGGGAGGAAGGAAGTTGGGCAGGGTTGGGGCTGAGGTTGCTGCCCAGCTGAGGCAGTGCATGGGGTTGGGGACCAGGGCCAGGAACAGAATGGAGCCATGGGCGGCTCATCCGGCGGGTGAAGGGGGAAGCACGTGGCTGGCTCCCCGCTGCTGCACACACTCCTGGGGGAGGGCATGGTGGGCACGTACCCCCAGATTTGTGTGAGGGTGGGCACAGGCTGCCCACTGCAGGCTTGAGCTCCCCACCCAACTGCCTTCCCCCTGTGGCTTCCACAACCTAATGTGCAGGACCTGGTGGGGCAGGGCAGAGCAGGACTGGGTGGGGAAGCTCATTGCTGCTGGTTGCTCCATGCCACCGTGACAAGGTGGCCCCTGCCCACTCAGCAGCAGTCTGGGAAGCACAGAGTTGTGCCCCCTGCCAGATGGGCAGAGGACACCTCACCATGGCAGTGTAGAGCTCTCAGTGGCAGCAACAAGCTTCCCTGCCTGGTCCCACCCACTGGACTGCAGAGGCCCAGCGGGGAGGGCAGCAAGGTGGAGAGCCCTGAGCCTGCAGCAGGCAGCCCACATCTGTTCCCCCCAACAAGCTCCACTCTGGCTGTGCCACTCATGGGGTGGAGGAGTCGGGCTCCACACTCTGCTGCAGCAGCTGCCACCTCCCATAGGCAACAGCCAGGACTTGGGTGCTGCTGCAGGGCACAGGGGGCTGTAGACCCAGGTCCTGGCCCTGTAGCCCTGGCAACTGGGGGCCTCTGGCAGAGCTATGGGGGGCTGGGGGCTATGGGTGGGGAATGAGGGACATTGGCAATGGGCAGGGCTCTGGCACAAGGAGGGGGGGAGCCACAGCTGGATCTGCGTCCTGGTAAGTGAAGGGGGCAGGGAGTGCTCTGATTTTCCATGATAAAAACCCCAAATCAAACACCTAAATGTATAGGTATTTTGAATTTATTTTATTATAGTGATTGAGGCACTGGTAGGTTTCCAAATGGCTTTAAAATTGTAAATATATCAATAAAACAGAGTTCAACTGATACCTATATATATAGTGGCACTGCTTTTTTGTCATGGAAAAAAATACATTTTGGAGTTTGAAATCAGAGAATTTGTGTTTTTATCAGAAAAATCGCAATTTTTAAACAGAGAAAACCAGGATGCCTGGTGATGTCTTTGCTGATTTACCCTTGCAACAATTAGGAGTTCTTCCTTGGGCAAATGTGTGGAATGGAAAATGGACTGATCGATTCTTTGTTGTACCAAGTAGCTGATTACAAGTAATTGATTCATTTTACAACTCCTGTACCGTGTGTAGTGCTGTGTAGTATTCTTCTAGACTAGGATGTGTCAGGGATGCTTTAACATGCCTATTCACTAGGGGCCTGATTCAAAACTCATTAAAAATTGGTGGACAGATTTTCACCGACTTCAGTGGGCTTTGAATCAGGCCCTTGCTGTACATCTGACTCTGAAGCTGAGATATTTTAATTTCAATACAATTATCAGTATGAGCTTCTCAGTTAATTTCACTGCCTTATATTGTAGATTCTTAGTACAAAGTAGCTGTATAGAGTGAAATTCACCCCTGCGTAGATTGCCAGCACAAGGCCTATGCACTATTTAAGTGCTAATTAAGCTTCAAGCCCATTTATCACCAACATACACAGCTTGCCAGAATTATACATCTGAATGTACTTCAACCTCCTAGCCTAGCTGAATGACTGCACAGCACAGCCACACCCTGCTCCACACACTGGTACAGAACTGAGTCTATAATACAAGTACTCTAAGAATTAGTATTCACTGGGAGTGAAGTTCACAGTGTACAGAGCTACAGCAAAAGGCCTACGCACCATTTAAATCCAATTTATACTCCAGGGCACCTTTGATCTGAATTGTGCCCTGTTTTATTAAATTACGATAGAAAGACTGTCATATCAGGTATCCTGAAGCTGATGACCCTAGCGTGAAAGCCCACTCTAGAATAATCATTTACGCTAGTAGTATATTTGATTTCAATAGGATGACAGGCGAATATAGACTACTTGCCTAACCAGGGTTTGTAGGATCAGGCATGTTACATAAACCAAATGACTTCCAAATATCCATCTAGTGCAGCAAAGAGCTGCTCCCTTCAGTGACTGTTGGGAGGGTGAATGAAGGGCAGCGTAGTGCCATTAGTAACTTGCAGTTTAATACTGTTCTTGAACGGCTGGCAACTAAGTTTATTTTTGTAGATTTCCAGCGAATCAACTTCAGCCATGCCCTTCCATTATATACTTCTCCTCCGTTCTTTCTTGCTTTGCTGTCCTCTTCCCTTGCCCTCACCCTACAGCTCATAATTCTCCCTCTGTCTTTAAATGCTTGTTCTTTAAAACATCCAAGTCTTCATGAAAGGTGCTCAACTATTAGGCAGGAAGATGCAAATCCCCCACCAAACTGGGGCAGGTGCTGCAGAGTGGCCGGCATCTCTACACTACCCCACCAATGTGCCTTGCTTCTGCTCCAAAGGGCTCAGGTCAGTCTCCATGCTCATTTACTCTTCATATGTCCCAGTTTAGCTGGGATGCTCCCAGATTTCAGAGGCCAGTCTCAGCTGGCTGTTAAGAATTATAATGGAAATGCAGGGGCATGGGCCGCAGCCTGGCTAAAAGTCAGAGCAGCGTGGAGCACCTTTCAGGAGGGCAGGTAGGCAGGCACTGCTGATTTGTGTGAGCGTGGGGGAAGCAGGGGCAGTGTCCCAGATTTCCCTATGGCCAGCCTAATTCTTTGGCTTCTCTGATCAAGGATGACACTAAGGGAACTTTGGTCTGCTAAATGCCTGATGATTAGGGATTTTCATTTCACATAGGCCAAGAAAACAGCGTAGAGACATCAGCTTTTGGACAAACTGGATCTGAGGCAGTTTTCTAAAAGGGAAATATCTCCATATCCATTAAAAGAGACCTACCTAATTCACGGAGGCTGCCTCTGTATTTCATGGTCCTGGTGTGGCTTTGAGCACCATTTTTACTGCAAAGCACAGAGCGCGCCTCCCCTCCCTCCTGGCTCTGAATGGCCAAGGGGCCTCAGAAGTCCCTCCCCTCCCTGGAGATTGACAGATGGCCCCCTTCTTCCTCCTTCCATGCTCCAGGATGCCAGGGCTTTCTACCTTTTCTGGCTGCAGCTGCCTTCCTCCCTCCCTTCCCTCCACTGGCTTGCTGCTGTTTTCCCACTTTTTTATGGTCCCCATGCTTTTTGATGGGGACCAGAACTTTTTATGGGGGACCTCTAAATTTGTTGTTTCTGTGAAAACTGCAAAATCATGAATTTGGTAGTTCCTTACCTATTAGCAACCCCATAAACATCTCTTGTTCTCTTTTTCTTTGCCCAGTTGTCTTTCTTGCACCAGGTTACCCGGCTCTGTGGGCAAGATCCAGGTTGCAGGCCATGTGTTTGATACCCCTGCCTTAGGCAACACAGTAATGACCAGTGATTACTATCTAAAAAATGTATGAACCCAGAATTAATTTATTCCCCAGGACCAGAGAAGCTCTGACTAGCGAAAATATTTATGGGTTACACATGTTGATGGGTATAAATATTTTATCTACCATTAAAATACTAGGCCCGAAACACCATAGTTTATTTCCAGAGACACTCTTAAGTGCAGTTTTGTGCAACTCACGTTATGAAGAATCATATAAACTGCACAAATTGAAATGAGTCTAATTTAAACATTTTGTAGTGTTCTAGAGTGAGAATACATTTGTTCCTCATGGTCTTCTACCTCAGCCTCAGTGGCTTGGACTTCATGGATGTGTTTCAGAAATACTGCAAGTGAAATAAGAATGTCCTAGTTTCTACAGGCTTCCTTTCATTGCAGTGTAAAGCAGTAAAAGCAAAAGCAGTTTGCTAAGAATCCTTCTGTAGCAGGCCCTTGAACAAGATGACTGTTTCTAATAAGCAACAGCTGTCGTTGTAGTTTTACTAGTCAAGTGATTCATGTCTTTTACTCAGAAATGATAAGTGGAACAAATGTTTACTTAGATGTATAACAGAGGAACAATTGAAAAATACTAGACTGTCAAATAGAAATATTTTCCTGTTATCTGACCTTTAACAATTAGTCTGAACTAGTCATATGATGTTAATTGGTAGGCTTATATATATTTTTGAGTCAAGAATCAGGGCTCTGAATAAAATAGAGCACCAGAGGGTTCAGTACATATGGGTTAGTGAGGGTATCCAGTCACTGGTTCACAGGACTTGGCAGTGGACCTGCAGGCTCTCTTGGGTTTCTATACAGATCTGAACGACCCAGAACTACCCATCAAAGCTGCTTTCGCTTGATCTCATTTCCGCTGGGACCTTGGGGACCTCCCTTCTGCCTTCAGAAATCATTAGGATACTCTTCTGTTTCATTGTCTTTGAGAAAAAAGACATGTGTGGTCTATTGTCTCTCCAAGACCTTACATTGTTTTCTAAGGAGAGCAGATTCAGTGAGGAAGAACATCCCTGTCATACTGTAGCAGATCTGGGGCTCTGTTCAGTGGCAAAAAAACTTCATAATCCCTACTACATTATTTTCAAAAACCTCAATAGCTACCTGATTAGAACCTGAAGCATCTGCACCTCCAAGCTGAACCTAGAAGCTGTTTTACTTCTGCTGCTGCATTGTGAAGGTAGGAGGTGAATCACTGGTCAGGCAGCCTGTAACGATCCTGCAAGAAATACCGAGCGACTGGCACCTCAAACGCTAGGAGGATGGAATGTGAGTAGGGCAAAGAATGGTAAACAGACAGAACGTAGAAGCTGTTGCTCTTGGAGTAGGTCACAAAGTGTGGACTCTTGAGCTTATGCTGATCTTTTCCAATAAAACAATGCTTGAACCCAATCAGGTTTTTGAAAGGTTCCATATGTGTTGCCCTAATGATGAACTGGGATTGGTCAGTGAACAGTTTTCAGATCCAGACAGGGCCAGATTATGACAGGGTGGGGCCATAAGCTAGGGGTTCCCAACCTTTCTATGCCATGGCCCAGCAAACTGCAGACCACTGTGCGGAGCCCCACGGCCAGATTTTCCAGCGGAACAAAGGTAAACTACCTCCACCCCCGGGCAAAGCCTCAACCGCGGCTGCCATGGGCCCTACGGGAGGAGCTGTGGCCTCTCTGCCTGGCTCTGTGAGGCCGCAGTTTGTCGGGCCGCAGTCAATTCTGGCCTGGGGGTTGTCTTAGAGGCCTCTCGTAATGTGAGGCCCTAAGCTGCAGCTTTCTTAGCTTGTGCCTAAATACAGCACTGGATCCAGATCTTGATTTGCTTTCCCTGGGTAGGTACAGATGTTCAGGAAGGTTAGGAGGAAGATGAAGTTAGGGGGAGATTAGATGGAGTTAAAAATGGCCACCCAATCTAAGGTAAGTTGGCATGGGGGCTGCTGGGAGGGCTTCGGGGGCAAGTGGGGTCTGCAGAGGGGTTGAGGGATTGGCAAGGCTTTAGGGATGAGCAGGGGGTTTGTGGGGGGGGGTGTTATCCTGCTCCAGACCAGGGGCTATTTTTAATTCCTGACCCCGCCCCCCCCATCAGGCCCTAGATGAACCACCACCCTCAATGAACCAACTCCCTCTGATCTTGTATGCCCCTCCCCCTACCATGACTTACTTCCTTGGCTCCTGGCACTGGGAGCAGCTGGAAGGATGGGGTGTTTGGTGGGTGTTTGGGAGGCTCGGGGTTGGGGGGATGGAGGTTGTCCATCTGGGAGTGGGGTGAGAGATCAGGGAGCTAAAAATAGCCTGCTGCCAGGGGCAGTGGTAGGAAAAGCCCAGCCCCAGGGATGGGGCTAGCAGCTGGGCCTGCCCAGCCCTGGGGCTGTGTTCAGAAATGTACAGAAGTTCAGTTAGATCAGTCTTACCAAACCCAATCTAAGTTAGGTTACGTCTGAGGTAGTTAACTGTAATCAGGTCAGATATATTTAGACTGATCTAACCTTTCTCAACTTCTGTACAGTTCATGATTAGATCCACCTCACTAGGGATCAAAGTGTAAGGTCCACACCTGGGTGAACTAAGTTAGATTGGGTGGCCATTTTTAATGCAGTCTAACCTCCACCTAACCTCCCCATGTCTATATGTACCCCCTGTGTGCTCAGTCTAGGCTTGAGTTTGATGACACTGAAATCTCACAGCCTGAAGATAGCCGACATCTCACAAGATAAAATATTTTCCTGTTATATTGGTCTACAACTGAATCAGATCTGAAAAACAAGCTTCTGTCCCTTTGGGATCTGACAAAAATAAATACGCAAGCTTGTATTTAGGGGGTTAAATTCAATCCCCAACTGCTTTTCAAATTCTGGAGTTCAAATTTTATGAATTAATGCAATCATTAGAAAAAGGGCAAGGAGATATCTAAATACATCCCTTTGTTTCTGAAAACTTGAAAGTATTATAGACTTTATAGAGAATTTTCCCCAACCTCTTAAAGTTTAAAGATCATCTATTTACATCTGAGCTTTCTTTCCATCTGCTTTTATTACTAGAAAAACACAACCAGGTTGAAATTCCCTATATTATCTTAAATGAAATCAGCTGGACTTTTTTTCCAATTTGCCTCCGGCTTTAGTGAAAAATCTTATCAGAATACTAGTACGGTAAAGCAGGCTCCCCTTTATGAAAACATTTTTGTTTTTAGTAATAATTCCTGTTTCATCTGTGGAAAACACAAAGTGTGGTACATTGGAGTTGGATATATAGCTTGGATTCAGAAACTGAAATTGCAAATTTATCATACAATGCTCTTTTCCTTTTATACTTAATTCATGTCAATATTGCTTATTAATGATTTTATATGTATACACGCATGACATTCTTCACACACAATATTTAGTAGGCATGTAAAAAAATGTGTCTATGACAAGAGAGAAAAATAGGGACTGTAATTCTTTAATGTTTAAGAAAACCGGCCCAGTTGTAAACTTTGAGGGAAGTCTTGTTTTCAGATTAAATTAATCATATTTCTATTAAAACTGTCAATCAATAAACCTTAAAAATCAGCATTCAGGAAAGGCAATTCTGATAGGAGTAATAATTCATTTTTTACGATTCACTCTTTTGTGGGCGGAAGGATGGTCTTGTAATTAAGGCCCTGGGCTCCGGAGAGTTGGGTTCATTTTCTGGCCCTGCCAAAGACTTCCCATGTGATCTCAAGCAAGTCTCTCAGAAGGAGATTTTTAAAGGCACAAAGGGCAGGTACATTCTGTTGAGTTACCAGGTATTCGATGTGTGTATGCCTTTGAAAACTCACCCCTTAATTGCAGCACCTTGATTTCTCACCTGTAAAGTGAAGGCAGTATGTTCTCGTTCTCCCACTCTTTATTTGTCTTATTCAGACTGCAAGCTTTTTCACGCTAAACTTGCTTTTTGTTGCGTCTCTTTCTCACCCAAGAGTATCCTAATCTCACTTAGAGCCTATGGCACTACCAAAATAGAGATAAATAGTTTAACCTGCACCCCCCCCCCCCAAAAAAAAAAAAAAACC
>NW_017728998.1:23594765-23601689 GCF_001723915.1 Gavialis gangeticus | reverse complement strand
CCCCCCCCCCCCCCAAAAAAAAAACAACAGCTCAACTGAGCCTTGTTCTTGAGGTTTATTCAAACAAAGTATTTTTTTTTAAGTGAGATGATCAAATTACCCTCACAGCATGGATTTTGACATGGATGTAGACTAACTGAGTCACTGGAGGACTGAGCAGGTGCGTTGTTCTAATTATACCCTCAGTCTTGTGAGGAAGGAGCAAACTTCCCAGTTGCTTCTCTGGTGGAGGAAAGGTGTTATCAGCCATCATCAAATAAGAGGGGAAAACAAGGACAAGGCACCTGATGGGAGTAGTAGGAGGGGAAGGGGGTGATAGAGAGAGCGAGAGAACACATTCATAATCATGTTACTAATCTTTAGAAAAATCCACTCCAAGCCATTCAAATGCCTCTTATAAATACTCGCTTCATGTATCTGTGATGAATAACCCTTCACTACAGTGGGCCACACACATCCCTTTGTTAACATTTTCTCTTTTATGATCTTATAGGGAAAGATATTCATCTGGATAAATACAACTTTATTTATTTATTTATGAATTAATCAAGGACAGGTACATTAGGAGATAGGATGCAAACAATACTGCATGTAGGTTTATATCACCTTATACCATTTCCCCAGGGAAATATACATCTTCTTTCAGGAGCATAAATGGACATTTCTATAAATTGCAACTACTTGTATGCATGTAATATGCTATATTATTCATCTTTGTATTCCAGGTGAATCCAGACTAGACTACCAGCCTCTAGGGGAGTCTGTTTCATATAATTATCAGTATTCAAAGAATGATTGTAGATGTTGTAGCTTAACAGCGGGTGAATGGTCCTTATCTGAATATTAAATAAAGTGCAACCAGGTTTCTAGGTTATTTTTGACTAAATGTTTGCAAAGTCATTAGTGAAACCATGCAGTTCCACCCCCTATTTTTCTTACAGAGAAGTTTTGCTTTGATTTAAATTTCTTTACAGGAGAAGTTCCTCATCTCCCTTTCCTGTGAACCCCAGTTGGGCTACTAGTGCTGACTGACAAGAAAACTGATTTGTAAGCAGAGTCCTGAACCTTAATTTATATATCCAACAATCAGAATGGCAAAGGGAGGAGCAAGAAGGGAAAAGCAGCTTAACATTTCCTATGCAGAGACATCCAAGTTCTGAATATTAGAAGTGTGATTTTTTTTTCTCCTTAAAGAAACCAGTACCTTTGTCTCTGTGAGTTCAGAGTAGTCCTGCTCTGTGTTGCCATTCATTTTCTTTTTTGCATGATCAGGGAGAATAGTTTTCATAACAGTCTTTAGCTCCTACACAGAAAAGAAATTAGATTTAATTCACTTTAAAACTGTTTTAGTGTTGAGTAAGCAGCATGAAAGTGGACGTTATGTAGATTTAGTTGATGCTAGATGAAAGGAAATTAGTGGAGGAACAACAACAATAAAGAACAAACTTTTTCCTGAAACCTCAAAGAAACAAAAGCAGAGTAGAAAGAGAATTTTAAAAAAGTGTTCAGAGAGAAGACCTACTACTAAGTTAATTGTAGGATTTGGGGCAACAGGGAACAAGGGGAAATAATAGGCTACCTTTTACACAGTAAATGTAAAGTGTACAGCATAACGTGGCCCTGATTCTATTTGGGAGCTATATACTGCTAGGCCTGATGTACTCTGCAGCAGTTGTCTAGATAGGGCAGTTCCTCAGCTGGTATAAATTGTCATGCCTTCATCAAAGACCATTAATGTCAGCTGAGGATCAGCCCACCTAAACTCTATAGCAATTTGGTTGAAAATCTCTACATTTGTGGCAATTTTGTAATAATTTATTACATGGAGGTTTTTATTAGGTGCAATATGAAAAATAATAGAACAATCTATAGGGTTTTATATTTTATAAAAAAATCAATTGGTTTTATGCTATGATACATTTTGAGCTTTCAATAAACCACAGATTGTCATCTTTAGGTTTTAGAGTTCATACCTGTCAGAGCTATTGTTGCAGACTTCTGCAGACTCAGGCAGACATCAGCGCAGCTGCTTACACTTGCTTCATCTTATTTTTGCAGCCAGGAGGTCTAGAAACACACTTTTAAAAACACACTTTTTAATAAGCTTGGAGCATTTTTCAGACAGGGTGAATTCTTCAG
Organism: Gavialis gangeticus; assembly: GCF_001723915.1. NCBI lineage: Eukaryota > Metazoa > Chordata > Crocodylia > Gavialidae > Gavialis > Gavialis gangeticus. The sequence goes on along the minus strand of NW_017728998.1, from coordinate 23,599,550 downwards.
CAAATTGTACAGTGACAGTCTCAGGGAACACAGGGGCCTGACTATACCTGTCAAAGTCAAGATAGTTCACAGATTCACAGAAGTTTAGGGCTGGAAGGGATCTTGTGAGATCATCTGGTCCACCCCCCTGCTCTGGGCAGGAAAGACTGCTGGGGTCAAATAACCTTGTAGAGGTCCTTTAAGCAAAAGTGCATGGAGTCAGATTTTCTTTTCTTCTGTCTTAAAAATGTATTCAGAACCCAGAATAACAACTTGTTAATGAACATTTTTCTGTTACTCCTGGCAATATCTTAAAAAAATGATAAGCACTCTTTTTTCAAATCAATGCCCAACATTTCATGAAATAGCTCAGCTTTTTTTGTATTGGTGACAAGATAATTTGAAACAGAAATTTTGAAGAATCTCCAACTCAATCATCTCCAGCAAGTATACTTATATGACAAGTGGAGGGTTGAGTAATTAGAATCAAGATTTGTGAGGTAGGGTGAGACCAACTTTATAATTGGGAGAAGTGTTCTGTAAGCTTTTGTCATTTCTGATGTCCCTCTTTAGTAGTGAAAAAACACAACTGAGTTAGCATTTCTGTGGTGGTGATATTTACCTGGAAACAGCTTCCCTTAAAGACAAAAGAGACACTACCATAAACATTAGCTGGGGTTGGATATGACCTACCAGGATAAATTTTACATAGTTTACTCTTCCCATTTTACTCCCAGGGCTGCATGAATAATGGATTCCAAACATTTCTTACCCTTCAAAAGAAAAGTTTTGTTTTCACCCAGCTCTACTCAGGACCTTGTTTTCTTTTGCAAACATAAACAGCCAATTCAATTGCACTTAGCAGAACTACTTCCAAGCACAACCAGATCCATTATTTACTGTTTTCTTTAGCCAAGTTTGAGCCTATATTTTTTCAGATCTAAATTTAAATCTTCACCACCTGCAGCCTCTCCAGGGTCTTCCATATGATCTAATGTAAACATAAAGTTTACAACATATCACTTCATTTTTGAAGTAGGTGGTCAAATTCTGGTTCTGTTGAAATCAATGGGAGTTTTGACATTAACTTCAATGGTAAGACCAAGATTTGGCCTATATTGTACATAATAGAGATGAAATGAGTAGGGGTGGTTTTGTCCCTGTCCTCAACCATATGTTGGCTTATTTAAGTATGCAGGTTAGACAAGGCAGCAGAAATTATCATTAGACAGGGTGCCCTTATATAGTTATGTTAAGCAATTGGACAAATATAAGACTATAAATGGGAAAAAAAAAAGAGTAAGTCTTAGTAAACCTAAGGATTCTTCTCATGTTTTACTCATATGTTCAAAAGAAGTAAAAAAGCAATGAGATTATTCTGAATATTGATATAAATTTAATAGCTTTTATTGATTAGGGTGTAATACTGGGGGGTTTATTTATTCATACCTCCCCATGTGTTTCATATCTGAGGGTGCGCAGAACCTCATACAGTAAAAGCTTTGTTAGCCGGCACCCATGGGGAATCAGGAGTGCCAGATTACAAAATATGCCAGTTACCTGAGAGGCTGCCTCTCCTGCCGCGTCTGGTGTGCTGTCGCCCCTCCTGCCGCATTGCCGCTCCTCCCACTTCGAGGGACAGGGAGGGGGGTGGAGGATAAAGGGGAAAAGAATTGTTATTATGGGGGTCAGCAGAACAGGCTGCTTTGCCCCAGGCTGTGGGGGTTCGGCAAAACCAGAAGTGCCATGGTGGGCACTTCCTGTTTTGATTTTACCTTACAAGCCGGCATGCCGGTTAATAGAGCACACTGGCTTGTTAAGTGCCAGATAACGTAACTTTTACTATATATGAATGCACAGAGCCTGGGAAACAAGCAGGAAGACTTGGAAGTCCTTGCACAATCACCAAACTATGACAAGACTGGAATAACAGAGACTTGGTGGGAACTTGCATGACGGGAGCACTGGCATGGATGGGTACAGAAAAGCTGGGCATGTACAAGTCCATGGGGCTGGACAGGATTCACCCAAAGGGGCTGAGGGAGTTGGCTGATGTGACTACAGAGCCACTGGCCGTTATCTTTGAAAACTGATGGTGATCAAGAGAGGTTCTGGATGTTTGGAAAAGGGCAAACAGTACCCATATTTAAGAAAGAGAAAAAGGAGGATCCAGGGAATTACAGACCAGTCAGCACTGGTGAAGCCACATCTGGAGTACTGTGTTCAGTTTTGGATCCCCCCACTACAGAAACGATGTGGACAAGTTGGAGAGAGTCCAGTGCAGGGCAACAAAAATGGTGAGGGGGCTGGGAAACATGACTTATGAGGAAAGACTGAAAGAACTGGTTTTATTTAGTCTAGAGAAGAGAAGACTGAGGCGGGGATTTAGTAAAAACCTGCAACTACCTGAAGTGGGGTTCAAAAGTGGATGGAGCTGGATTGTTCTCAGTGGTGGCAGATGACAGAACAAGGAGCAATGCTATCAAGTTTCAGCAAGGGAAGTTTATGTTAGATGTTAGGAAATATTCTCTCACTAGAAGGGTAGTAAAACACTGGAACAGGTTACCCAGAGAGGTGGTGGAAGCTCCATCCTTGGAAGGTTTTAAGACCTGGCTAGTCAAAGCCTTGGGTGGGATGACCTAGGTGGGGATGGTCCTGGGTTGAGCAGGGGATTGGACTAGATGATCTCCTGATGTCCCTTGCAAACCTAATTTTCTATGACTGAAGAACTGGATTACACATTTCATATGTAAACTGAATTTTATATTAGCTTGCTGTTACATGTATACACTTGTTCTTCCTTATGATCCCAGTAGGTACTTACTGGCTTATAAGTAGGCTCAAATCAAGGTGGAGGTCAGACAATTTTGCAGGCAGACCACAGGGCAGGCTGCCATTTTAATGGGCTTATTATGTTGGGCAACCCCACACCTCTGATTGGCCTGGCCCCACACTACTGATTAGTGGAGAGAGCTGCCTGTCATGTGGCCCCACCCCTTGCTACTGATTGGTGGAGAGCAACAGGGCCACACAATAGGCAGCCCTCTCATCCAATCAGTGGGGGGAAAGTGTGGGGGTGGCACCTTTGTGCCAGCAGCCTCCACTCTGTACTGGGCTGTGCAGCCGGGAGGACTACTGGCTCCCACTGGGGAGCCAGCATTTTATTTGTAGTAAGTATTTTTGTTTGTTTGTTTGTTTGTTTTCTGCAGAGATTGTTCAAGTTTTCTAAGATTCAGTCAGTGCTATTCACCTGAGACACCCTAGTGGCTTATTCACAGCTGTTTTGGTTGCAGAGATAGATATATAATTTGGCACGGGGAAATTGAACTTACATTATGTACCCAGTAGACTAAAACATCTCTAGCAATTTAAACCTATTTCCAGGTTTTCTGGTAAATACTGTAATAAGTGTTGCACAAAAATGTATGATTATGTTCATTTGCGAATATAACAGCCAAACTAAAGTATTTTCTTCCCACACTCCCCAAATTTCAGCCTGCAAGAACACTATTCAGATCTAACCTGCAGTCTGACCACTTTGTAGTGTTCCAGTAACACAAAGGAGTTCTAAATCGAATCTAGTTCAGTGATTCTCAACCAGGGTGACATGAGATCCTTTTAAGGATGTTGCAGGGTGTCTCACAATATTAGCATTGTTGGGTGCATAGATACCTAAACATGATTCACAAGATAATGCCAGAGATTGCAAATAGAAATCTATAGTGCCAAAACATTCTGACAAGTTATGTCTTTCTGAGTTCTTTGCAACAGAAAAATTGTTCTATTATTTTTTTCATAGTTAAAAACAGAGTGAAAGTTAAGAGGTGGCATTTTCTGAGGGAGTGCCTTGAGTCTAATAAGGGGTGCTTTGAATCTAAAAATGTTGAGATCTAGGCCTGTGCGAAGTGACTAGTATTCACTTTGGATTTGGCCAATTCGAGGGACAGTGATTCGATTTTGTGACAGAGATAATCACTATCCTGATTCGATTCGGCTGAATCTGATTCAGAGATTTGGCTACTGCCAAATCTCTGAATCAGCCAGGCCCATCCCCCCAGCCTGGCAATGGCTGCCCTGCCCTACCCGCCCCAGCTCCCAACACATGTTAAAAAAAAGCCCCAACTCAGCGGGTGCTGCTGGGTGGGGGGCAATCCCTGCTGCCCCCCACTGCCCCCCACTGCATGGGGGGCTCTGCATGAGCTCCCTGACCCCTCCCCACTACCTCAGTTCCCCACCATGGCTGCTCCACCCACCACGGCTCTGGCGTTTTAAGAAAAAAAAATGAAAAAAACCCCAGACTCAGCAATCCTGCTGGAAGGGGGCGAGCCCCACTGCCCCCTGCTGCCCCATACCACATGGGGGGGCTCTGCACAAGCCTCTTGAAGCCCTGAGGCTGCGGCAGGAGTCCCGGGGCTTTTCTTGCTTTTTCTTCTTTTCTTAAAGGGCTGGAGCCACACCAGGCAGGGCAGCTATGGGGGGGCTGGAGGAAGGGGCAGGGGTTGTACAGAGCTCCCCATGTAGCATGAGGTAGTGAAGGGTAGCAGGTATCGCTCCTCCACCCAGCAGCACCAGGTGAGCACCGGGGCTTTTCTTTAAAGGGCGAGGAGCTGGGGTGGGCAGGGATGGGGGGCCTGGGAGAGCAGGCAGGGACTGGAGGCTGGCAAGGGTCCCCCCATGGTTTCATAGTTTCATAGATTTAGGGTCGGAAGGGACCTAGTAGATCTTCTAGCCCGACCCCCTGCCAGGGCGGGAGAACAACAAAACCCCAAAACAAGAAATGGGACTCAAATGAGTCCAGCCAGGTAG
>NW_017728998.1:23583055-23594056 GCF_001723915.1 Gavialis gangeticus | reverse complement strand
TTCTTGAAGATGGGGACCACATTTGCTACCTTCCAATCATCTGGCACCTGGCCCAAGCACCACGATCGCTCATAGAGCCGTGCCAGGGGCCCTGCAATAACCCCAGCTAGCTCCCTCAACACCCTGGGGTGGAGAGCATCCGGACCCGCTGACTTGAACGCGTCCAGCCCTTCCAGAAGCTCTCTAACCCGGTCCTCCCCAACCTGAGGTCTTGTCCCCCCTCCCCCAACCCCCCACCTCCTCTGCCCCTAGTACTTACTGGCTTGGAGTTGGCTGCAGCTCACTGCTGCAGCAACTGGGGACTGCCCAAATCACTGAAACTCTCTGAATCTTTTCCGAAAATTTGGAGAGCTTTGAATTGATATGGACCTATTAATTGGTCCTCTGATTTGATTCTGATTCGGAGATTAGGCCACCAAATCGGGCTGTATCTCCTCCAAATCGAATCACCACCTGACACGTCGCACAGCCCTATTGAGAAGCACTGATCTAGTTGCTCAGTGAAGAATTCTCCCTACCTATGAGAATCCTTGGCCGCATCTACACAAAATGCTGACTGTGCAGTAGCCCAAGACTACTATGCAGTAGCAGAAACTGTGACGTGATGCTGCTGTGCAGTAGTCTTGGGCTACTGAGCAGTCAGCATCACAAAAAAGCTGTTTGTCAGTGCTACCGTGCAGTAACGTGGGTTACTGTGCAGTCATTTAGTATTTGTTTATATAAGTACTAAATGAATGTGCAGTAATGACTGTACAGGCAGGCCCTTGAGCGGCAAAGAGCTACTGTAGCAAGTCTTATGCCTTCCCCACCCCTTATGGCTCTCTGTAGAATGCTGTGACTGAAAAAAGTCAGGTAGTCAGTGGATGTGTCTACATAAAACTCTTTACTGCACATTAGACTAATCGAATGCACAGTAAAGCATCACTGTCTACACGTGTGCAGCAGTTAATGTGCAGTAGATTAGTCTAATGCACTGCTTTCTAGTATCTGTAGATACTGTGTTCTACTGTATTCTAGTAGATACAGGTACTAGAAATCAGTGCATTAATCAGTGCTGAAGTGCATGTGTAGATTTTGACCAGGAGCAAATTGCTCTCAGTCAACCTAGGCAGCAGGGGGCCACAGAGGGTGGGGACAGCTGTCTCAGCTCAGTGGGATGCTACCTCCCAGCCAAGTGGAGATCAGGATAGCTGGGAGAGTTGTCCTCACTGCTGGGCAGCTGCCTCCCTCTCACGTGGAGATTGGGACATGTCCTGATCTCCATGTGTTTGGGAGGCAGATGTCCAGCAGCCAGGACAGCTCTACCAGCTACATGGCAATCAGGACCAGACCCCATGCCTCCTGCTAGCCCAGGACTGGCACCTGGAGGAGCCCGGAGCTGCTCCTGGCTGTTGCAGTGGGGCAGGGCAGGACAGGATCAGCCCTGAACTGAACTCCCACTGGGAGCAAATTTGGTCCTGACAGGCACAGGTTCAGATGTGTGCAAGGCCACAGTTTAATGTGCCTGAATTTTTGTGCAGAAAATTCAGGCGTATTAATTGTACATGTAGACAAACCCACTGTGTACTTATATTCTGATGTTAACCATGGGCACAGCAGCTGACTGGAGCCATAGGAAAGCTAAAATAGATTACCACAAACTTCAGAGGTAGCTGGACACTATTTGAATTAGGAAGCACAACAGGGACCACTGCAACTCCCTTGACTGCAATGAGCTCTGCTCCCAAATTTACAGCTGTTAGCCCCTTTCTGAAGGCGGTAAAGAGCCACACTGAATAAATTGCTGTTAACTATAAAGGCACAAACAGTGCTTCTACATATATACGCCATGCTGTATACATAGTGGCACCCTTAACCCATACATGAGTTTAATACAAACATTTACATGTGTGAAGTAATTTGGATAAAATGGAAGCACAATAAAAGTTTTGCCCAAAACTAGAAATATGATTCATGGTTCAAAGAAGCCAAGTTAACTTGTTGCTTTTTGATTTAAATCAAAGCAAATCATGAAAATAAACACATTTTGAAAATGATGATCAACAGTAAAGTAATGTTTACTAAAGATTTTCTTCTGTGTTCTCTTACAGAATTAATAATAATATCTTTTTCTAAAGTTTTCTTGCTTCCTTCAGAGAAACTGATTTCACTGGAAAGAACAAACATATGCAAATAAAGTGAATGTTAAAGTCCCTCATGCCATCTAACCAAAAATGCATCAGATAGTTTCATATTGTTAGTCTGCATTACTTTGATATCTGTTTTTATTTTTAATTAGATATGAAGCTCCTGTAGAACATCTCTAGAGCCAGGTTGTCACCCTAATGTGACCACAGGACCAATGCTGTTTTAACCTTAGTGTTGTTTAATAGTTCAGATGTAACAATTTCATTTTTTTTAGTGAAAATACTGTCTTTCTGTCCCCAAAAAAGAAAGTGACAGATTACATGGCTAATAAATTGCTTTAGTATTATTTGCTCCTGTAAAATGATTATTAATAATATTTGTTACATGATTTCATGGTAAATAGGCTTGGTGAAACCATTAATAAGTGTAAGGCATAATCACATATGTTTTTTGTTTAGATCAGCGTTTCAGCAGGTACAATAAAATACTGCTATTTTGTTTATAAGGATCTCACATATCTTTAAAAGTATTAATTTAGTCTCAAAACACCAAATTAAGTATCAATATGAATTTTGCTATATTGATAATTATAATTATTAATATGTAGAGAAATGGGATGATTTTGATTTTAGATGCTATCCCCATAAGCATACTGAAAATCTTAGCCTGCATCTATAAGTTATTCATCACCCCTGCATCCCTAAAGCGATATTGACTGTTCAATAGCTGCACAATGGATATGGAGATACGCAACTAATGTATCTCTTTCATTACATATTCTGAACAGGCTTATTGTCTTTATTTTCCTTGTGAAATGATCATTCAGGGTTATACAGTCAGTCTTTGGTAAGAGGTGGTTACCCTCAGCCCACCCAACCACCAGGCTTAAACTGCTGTGTTGCTAAGTCCTGGCACTTACAATAAGATAATCATCACCTTGTAGTTCATTGGTGTGAGTACTGGTCAGATGGCCTGTATTTTATTAACAGAAATAGGGTCACAAGTCAAATACATGCTTGGGGTCAGTGAGCAAATACAAACGAAGATTAGAGGAACAAAGGAATGTGACTGGAGGGGTAAAATCCCACTGGGGGTTAATCTAGCAGAAATGTATCAAAGAATGTAAACTACCCTTTCTTTTGTTATTCATCATATGAGACCTAGTTCCGATATCCTGCTGATTTCGGTTAGATAGAACACCATCTCCAAAATGTTGTCTTTTTAATTATCTTTTTATGTATAGCTTTATAGAGAGGCTTCTGAAAAGATCTAGTGACAGGCCTAAGTGTCTGGATTGTTTACATAGCATCTGTAAAATACAGCTATCCTAATTTGTTTTATATCTCTATCTATATCTATATAGATATAGATAGATAGATGTGTGCATGTGTGTGTGTACAGTAAAAGCCCTGTTATCCAGCATTTTACTAACTGGCTGGCCAGACACCTGGAAGGGGGTGGGAAGCTCACATGTGGCAGTCGCCACTGCCACCCGTCACCCTGCGCTGCCTCCTGCCCCCCCACTGCACATCCAATCAAAAACCCCTGTGCCTCAGGTAACCAGCATTTTTAGATAACCAGCACCACCCATTCCCCACTCATGCTGGAAAACAGGGCTTTTATTCTGTGTGTGTGTGTGTGTGTACAGACACACACATATATAAAAAACAGCACTTACCTGGGCTTCCTCTTCTGTGTTGCAGGCCACAATTAAAAAAGCAGAGCTGAAGCCATGTTGCAAAGTCTGGAGACAAACTAGAATCTGAACTTCCTCCTAGCATTCAGGTGTTCAGATTTGGGATATTAGTTCCAACCCATCATGTGAAACAAATTACTTAATGTATGATTTAATGCTATGGTCACAACTCTTTCTAAGAAAACGGGTCCTATTCTATTTCAAAAGAAAACGGGAGAAAGTAGGTAACATCATGCTGACCGGTATTGTAACTATTGGATAATTTAGTAGGACAAAAGTAGCCATAGTGGGGAAAACAAAAGAAGAAGAAGAAAATAGGTTACTTTATCAGGATGCAGCTGATTTTCCCATTCCACATAATAAAACTTACCAGTCCCTCATAGAACAAGAAGAACATTTCCCCTTTGTATGAACTATTATTTGAAAATTCCATTTTCATCACTAGCCCATGTATGTCCATGTATAACTGTATTTTATAGTGCATATTCATATTGTTATATTTGTGGACCATGCACATATATGAAAAGAGTTGGATTTTGCATGCGTGCAATTTATGAGAAACATATTTTACAAATACTCCATACATTACTGTTAAATTCCATTCTAGAATTATATTGCTAAGGGAGTGCAAATAAATGCTTTCAAAAGTGGGATTCAGCAGTTAGAGGCAGGAGCAGCCCCCAGGAATCCCAGGTTCTGTTTCTGACTCTGCCACTGGCTTATTGCATACATAGACAATATGATGTTCTCTACATTGTATTGTGATTCACTTTATCTACAAAACTGTAATACAACTTCTCACAGGGCTGGAATGCAGGTTAATGGGCCCAATCCTGCTACGTGTGAAACCAGTGGGATTTGTGCCATTGATTTCAACAGGCCAAACCAGGCTCAGAGATCGTAAAAAAATCTTTCAGCTCCAATAGTAAGCACTATATAAAAGCAAAATATGGAAGCTTACTGAAGGGGAGTTTTTGAAATACAGTTGTGGAAAGGTGAATATTCCTTTTAGAACCGAAACTGAAGTTTTCCAATTGTTTCAAGTTTTCTGTAGGATTGTTATTTTCACTTGTATTTTACTGTGTCCCACTCAGCTGCTTATTCACTTGATTCTGCACAATGCTGGGCACTTCGGCCCCAGAGCAGCAAAATACTGTTTTAGTTTAGTGACATAAACTCATGTCTGTAAAGTTAAATATGCATTTCTATTTTGTTGGATCAGGACTGGAGTGAGCAGCAGCCTACAGGATAGAATCATCCCTAGGGCTAAATGCATAATTGTTTTCCTGTTTTAAGGGAAGATATGGTAGTACAGTATACACACTGTCTGACCTAAGATCCAGAGCCAAATTGCAAGCACCCACATAAAGATTTTCTTTATGGAATGGATCTTAAAAGTGGAAATATCTATTTTTCCTCCAGCTATAGTGACAGACTGTGTTTGCTCAATGATCCAGATGTACAAGGCCTTGTTACAAGCTACAGCTTTTACACAAACTATTTTTTGTTTGTAGTTAGCAAGTTAGCAGGTTTAAAATCACACATTATAGAAATCTTTTCTTGAGGGTATGATAATAACCTTTCCTGCCCTTAAAAATGCTTAATTCTGTGTGCTGACTATGTATTTTAATATTATTTAACCTAAAGGGGTTTTAGAAGACATAAATTATTATACAATAGATTTAGACAGGCTTATAAAACAAAAACAGATATTAATACATAGAAAGCCTATACAGAAGTGGTCATTGCTCATACTTGTATTAACGTGCAAATAATAATTTTTAAAAGCCTTTAGTTTAGAGGCTCTTTCCTCAAAGTGTATTTCTACCTGCTGATTAGCTTATCCAGAGTACAAGTCACTAAAATGTGAGGACTCTTGTACGCATGATGGGGTTTCAGTTCTTAGGTTGCATTCTATGCCTTCTAAATTGAAACAGTGAGTTTTTAATTGAAATGGTGGGTTTTATTTTTCCATCACTGTATATATGTTATTGTCCTGGTGGCCACAGGTGCCTGCTGAAGACAGAAGCAGCAAGGGGCCTGATCCCTTTTTTTTTTTTTTTGGCAGAGCCTGCCCACCTCTCCTACGGCCAGGAGGCCATTAATCTGTGCCATTAATGTGTCAGCTTGCCCGCCTGGCCATGGAAGAGGCAGGCAGGCTCCACAGAAAAAATAAGGATTGGGCCCTTCACCACTTCTTCCTTCAGCAAGCTCCTGTAGCCGGCAGGACACCTGGGGACATCTGGGAATGGGCTAGCTTGCCCCTGGGGCAGCACGGGGAGGTGGCCTTCTCCAGCTACCAAAATACCCAGCCACCCTCCTGCTGCCTCCCCATGCTGCCCCAGCAGCAAGGGGCCTGATCCTTTTTTCGGCAGAGCCTGCCCTCCTCTCCTGTGGCTGGGGGGCAAGCTAACTAAGGGCTGCAATGTTCCAAGTTGCAACATTGCAAATCATTAGTTTGCAATGATGCAAACTCATTTAAACCCCCCTCAAACTTGCATGCGTGTTATGTGTGATGCCATTAAGCCATACAAAAGGAAATTTTTGTCATGTGTATACTGTGACATTGGCACATGTACAAGTGCTTTGAAAGCCTGAATTCTCACTGCTTAACTCAGTATGGAAATGCTATTTAAAAGATTTCAATTTTTAATATTGTGATCAAATATAAAAGAAATAGCATTTTATGAAATGTAATCTATTACTTTGCATGCGTATTATGTGGAAGAGACATGCCATACATTTTGGACAGCAGCACTGAAAGGTCTGTTGCATTGAGGTCTGTATTGAGGTCTGTATAACACTAACATTCTGATTATTCTACAAAGGCTTGTGGTACAAATTTTACTACAGTGCACAACAGGTATATTGGGGCTGTCCTGGTAAATTGATCACTCAAATAAAATGAATGGAATGTTTTTGAACTGCAAAAGATTATATGAAAAAGTAAGCCTACTCATCCTAACCCTCTGCTAGGAAGACAATGAACTTTGATCTGGCATACTGCAAGGTAACATGTATTTCAATGGCAATTTAACATTCTTTAACAGTCCACTTCCAAAGTGATAAGTAAGCATCTTACAATGGCTAATCAAATTCCTACTACTTTAATTCTTACTCTGCTTTTTGACTCATTTGACTTGCTTTTTCAAACCCAGGGAAAAGCATCATTTTTCACCTATTTTTTTCTGAATGAAAACTAAGAAAATGGAGTCTAATGGGACAAATTTCATTCTTCCTGGTACTGTATGAGAAGAATCTGACCCAAACACACTTCTCAATTTCTAATGTAAACTACATTAATCTAATCTAATCAATAGGGCCTTATAGACACCAGCTTGCATTGAAGTCAATGCAGAGCTACACCACCCGCTGGAAAGACACAGGCTTTCTAAAGGGGTCAGGGGAATGCATTTTTTTACAGCCTTTTGAAAAACCAGCTCACCTGACTGAAACACTGGAAGTGAAGCCATAATCTGCTTACTATCTGCCCCTTCCCACCTCAGTTGGGATGCTACATACACTGTGGGGCACAATTAGCAAGCAGCCTCTGAACTCCACTAAGCATAAGGAATGCATTTCTGTTAATCCTTTATGTGGGTCACACAAGCACTCTTTACTTCCTCCCCAACACAGCCTGCCCACCAGGTTAGGCAGAATCTAACCCTCAGCAACATACAAAGCTAAGTTCCACACTGCATAAACATCTTTAGAGGTCCTGAGAGCACAGATTCAAATCAGAGAAAATTGGATTTGAGGATGTTTACCACCTTGTGGGCATCTTACAGAACTGGATGTGAAATCAGCTTATGACTGGCTTTTTCTGAAAAGTTTACCTTTGCAAATCTAATGCACAGAGAAAAGCATGAAATACTGTAGATCAAAACTTGCATGTTGTTATTGCTAAACATTAAACCCTAAGGTCAGAATTCAGAATTCTCACAGTCAACCACTGACTCAAAAATACATCAATGTATTTGCTAAATGGAAACCTTACTCACATCGCATCTTATCATAATGTCACAAAACACATAAAATTACAAATCAGTTTTAAGGCAAAATACATGACAGAAAAATATAAGTACACAAAAACTACATTAAATATCAGTCTTCATTTGTCCTTACCACTTCAACTTACCTCTCTGTTCAGAACTACTCACTGCAGTGCGCAGCTTGAGATAGTCTAAGATCCATTTTAGAGTGGACTGAAATATAAATGACAGTTCGCACTACACATGAACATAGACAACTGTATAAAATATTTAAATAAAGACAGAAAAGAACAGAGGAAACCAACAGAGCCTTTGGCAGACCCAGCCTTTGGGAATTTAGCAGCTTGAGATTCATTGCAAATTTCATCTTTAATGTTATTTTTAGTTCAATATTTTGTAGCACTCAGAAGTAAATCTTTGTGTGCTGTCTCTCTTCCTGCTTGTGCTGCTCCCTTTTCTGATCTTTTATACTTTTTACAGAAACCTAATATATTTTCAATAAAATTGATTGGTGACATGTTTTGTGTTATTTGTTGGAGTCGTCCTGTTTCCTGGTACAACTCAATGAAAACCACCACATTGTTGTTGCTTTTTTAAGTGCCAAGTATTGATCTAGATCGTTGAATACATGGAATCAGACTCTAAGCCTATGTTTGTTCCACCCCAATTTGTGTTTCATTAAATTCCCCTACATTCATCTTCAGCTCTGGAATTGGTTCTCTCTCTCTTTAAACTTCCCATCATTGCCCCAAATACTGACAAGAACCATGAATTTCAAGGGAGGTTTGTTTTTATCCTGAAACCTTTGTCTATTCATAAAGCACTCAGATTAAAAAAAAATAAGGTATCTTGGATACAGAACACTGTGAAAATAGGAGATATGGAGAACTTTGGGAACTATTAACTCAACTTCACAAGCCCTCTCTTATCCATTCCTACAGGCTTGAATATGGGGCCAAGTGGCGATAGATGAGGGCACAGGAAAGATATTTCTGATATCCAGGCTGAGGATATGGGATAACCTGGACAGACTTGTAAAGTGGGTGGATCTAAACCTGGTGATGTTTAACACTGAGAAATGAGAACACTCCATCTGGGGAGAAATAATCCACAACATACTTACAGGCTTGGTGGTGCTACACTAGCCAGCACCAGAACAGAAAGAGACCTGGGGTTCATAATCGACCACATAATGAACATGAGCCAGCAATGTGATGCAATAGCCAGCAAAGTGAACAGCACTCTGGCATGCATCAACGGATGCATCACAAGCAAGACTAAGGATGTTGTCCTCCCACTCTACTCAGCATTGGCGAGGCTGCAGCTGGAGTACTGAGTCCAGTTCTGAGCGCTGCACTTCAAGAAGGATGTAGAGAAACTAGAAGGAGTCCAAAGGAGGGCCACACAAATGATTAAAGGTCTGGAGAACAGACCATACAAGGAGAAGCTGAAGGACATGGGCATGAATGCTGCGTGCCCCCAGAGGCGAGGTGGGCATGGTGAGGTCCTGCACTGGCAATGGCACTGTTGTCATCGGCAAGAAGGGAGCTCCCACAGGTGGCCGTGGTGCTGTTGGCAGCGTGGGGGGAGGGGTGGTAAATGCCAACTGCCAGTCAGCAACCACCCACAGATGCTGCCAGTAGCATCGGCGGTGGCCAGCAGCAATTGCAGACCACCCACAGATGCCATTGGAAGTGTCGGCGGCAAGGTGGGCGGTGGTGAGCGGCAACCGCCTGCAGGTGCTTCCGGCAGTGTTGGTGGTGCCTTTTCACAGGGGGGCACCGTGCTCAGGGGGTGCACATGCACCCGCATGCACTCCCTACGCATTGCCAATGGACACGGGACTGTTCAGCCTGGAAAAGAGAAGACTCAGGAGGGGACTTGGTGGCAGCATTTAAGTATATAAGGGGTTAAAATCAGGGGCTAAGAGAACATCTGTTCACCAAAGCACCCCAGGGGAAGACTAGGAATAATGGTCATAAACTGATAGAAGATCGTTTCAGATTAGACATAAGAAAAAACTTCTTTATGGTTCGTGTGTCCAGAGTCTGTAACAGACTCCCCCAGAGGTGGTACAACCACCTTTCCTGGAGATCTTTGAAAGATGACTGGATGCACACCTCACTGGGGTCATCTGACCTCATCAGTCTTTCCTGCTTTAGAGCAGGTGGCTTGTATCTGATGATCTTATGAGGTCCTTTCCAGTCCCTAACTTCTATGAGTCTATGAGTCCCTTTATCCAAGTTAGTTGTATTAAGTTAACTATTAATGCTGGAGCAAGGGAAGGAGACTAATGCAAAATAAGGCTGACTGCTTATTCTTGCTGGATTATGCTTCTTTGGTTTTACTTAATTCAAATTATATTAAGTAGGACTCAGCATGTGTCACTGCTGCAGATGGGGTAGATTTTTTTAAGATACTTAGAGGAAGAAGACTGGGTGCTTGCATGGTCATCTGGTATTAAACTTACAGCTTTTTTGAATTTTAAAGCTTTAAAAAAAATATTCCCCCCTTTTTGAAATTCCATTAATTTTATGAGATGGCACTGATCTGCTTCATAGATAGTCCATTTTAAATGCAATACAAAGACAATTTTAAAATTGCATTAGGTACCATGAACCAGTCACCAGTAACAAAAATGGATTTAGTATTCAGAACATTATTCAATATTTGTGTTACAGAACTGTAGTCCAGGACCTCAACTTCCATGTAAGAAAATGTTTCTAACCCTTATTGCTGTTGAGAAAACCTCAGTTCTGAGAAAACCTCAACATTGTGAATTGTCAGTATGATATCCACCTGCCTGAGTGTGCAGAAGACATGAAACAAATATGCGACTTAGAACTTCCATACTGAGGCTACTCAGGTCCACATGAACTCTGTGGTCACCAAGTAAGCCATTTTCCCATGATGTTAAGGGATTTCTTGCGTTGGCAGTAGAACGTGACATTTGCTTTTCTCTTTCTCTACCACTTGCTCTCCATCTTTTCTACACTATGGGGACTTAATCAGATTATTGTACATCTATCCTGCTTTGTTCTATGATACCAGGCAGCAGGGACTCACGGTCCCCACATGCTGAACCTACTTTGTAGCAAGGCTATGAGGGGAGCCAGAATTATAGGCTGGAGAGCTGAGCTGGCTAGAGAAAGCCTGTCAGTCAATGGCTGACCAAAAACATTCTTC
>NW_017728998.1:23541588-23578055 GCF_001723915.1 Gavialis gangeticus | reverse complement strand
GAGAGCTGAGCTAGCTAGAGAAAGCCTGTCAGTCAATGGCTGACCAAAAACATTCTTCTTCTCCCCTTTTCTGATTCAACTGGGGAAAAAAGCCTTTGTGTAGTGTTAAATGACACTACAAAATTAAGCTGGGCCACCTGGAGAAAATTGAGCTGGGCCACCTGGAGAAAATAGCATAAAAATTCTCTATAAAAAAAAATCAATGAATTATTTTCTTTTTGGCTAGGGATGGAAATTACACATAAACTAGTGTAAGTGATTGGAAACTGGTTCAAATCTGTAATAAAACAGAAGTTCAGTGCATATAAACCTCTTTCAAAATAGCTGAAACCAGTTTAAAATAAACCTGGATGGATACAGTATCAGACTTAACTGATTTAGGTTAAATCAGTTTATTGAACTTCTGTCCCAGATCCTCTCCAGAATCAACTTAACTCACAATCTCCCAGCATCCCAGAATGCTTTGTACCTCCCCTGAAACCTGCCCTTCCTCTACTTGAAGGGTGGGTGGGTTAGCTTTGGCTCAAGCTGTCTGTTCAGGCCAAGCAGGGAGGCGTGCTCTAGCGCCACCCCACCCCCTGCTCCAGCATTTGGCCTGGGCCACTGCAGGCATGTGGCTACATTTCCAGAATCAAAAGTGAATGTCTGTCCACTTGCAATCTATTCATCTTAGATTAACCTGCAAAGATTAAATTGATTCAGCCTTGGGGGTTTTTTTACTGTCTGTACTTAGCCAAAATGGCCAAAACTGGTCTAAGATAAACCTGGATGGATGTAAGCTAGGGACAGACATTCAAAAAGCTTGAGCCTGAATTGATTAAATCTTTTCAGCTTAGTCCAACCTGCCTAGGTTGAATCAGTCTGTAACTGTACAGACATCCCCTTTGGACTGAAAAAATGCAGGCACATGCCTGCAGTGGCTCAGGCTAGAAACCAGGGGACACTAAAGCAGTCCTCCCTACCCTTCCACAGTGCTGAGCTGTGGGGGTGTGGCCAGGCTGTGGCAGGATGCTCTGATTAGGGAGGGGTTCTCCCCCTTCCCTGGTGAGTGAGGGAGCCAGGGATTTACATAGCATTTCATTACACAGCAGGGAGCATTTATCAGCCCATCAGCAAAACAAAAGGATATCTCATTAGTTCAAGCTTTTCTTAAACAACTTGTTCCAAAGAAGGAATGGAGAGACATTACCAGCTACCTTTTGATTAGCTCCAAAAATCGCTAAGCCAAAACTGTCCTGTCTGCCTTTGTCCCATCTCCCACAGCATGGCCTATAGCCAGCATGTGGTATGCTAGCTAATGCTGAGAGGTGTCTGTGTAAGGCAGAGGAGAGGAGGGAATCCATGCTTTAGCAGGAAGTGGTGAGGGGAGTGGGTGGAGTGGGGGGAAGTCAGGCAGATGCCTGCAGTCTTTGCTGGAGCTGCAGCCAGGGAGCAGAGGGGAGTTGCCAGTTCAGCTCTCTTGAGCAGAGAGCCCTGTCCAGCCCAGAGAGCATTCCAGGATGCTGGGGGACTCTGATTTAATGTAAACCAGGAAGGGGTCTGGAACATAAACTGGTTCAACCCAAATCAGTTAAGTTTGATACTACATTCAACCAGGTTTATTTCAAACCAGTTTCAGCCATTTATAAACTGGTTTATGTGCACTGAACATACGTTCTATTACAGGTTTAAACCAGTTTCTGATCACTTAAACTGGTTTATATGTAATGTCTGTCCCTAGCTATAACATCAGACTTAACTGATTTAAGTTATCCAAGTAGGGAGGTGTGTTCTAGCATCCCCTAGCTTCTGGCCTGGGCGCCTGTAGGCATGTCGCTACATTTCTGGAATCAAACGTGTTTACTTGCTTATTGGTTCAATCTACACAGCTTAAACTAACCTGCAAAGATTGACTCAATTCAGCCTTCAGCTTTTTAACTCTCCAAACTTAGCCATGAGGAATTTTCAACTATGAAATTTAACTGTGTTTGTATAGGAGGTAGAAGATGGCAAGAAGGGTATTTCATGGTGAAAGAATAAATTAAGAGTTGTTGCACAGTTTTGAACCACTGACTCACAGAGCTTCTCAAAATAATGGATGATCTAACATGCATGTGGGTTATCACACTTCAAGACAACAGAATGGGCTAAATCCATTGCTGATTGAGTTGATCTGAGAACTGAGAATGTAGACAATGTTGTTCTAGATTAAAAGAATATTCATGATAATTTGAGGATCTGTGTTCCCAGATGAATGACTAATCTCTATTAAAGTCCAGAGAAACTGAGCATGAATCCAAGGGCAGGATTTAGTCCTTAACTCAGAATTTTAATGCCTTGTCTCTATGATAGTTTGTTTGACGACAGCCAACTCTATTGGTAATTGAGGAGAAACAGGGAGACAAATAGAAAGAGATACCAAGAGAAGACATTTAGTTTTCTAAATGTTTTCAGTTCCAATGTTAATTCAACTGGAGTTGGAGTGGGGAGCCTCCAGAAATATATATAAAACTAGGAACATTGGGATGCTAAAATGAGACATTTTTCCTGTTCTTCATCTAACTTCTTAGTTCTCCTATTTCCTGTTGGATTACTTACCCGTCTCCAGTTGTTCCTTTCACTTTCTGCATAAAACATGATTTGAAAATGGGCTTGCTGCAATGGCCCAATGGCCTGCAGCATTTAGAAACACCTGCCCGGTTAATCTTATTACATGTCATGTCTAAAGACAACAAGGAGCAGCAATTTGACTCAAGTCACGTCAACAATATTCTGCCAAAAACGGCCATTTCCAACTCCAGGTTATGGAGCTGTGGGCTGTTTGCCAGAAAAATGCAATAAAAAGTAGGAAATGACATACACAAATAAAATTCACTTACCTAAAAGCTTTGCATGTCATGTCTTTTTTTGCTTTTTTCCTATCCATTGCTTTGCTTCAACCTCTTGTCTCTCTTCTCATTCCATTTCCCTTTCCATTTTTGCCCTTTTCCCTCATGTTCTAGTTTTTCTCCTTTTTGGCTCTCTATGTCTATCTCTTTATGTTTGCTGAAAAGTAATACTCTTTTTTCTCCCTTACAGGCTAGCCTAGTGTTCTGCTCTTTTTTCACTGTTTCTGCTTCCTCTCACCTTTCTTTCCCCCTGTTCTCACCCTAGCCTAATCCTGGCCTTTCCATAGCAATCAGTCCCTCACTCTAGGCATTACTAAAATCTTGTTTAGAATCATAGAAAAATCGTAGAATCATAGAGAATCAGGTGCTCATCTAGACCTGGGATGCTCAATCTCTAGCCTGTGGGCCAAATGCGGCCTGAAGAGCTATCACATTTCACTTGCAGAGCTCCCCAGAGGTCAGGAAATTTGGTGGCTGGGGACCAGTGGCCATTAATATGATTACCCTCCCTGCTGCCAAATTCCCAAACCCCAAGCCTCATGTGGCTGGTCAGGGACAGGCCAAATCACACCCCCTTCCCTCCTTATGGGGCCAGATTGGGGTCTGACCATGCCCCATTCCTCCCACAAACCTGGGCCATATTCCCTTCCCTTCTATTGAGGCTAGGCCTTGCCCTCTTCCCTCCCTCCCTCTGGGGCTGGGCTGGGGCCTGGCCATGTCCCCTCCCACCCAACCTCCCCATGGGACCAGGTCATGCACCCTTCCCTCTCCATAAGGCTGGGTTGGAGCCTAGCCATACCCACTTCCCTCTCCATGGGGCCAAGTCAATCTTCTTTTCTTGTGGAGCTGCATTGGGGTGGGGCTTCATTGAGGCCAGCCTTCCCCCTGACCATCTCTGGAGCCAGATGGTGGCCACAATGCTTGTCTAAGCACTGGATTGAGAATACCAGCTCCAGCCTGTGGACAAACTGGGCACTGCCAATCTGGCCTATTTGGCAAAAAGGTTGAGGACCACTGATCTAGTCCAACTGCCTCTCAAAGCAGGGCCAGACCCAACTATATCATCTCAGCCAAACCTTTGTCTAGTTGGGTCTTAAAAACCTCTAAGAATGGAAAGTCCACAACCTCTCCTGGGAGCCTGTTTCAGTGCTTTACTACCCTTCTACTGAGAAAGTTTT
This sequence comes from Gavialis gangeticus, assembly GCF_001723915.1. Taxonomy (NCBI): domain Eukaryota; kingdom Metazoa; phylum Chordata; order Crocodylia; family Gavialidae; genus Gavialis; species Gavialis gangeticus. The sequence goes on along the minus strand of NW_017728998.1, from coordinate 23,574,010 downwards.
TCTGATATTGTGATGGAGCAGTCCTGGTAAAAGGGTCTGCTCACTGCCGCGGTGTGGTGAAGTTTGGGGCTGGGGTCTGAGCTCTGGCTCAGTGGAGCCCATCCAAGGCTGGGATCAAACTAGATTTACCTGCAGAGATGAAGCAGACTGACAGGAATCATTGGACTCCACTGATGCAGCACTTTATAAACTCTTGCGGCTGGGTGGGCGCCCAGCGGATGATGTCAAAATGAAGCAATGAAATGGGACATTTAAAACAGAGCCAGAACCAGCACAGGAGGGTGACAGTGGGACAGGGAATGCCAGTAGGACCCCAGAAGGCTCATACTTTGCCAGTAGGAGCCTGGCAGCCTCCTTCTGAGAGGAGCCCTGGGTGGAAGAGCCAAGGCAAAGAAGGATCAGGAAGGCCATAGTGAAACCAGGGAAGGAAAAGGATCTACAGAGAAGCCAAAACTGAAAATGGGTAAACACAGTTACCAGTTTTGATTATTTCATTTTGTGAGATAATGACACTTTGGGGCAGTTGAGCTATTGGTCCCTGACGTCACTAACCAAGGAAACCATGTATACTTGGCAACAGCACAGTTGGCAAATGGATGGGGTGTAGGGGAGGTGAAGACCTAGATCAATGGGGTGTCACACTGTGAGTAACCCATGGGACACCATTGACTCCTCTAAATCTTTATTATAATAACTAAGGCATGGCAGGAGAGTGAGCAGTGTCCTTCTCGCGGGGAGTTACACCCTTCACAGGGAGCAGCCCCGTCACGGATATCTAACCTAAACTTCCTTTGCTGCACTTAAGACCATTGCTCCTTGTTCTGTCATCTGCCACCACTGAGAACAGTCTAGCTCATGCTGTTTGGAAACACCTGTCAGGTAGCTGAAGACTGTTATTAAATATCCCCTCAATATTCTCTTCTCCAGACTATGTAAGCCCAGTTCCTTCAGCCTCTCCTTGGAAGTCATGTTCCCCGGCCCTCCTCTGGATTCTCTGTAATCTCTCCACATCTTTCTGTAGTTGGAGGCCCAAAACTGGACACACTGCTCCAAATGTGGCCTCACCAGTGATGAATAGAGGGGGATAATCACTTCTCTTGATCTGTTGCCATCATTGCTACCAATGCAGCGTGCACTGACAGAGAAAATACTAGAAACTGCTGTATGCAGTTAGCCTTCTCCACAAAGGCACACTGTTGGCTCATATTCAGCTTATTGTCCACTCTAACCCCTGGGTCTTTTTCTGCAGAGCTGCTGTCTAGGCAGTCAGTCTTCAATCTGTACTGGTGCATGGGACTGTTGCATCCTAAGTGAAAGACTTTGCACTTCTCCTTGTTGGATTTCATGAGATTTCTTTAGGTCCAATCCTCCAAGTTGTGTCACTCTGAATTCTAGACATACCCTCCACTGTATTTACCACTGCCCCCCAGCTGCATTGGGAACACCAGCCACTACTGAGTGACACCACTTGTGTCATCCACAAACTTGCTGATGGTGCACTCTATCCTATCTTCCAGATAGTTGACAAAGATGTTGAAGAAAATCAGCCCCAGGACTCACCCCTGGGATACTTCACTTGATATCAGCCACCAACAAGACATCAAGCCATTGATTACAGTTTTTTGAGCCTGACAATCCAGCCAGTTATCCATCCACCTTATAGTCCATTCATCCAATCAACCTGTACCTCTTTAGCTTGCTTGCAAGAATGCTGTGGGAGACTTTATAAAAAATCTTACTGAAGTCAAAGTATAGCACATCCACTGGTCTCCCCACATCCACGGAGCCAGTCATCTTGTCACAGAAGTCAATCAGGTTGGTCAGGCATAACTTTTCCTTGGTGAATCCTTTAAGTCATGTTTCAGTCACACCATTACCGTGCTTTTTCCTATTCCACAGACATCCTTCTGTTTGCTAGCATAGACTGAAATGATCCAGAATGCCATATACATTTGTTGCTGTGTTTTTTAAGTTTTGAAATGACATAGGGTGTCCCTAAGGGCTTCAAGCATGAAGTCTTCAGGGAGGCAGACATGGATAGGGAATCCAGGATAGAATAGGATGTGGACTGGAGTGAGTTGGAGCATTACTCCATTCTTGGAAAGGGCTCCTTTTTCACCACAACTACATTCTCTATTCTGTTGTCGGCATTTGATTTCCAAATGTGAAAAGCATGGATTTTACTGTGGTATGTTGTGAGACTAGTCCACAACCAGAAAGTGTCCTCACCAGATCAGACTCTAACATTGATTATAGTATTTTATTTTCATGGCATAATCCCAATGTCAATAGTACAGAGTGTTAGTGACAACACTTGCTGGTTTAGTTGTTTACATTTTCTTGATATTTTAAACCACTCTGAAGAAGTGTCAATTGATTTGAACGCTTAATATGGGGCTGTAGCTGCTGGATGATGTGACTGCACTACTTCAACCAGTGCAAGTGAGTATTGTGAATCAGTTACTGGATGCTGAAACTGAACACTAGACCAGCCAGGCAACATAAGGGCTTTGAGTCCTCATGTCATAGTTTTGTGTTTAAAGGTACAATAACCCTGTACTTGTGTAAGCTGCTTCTTTCAGACTTTAAGGCACTATACAAAGTATAACACCTTTTTATTATGTTGTTATCCTTAAGCTCATTCTTTTCCATTTGGCATTAGTATACAAAAGATTTAAAGGGAAATCTATCTTTTGGTTATGTTGGGATAATACAGCGAGAGTGATAGAGTAGAGGCCTTAGCATACATTTTCTATGCTAAGAATTGAGAGCCTGAGGGATTAGGCCCAAAGCAAACATATGGAGGATCTGACTAGCTGCTATCTGAGAATTTTCTGCTGTAAACATTATTCCAGAAATAATCTGCTTTTTGTGCTTTTGTTCTTAATACCTTTTTAACAGCACAATTACACATGCCATATCATTTGGACAGGCTTAATTTTTTTTTAATGCATGAGTCACCTTTATGAAATACCATCCACAGTTCAAGCAGCAAAAATTGTTCCCATTTTGGGGGTCTCCATTAGATAAGTTTCTAGAGCATTTCTGTGGAAATATTGTACAATGTGCTTTTTTGCCTGTATGTATATAATTTCCACTTTTAAGTCATTCATTAAATCTCTAGTATTTTCTCTGTCAGCATATGCAAGATACCAGCTGGGAAGATAGAAAATGAACAAAAGTCAGACAAATGTATGATTAGACACATGAAATTAGTTGCATTTATGGAAAACAGACAAATGCTTTAGAATTTGTCAGGAGAGTAATTCCTGGCCATTTAAACCAGGCTATAAGGATGAGTATATCTTCCACTCACTTGAGTTGCCTCTAGAATTCACTGTGCACTTAACGACAGCACCTGCCATTGGTGTCCTCATCCCACGGGTGATTATCCCATGGGTCACCCACTCCACTTCTGTTTAGTCTGTCCCCTGCTTTCAGGAGGTGTTTTTTCTCTCCTCTGATCTGAGCCTCTCAGCCTTCAGGTACCCAACAATTTATATCTTGCTCTCCTAGCAATTATCTTCCTTTGGCTTCCTAAACATACACTCCCTGATACTTCACCCTTCATTCCCATTCTCAATTTCCTGGTTTCCTGGGCATACTTCACACTAAGCCCTTAAAAAGTAGGTGACGATTATTTCTTACTCCCCTGCCTGGGTCCAGGAATATCAAGTAAATCCCAAGATATTTGCCTAGGATGCAAGATAACATAGTGCCCCACTCTACAACCTGCATGATGTGGCTCAGTAATGGCTCTTTGGCTAATCTGGAGCTAGGTGGTTGTATTATTTAGGAAGGAGATGTCCATATCTGTTGGTCATAAAATTACCACAGCATAGTGGTGATCAATGTATAAGATAAATGTGACCATATGTCAGATTTTTTTTTTCTTCATAAATAAGACCCTTGTTTACCAAATGTTCAATTTTGGTTATGTCACTATAAAAATCAAGCAGCTGGTAATTCAGGCTTGATTAGCAGGTCTCCAGTTTTGATTAGTAAATTACTGTAGTAATCAAGGTTAATTCTCATTGCAGAGCTATGCCATAGATTTTATTTCGTGCAGAGAAATGGATTTCCTAGCCTGAAGCAGGAATGTTGCAATAAATACTCTAAAAAGATGTAGAAAGAGAAATTAGAAAAAGAAAGCTTCTCAGAGGATATAAAAGTATTGGCAACTAGAACTGCAGTATTGTTTGGGAATGATATGGTTAATTTTGTAGCCATACAAATCCAATCTGCTGTGTTTGTAGAATATTCTGACATAAAATATGCCCAGGTTGCATTGCTAATTCCTTTTACTTTGTGTTTTCTCTGTCTTAAAGGATACGGGTTGCTGACACCAAGTCCTTGTCTTTAATTTTTCCCCTTGATTTCTTGTCTTTTTTTTCTTTTTTTTTTAAAACAAGAAAGTACAGAGCTTTCAGAAAGAAGCCCCAGGAACTGTTGTTCATGTAAAGTCAAATGGTAGGATGAATTCTTACCAAACCAACAAATATCACTGTTTTAAAAACAAATATTTGGCAAAGCTTATCCCACCTCATCTTCAAATACATGTTTGAGCTTTGTGAATAATCTGTCCCTCCCATAAATGGAAAAAAAGACCTCTACAGCAAGTGTTACTAAGGAAGAGGCACAGTGCTCTTCACAACAGTGCTTTTACCGCTGCATATTACTATATCTTTATACTGTGAATCGTCTAATTGTTTCAGTCAGATCAGACAGCCAGGGAGGCGAGACTAGGAAGACAGACAGACCTTATATAAGTTGTTACATTATAAGGATATTATTAGTTTCCAGTCACAAATCTTAACCAGGTTGGATGTGTCACTCATACATTACCTGATTACAAAATGAATTGGAATACACAAATAGTTTATCTCCTCCTACTGCACTTACTATTTGATCTCAGACTGATACGTACAGTGTCCCCAAAGGGGAAGACATGCAAGGTATTCCAATTTTTAAAAATGAGAAAATAAATAGCAGAGGGAAGTTAAAACCGTGAGGGTAAAGATATTTATAATACTCCCCCCCCCCCAATTCAACTATATTTTGTAGGGTGTCTTTATAAAATCTCCTTTATCTAAAGCCAATATGTCCTTTGTAAAGGCTGAGAAAGAGCACAGAATTTACTCATGTATGCTTCAGGCTGGTTTTTCTACTATACCAATGATGCTGCCCTGCTATGAACTTCTATTATGTATGTGGGAACAGGAATTTTCATACAAGACCGAGACCAATGGTCCATCTAAATCTAGTATATTGTCTCTGACGGTAGCAAGCAGAAAAATGCTTCAGAAGGTTTCTTCCTAACACTGGAAAGTAAGTGGTTGTCTTATTGCCCGAAGCAGAGGAGATTTATATCCCTTACACATTTTTCTCCTATGTAATGTAACTGTGGATACTTAACATTTGGCCTTACCTAGATGGCCCATTTATGGGGGAGGAAACCCGCCCAATGAATTGGCTAGGTCTTGGCAGAAAATGCAAACTGGCTTGAATTATACATCCTTATTTAAAGCTAAGCTGTGGCCAAAACAGAGTAAGTGTGAGGGAAAACTAGATACATACACACATCAAGTTTACAGGGCATCTCAAGGACCTACCTAACTCTTCATTCATCAATAATTTGGGGAAATTTGCAGTAGAAAAATAAAAAGGAAAACATATTGGCAGGGAGAATGCACTGAACTCAAATTAAAAGCAGGAAAAACCAAATGTGATTCCTTCTGGGCATGTGTACACATGCACATTTAATGAGCATTAGCCCTATTTGAGGCACATTAAGGGCATGGGTCTGCATGTGTGCACCCTTAAGACACCTTAAAATGGCAATTTAAGGCTATTCAAGGCTAAATTTGCTACCTGCATAAAGCAGGTATCAAATTTATACGCAAATAGCTAAATCGCATTAGCGAACATGTAAATGTGATAATGTGCGTTAGCATGGTGTGTTTCCATTGACTTGAGTCGCAAGTCAGTCCACACACCTGCATTAATGAACATTAACGCATGCACATGTAGACACATGGCTAAATCACCTTCCTGTGCTTTAAGCTAAAGCACATTAAGTTTAGGCACATGTAAAAGCATGTGTAGACACACCCCCTGTGTTCTGTCTAGTCCTTCTAACCGCAAGAAACGTTGTACTTGGGGAGGAAACGAAGGTGAGGACAGTTATATCTTAGGCTCTGGATTATTAGGGAACTTCCACAAAATCCTGGCCCCTCTCCAGTAGTACAGCACAGCTCCTTAAATCTGGCAGATTTTCACACATTTCTTTTGTGCCTGTTTTTCTCTTGGCTTTGGCTTTGCCTTTCTTATCCTCTGCAATTTGCAGAAGAAAATGAGAGGAAGGCTGCAGCTGTCTGCCTTCAAGGAATAGTAAAGGACAGTTTCCTTAACCCGTTTTCCCCCCTCCACCAATTATGATGCAAATATGCTGAAAGAGATTGAGATTCTTCACAGGTTACATTCTTGACCAAACTGTTTATTTCTGAGTGATCTATTCAGATTTTTGTTGGCAGTTTTGGGGATAGGGCTGTAATATTCTCCATACAACATCTGCATCATAGAGTCATTTTGAAAAATTCTGCCCAAGCATAGGAGTACTCATATTAAAATGGGACAGGATTCTGGCCTCCAGGAAGACTGGCTTGTGTGGCTTCAGTGGAACAAAACAGGCCTCAAGCTGGCTTTCTCTGATACATGGGGTCCTTCTAGTCCCACCAAATCCCCAGGGAACATAGAAGCTGGCTATTCTGCCTACACACAATCCTCCCCATAGTATGCTGGGCATGTCAAGGTCATGGCTGTGGGATAGAAGTACAGCCAAAATGTTTCTGCAGTTTTATAATCCCTAGCAAGAAAAGCTATCCACTAAAGGTTGTTTCAGCCCTGTATAATTTAGAGAGGCCCTGAGGCTGCACCATAGATATTTCCTTTGTCCTTAGAAATGCCTGTATCACTGTACAGGATGAAGTGATTAGTAGTATGTTCTGTTGGCTGGTTTGAATACAGATGATACTTTCTAAAAAAATGTGGTCAACTACCACTGAGGTCAATGGTTTAGCCTGAAAGATGGATTATAGGATGTGGCTATAATTGATGCATGCAAAAATCTGCAAAGGGTTTTTTTATATACTATAACTCTAGTTCATTTGTATTACAATATTACCCAGAAGCCCCAGTCCCACTGTGCTGGGCAAGGTCCAGACACATAACAAAAGAAGACAGTCCTTGCCTAAAAGGGACGTCAATATAGGATCATGGACCCATGAACGGAGAGCTAAAGTCAGAGTCATAAACCTGAAACAACTCATACAGTGGCAGCTGCGTACAAATGAGTAGGCTGTGCATTTGAAAGCACAACAAATGAGCAGGCTGTACATTAAAATGCAGGCATGCGAAAGCAGAAGAAAATAGTCCTCAATTCACTCGGGAGTAAATTTGTCACAGTTGGGGTGGAGCTACATTGCTTTTGCTTCTCGGGGTTAGGCCCCTGTGCTTGCAGCTTTTTATTTGATCAGGACAGCTTGACTTTCTATGTGTTACCCTGTTCATGTGTCCATAGGGTTAGTATGTAATGCAACAAGAAACAACAGGTTAGTATAGCAAACAGATGGACAGAGGGGCAGAAATGACAAGGTAAGCAGGAGATAATTACAATCAGTATATGCTCACAGCATATTGGCTGCTTAACTGCAGTCCATTTTTTAAGGTATAGGGCCACTCTAAGGAGGGAATGGAAGAAAAATAACTGTGATGGTGCTGTGGATTTTGATGGTAATTTTTTTTTGCCAAAGAGGAGCACTAAAGGAGAAAGCATGAAAATGCTTGATTCATAATTTGACAAACGGTGTGAAGTCTATTGTCATTAGGAAAGTGGGAGAAGAAGGTTTACTGATAAGTAAGTAGGGTAGGGATAGGCCAGGAAGAACCTTAAGAATAAAGGCTCATCATTTTGTTTTGCTACAATAGGGAAGGAGGAGCCAATGGAGGACTGTTTAGGGGGGATGAGTTGGATGAAGTGATGACTATGGAAATTTACCTTCACAGCATGTTTTGACAGAAATAGCTCAAAGTCAAAGGAGAAGGCTGCTGTAGTTAAGACACAGGATGCTAAAGGCCTATGGCCAAATCTTACTGTACTGGCAGAAAGCCATGAAATTTAGACATAGCTTCAATACATGAAGCTAGAGAGAGTACTCAGAAAAAAACTGGGCATTGTAACTAAAGAAAAATTTAAAAATATAACAGTTGAACTTTCAATTTTCTATTTTGAAATTGGAAGAATCTGCTGGTTTGAGAGTTACTACCTGAGCTTAAAAGGAGGGATACTTTTGGAGCTGTTTATAAGTAACCAAACAGAATAAACTTTTGTGTTTGAGCACTATACCTGTTATTCTAAAAACAAATATGGGGGTGACAATGATTTTTTTTTAAACATTAAATTTCTTAAACTGCATGATCTGCTGTTGCAAAGGATTTATGGCATGATTTTAGAGAGTTAAGTTCCTAATTTAAGTTATTACTCATTCAAATTAGGCATTTCCATAAGCAAATGTAGTTATATGTATAACTATCCATATTTTTTCACTTGCAGCATGGAAACTATGTGTGCCAAAGTTAGACATGTTATTGCACACACCTTTTCACAAGGACAATGGTGTGATTAACTTTTTGGATATTAGCCCCTTAGCATGAACATTTGTATCTCAGATCTTTTTCAGGATAAATGTATAGTAACTAGAAAGTTTAGTCCTCAGGCCACTGCATAACTACTTATATACTGTAAGTATGGATAGGGGTATCTAAATTACTGCCAGAGCTCTGACCTTGACTGCAAACGATCATAAAGGGATGAATACTTTGAAGTGCCCCATACTGTAGATCAAAATGCTTGTATATTCATCACTTAGACTAAGATCTAGCCAAGATTTTGTTGGCTAATAAAGACTGTAAATTAAATAGAAAACAGGCCTAGTAAAGAGAGGTCATGGCTGCTTTTCTAAATGCTTACAGTCTTTCAGAGCAGGATGTCTGTGCTGCTTTAATTGTTCAGAGTTTCACTTTCTGCCATGGGAGTTGCAAATGTGCAAGCCTTCTTCTCATAATGCTGCAATATAAACCTCCATTTAAACTTGATGGGTCCCCTTTCAGTGAAATTTTATTTTCCAGGCACTTTTGTGATGTGATCTTTTATGAGCAGCACGAATAAATACTGTAGAGATATTATCCATGGAAATGGGCAGAGCTAAAATGGCTAGTTTAGGAAAAATGACAAAACTTTTTTCAAACTCATTTTTTTTTAATTAAACCAATAGGTACATTTTGCTAATTTTAATAATAAATTACTCTTTATTTTCCAACCAATCAGCATTTTGTTGAAGAATGCACTCGATATGTATTATCTAATCTCCAGAAAATAATAATTTCATCACAATTCCTGAAACCAGTTCCTCTGTCTAACACACTTTATTCTTCAGTCCTTCAAAAATAAATGACAAAATGCCACTCCATCCCTACCTGCACCCCAATATCTATGCATGACACAACTGATATGGCTATGACCACCTATAGTCCAGGGTTAAAAGTACTTCTGGTCTAGTTTATCCTTTAGTTCCAGTTGGCAGTAAAGCTATAATGAAAAAATTGGTCTCGGCTCAGCGGACAGCTTAGATGGGATGGTCTGTGGCTCTGTACATGAACGTAGGTGGGTTTACTGACCTGGAAAGGAAGTAAGACTATAGATTTGGATTATAATAGGAGATTATTGAGTGTTTGTGGGACTGGATGAAAAGAATAGTTGTTGGAGGAAAGTGAATCATGAACTACCACAATCTTGCATAAATGAGCAGATGGAAAGAGGGGAAAAAAAGTATGTGGGTCTGCTGGCAGAGGTCATTTTAATTGCTTTGGTTAAGCCTAGTGCAAGAACTTTATATTTATGTATGCTAAACCAAGCTCCCAAGTTTGCTGAAGGTCACTTTTCACCATGCAAAGTAGTGCAGGCAAGGACTAGTACAATTCTCAAAGGTGGATAAGGTGTTTGATTATTAGGAACCCATGATATTATTTCCCAATAATATTATTTCACCAATGATGCTATTTGGAAATGACATGACAGGAGATGAAAGTCAGATTCAGTTTTGCCTCATGTTACAGCACAATGATATCTTCTGCAGGAGGCACAAGTAGCTTTTTCCTTGTTCTCTTGGGACATTACTAGAGTGGGCCAGATTCTGGTCTTTACTGGGCTGGTGCAAATCAAAACTAAAAATACTGAAGTCCATAGAGTTGCTCTACATTCCCAGATGTTTACTAAGAGCACAATTTTGTCCATTGAAACTGGGTAGTAATACAGAGAAGTACTGATTCTTGTTCTTTGAGAAAATGAAATCTCTCTTGAGATGCTCTTGCCTGGTTCCCCTACTGTTTTTGACTCCTTTCTCTGTCTCCATATTGCTTATTCTCAGTTATCCTCCACTTGATTTCACTTCCCCCATCCTACCTCTTTTTATGTTTTATGGCATTGGTTTAGAAAAATTGTACAGAAATATATCCCCATGTAGTGCTGTCTAGAATGCTAAGCATACCTCAGAGTCTAGCTTACTTGGACCAGTCGTGAGGCATGTTATATATTTATTATTTAAACAATATAATAGATAGCAGAAAAAAATACATTGGGTTTCCTGATGTTGTCACGACTATTTTTACAGTTTCTTACAAACAGCAAAAGCAGCAGTTAAATTGCATGCCTTTCATTTAGCTGCCACTGAAAAGCTGTTACTAGACCATAGTGCAGCAAGACTTTTAAATCTGGTCTGTGGAACAAAGCATTCCAGTGTCATTTTTGCATTAGTGATTGCAGTTGATGTCATTTTCACAAAACAAAATTATAACCAAAATGGATATTTCAGGTCAAAGTGCCACAAAGAGTATATAGATACATTTCCATCAATAAATCTGCCCTCTTCCTGCCCTGACACAGGCATTCAACCCCTGGTGATTGACGTTTTTACCACTAAATTATACTATGTCTGCCTCTAGAAGAAATGTCTCCATTACAAAATTAGCTAACCATCAACATAACATAAAATAACTTCAACATGGTGTCATTTCACAAGAATATTGATTCCTACAGACTTACTGGATTAAATCCTGGTTTCCCATAAAAGGAGTAGCCATTACGTCTTTGGTAGACAGAAAAATATACACTGTAGAACAATATATATTTGGGCATTTAAACTTCATTGCTGAGCTCAGACAAGTAGGACTTGTCCTGTAGTAACACCAAATAAAGAGAACAGCCAAAGCATATAACTTTGAATTGTGTTCAACAATAAGACTAATTAAAATGACAGCTAATTTCTACTGCTTTACGTTCATGTGTTGGAACACACAAGTAGCCTAATGGTTATAGTATAGGACTAGACATCTCCTGGATTCACTACTGGCTTTCCCAATGATTTGCTGCAAGATCTTATGCATGTCACTTAGCTGTACCTCAGTTTTCAGACCTTCAAAGGCAGCATAATTCCTCATCTTTCACCGGAGTGTTGTGGTCTTTAATTAATTAAAAGCTGAAAGGCGCACACAGCTTCTCAGAGGAGAGATGTTCTTTGAGTGCCATGTATTATCAATGTACGTATCGCTGCAGTTCCTCTTTATGTTAAGATCTATAGAAAGGAAAATGAATTAGAGACCACATTATTATTATTTCTACTTCATTTTATAGAGTTACCATATACTGAGCTGCCGAAATAATAATGAGCTAAACTACTGCTAAGTACTTACATTACAGAATCATGCCATTTGCCCCTGTTCTCTGCACCCCATTACACAGGGATGAACCTCCTAAGGCTGGATATACTACTCCTTTGGCTGGAAATCCCGGTGAGAGAAACAAATTATTGCTTTGGTTAAGCAAGAACCTATAGATATTTAGCTTCAATGCACATTGTATTGTTCTGCCATTCTACTCTGTTGGGAGCTAGTGGTGATTTTGGGAGAAGGGGCTGCCAGATTTCTCACTTTTTTAAGCATTTCCTATCTCTGGTTATTCTTCTTGAAGTAGAAGCATTTAAATATCAAATGGACTCTGCACTTCCTGAACAGGGAAAAGCTGGGCTGCATGCCAGCTCCAGGAAGACTGCTTGGGGTGGGGGGGTGAGAGAGGCTGTTAGGGACAGGAAGGGACATCCCCCAGAGCCCTGGACAAGCAGCTGTATGCCCCATGTCCTAATCATGGTTGGGGTCGGGGGCATGGAGGAGTAGGGATACATTTCTATTCTCCAGCGCTGTTTTACTTTGACTTTGTGTGGGGGCTACATGAGGAGAGGAGAATTTCACCTTGGGAGAGTAGCAGCATGTAGCTGCCTGTTACTGAAGGGTAGTCTGTTGCCATTCATCTCTGCCCATCAAGGCTTGAAGAGGACAATGTTACTAGTCTCTGCCCATTCAATTCTTTTTTGTTGGCACATTACTATTTTATCATTTTGATCTTCTCCTTACTGAAGATAAAAGACACCATGGGCGGGATTCATGAATGAGAACCGTTATTTATCGACACAGGCTTTTTTGAACATTTTTTTCCTCCCTCTGATTCATGAACCACTTTTCCATATTCGAAAAGCAGTTCATAAATCGTTCAGTGCCAGCAGAAATTAATAATAATGAGTCCATTTACATAAAATGGACTCATCCTGCCAATTACAGATAATACTTAGAGCCAGAAGCTTTTAGGCAAATACATTTTGCTGGCAACACGGGAAATAATCTCTTGGTAATAAACTAATTAAAACATATTTTGCCTGATTTTAGTGCCATTTTAGGGGCCCCATAATCTGGGCTGATTTCTTTGTGTTGAACCACATTACTATGTTTCATTTGAAGCAAACGGTACTCCCAATATTGAGAGGAGAGCTATTCAGTGGGGTTAAGAGTCAAATGAATTTTAAAGAGAGAAGTATGCAGGGTTTGATTTGTTTTCATTTTGAGAGCGAGAACTCCTAAAGCCATGGGGATCTGCACAAGGCTTTCTTGAATATATTCTTCCCTTTAGATCTGTGTATGTTCGCTCCTATATTCCCCAAGTTTCATTCTGAATTTCAGGTTCAAATTAACATAAAATCTCAAAGAGAAATTCCCATATTACCCCTGGCTTCGTGTCAAACCACAAGCTTCATGTGATTTTTGAGGCAAAACTATAATCAGGCCCAGGTCTCTTCAAAAGGTTGATGGATCCAAATGAATATTTTCATAAAACTGGCCAGAGTTTAGAACATCACGGAAATTTTAATGTGTGCACTCACAGGTTGTAAGTGTGCACGTGGGTTTGAATGTGTTTGCGTACGTGTGTGCATGTGTTACTATGACTAAATGCTGGGCCCAATTTTTCTCTTTCCTTACTACCTTACCCCATTTACTTTAAAAGAATTTATCCCGATTTATACCATCATGTCGGGGGGGGGTTCTACTCGGCGTCCTCTTTGCTTCTCGCCGTCACCTTTGCCCCCGTGCGTCGGGACCAATGTTGGGGTGACCCTCCAGGAACCACTCCTTTGTAGGTGGGGCACGTCCGGACCGCCTGCCACGACTTTGATGGTAACCTGGTTCAGTGTTGGTAATCCGGCGCGCGTCTGTCCAAAGATGAGACTCCTGGGTCCTAGAGGTCCCATGTTGCTGAGGGCTGTGCCGCCCCTACACCCTCGCCGGTTCCACCATGGAGGTGACCGTCAACCTGGTCCACTCCCTGGCCAGGAGACCGTGCCCGGGATCCGTAAACAGAAAGATAAGACAACAACTTAATGCTGACAGCCAGGGATTCCTCAGAGCCTGGAGGCCACCTGGACCCTTTGTGGGCCTCCTGGATCTTTCCCTGTCCGCTGTGGGTGTTAACACCCTCACTCGAGTTTCCGGTGAGCTCCTCAGCCCGCTCTAGGGCTTTCGAGGTCCACTTGCCCCTCTCAATCTCTGATAAGGCACCTTCACCCTCTGTGAGTGCCCCTGTACTAGAGAAAATACGGTCGGCCAGCTCCTGCCGGGCCGAGCCATTCCCGTTGACTCAAAACAGTCTGTGGCTGGGCTGGGCCGGTTCCTCCCCGGTCCCCAAGCCCTGTTGGGGACTACCCTTACCCCAAAAGGTCCGGCTGTAGCTCCTGGCCGCTTGTGTCCATCTCTGGGTGCTCCTGCCAGCCTCGGCTCTTCCGCCGTCCGCTTCCGGTTCCGCCGCCCCTGGAGCCACTGTCGGCGCTTCTTTTATCTTGCACCGAACTGCCTCATCTCCTTTAACCTGGGCGCACCTGCAAACGGTAAGTGTCCCCGCCCTGGCATTTTGCGCCGAGGGGTGGGACATAAGTCCGTTGGCGTCGGGGCGTGGGGATTTGGGACCTGCCGGCTCCTCTCCTCCCCCACACATCACAAGAGAAAAATAAGAGTTTTAGGCCCCTGGCAGACATTCAATTAAAGATGCAATGGCATCTGATGTGTGGTCCCAGCAATAGAACCTCCTGCCATCCTACATGAGCATGGCAGGGGGTGCAGACGTGGATCAGATACAATTGCATGACACTGCTGGTGCAGGGGGAGCCTGGGATCATGATAGTAAGCCAGTCAACTGATCAGCACTCCCAGCCTCAGGGACACATCAGAGCCCTTGACTCCTATGCTCTCCTGAGGCTGGGAATGCCAATCAGCTGACTGCTATTCAGCTGACTTACACCCTTGTATTTTCGTTGTGTCTAGGTCTAGAATGAAATTTTGACTCCATTGAGGTTTTACCCTTGACTCCAAAAATGTCAGGATTTCTTAATCACGTTTGAAGTGAAATGTCTGCCAGGAGCCTCAGAGTAACTTCCTGACACAAATAGATATGGGTCAACTGAAAACAGGTAAGATCAGAAGCATGCACAGAAATTCTGGCCCCTTTGGAATCAAGGGAAAAACTTCAGTGGGGTCGGTCAAAATTTCATTTCAGACCTCGGTACAAAGTCAGATAGAGGGGTAAAATGGGCATAATTGTGGAAAGCTAACTGCATACAGTTTGACCTGGATTGAGAAGAGGCTTGAGGAAGAAGGCTGAGTCTGTGGATGGAAATAGCAATATGCCAATCTAGAGAGCTACAAGATAGAAAGCACTGCTTCATTTGTTGGAGAAGGAGGTCCAAGGATCATCAAGAGTGTGGTGAATTAGGGAAGTGTAAAGCATGAGCACAGACAATAGTAGATATAGAAGGAGACTAAATTTGAACTTGAAGGAGATTGGAAGCCATTGCAGGATCTGTGGAGGTAGAGTCTCAGTTGCAGCAGTGTAGTTACACCAGTGAAATTTAAAGGGACAAATAAATAACTGGTGTGGGCCACCACAAACACTTCTTAGCTTTTAAACAGGGATAGACTAGCTGTCAGAATGTGGGCCTAAAACTTTCAACTTAAAATAGTGCATTGTTAATAGAAGCCTGGTTATTCAAAATTAATCCACAACTAAAAGGAAATAAATTCTTGTTCTTCTGAAGCCTATACTTATGTATTGTATTAATTCTGCTTGCCTAAGGATATGGGTGGCCTTTCTGCAAAATATATTAAAACGCCTAAAAATGGTTTTGGTTTGGTTTTAAGTTAAGCAGTTTAAATTTAAATTTTGATGTGGCAAGTTTAAAAAATTTAATAGAAATTAAGATCAGATCTAAAAAATGACTTAAGTGTTCATAGCAGGACTTACATGAGATTCAGGCATATCAATCCAGAACTGTCATCCTGAAAATCACATGTACAGTGGCAGCCTACTCTCAGAAGCCGCAGGCTTTGATATTTAAGTTCTCCAGGAACCTACTGGTAAATTTCTGCTTGTGTGTGTGCATAGAAATGCCTCTATCTTGTTAGGGCTAAAAGCATAGCGCCCAAAATAATGTCCAACTCCACATGTGAGTCGGATGGTAGGCATTCCTTTCACTTTCTCCCCTGAAGAACTCTTTCCATGCAATATAGTGATGGCAGTTGCTTCTTTTTTAAAATACAGGTTAAAGAGGAAGGAGCAGTACACTTCCCTACAAATGGAGATTGGTACCCGAGGAGGATGACTGGAGACCCTCTGAGTTAGAATACGAGGAGAACAAGGTAAAAGGGATACAGTGATAGGAGTCTACTACAGACCTCCAAATCAGGAACAAGAGCTTGATCATGAATTCACTAGGGAAAGTGGGAAGTTGGAAAAAAACCAAGGGCAACATTGGACCCCTGCTAAACCAAATGGAGCAGCTGATAACCGACACCCAGGAAAAAGACAATCTGCTTACTGATTACTTAGTGTCTGTCCTTCACCAGCCAAAAGGGACCACTCTGCCTGACAAGATGTGGGATGACCAGGGTGAGGGTGAATATATACCCATCATTGGCCTAGCTCTAGTAAGGGAACACCTTGAAAGGCTGGACACCTGCAAATCAGCTGCTCTGGATAGAGTGCATCCAAGAGTGCTAAAGGAACTGGCAGACACTATAGCATGGACACTGGCAAGGATATTCAAGAACTCGTAGGGCTCAAGTGAAGTACCTGAAAATTGGAAGATGGCCAATGCGGAGCCTATCTTCAAGAAAGGGAGGAAGAAATATCTGGGAAACTACAGGCCAATCAGTTTGACCTCAGTTCCTGGGAAGATTTTGGAAAAAATCATCAAAGAAGCCATTATCGACAGGCTAACAGAAGGCAATATTCTGAGGAATAGCCAGCACAGGTTTGTTGCGGTTAGGTCTTGCCTGACCTATCTCATTTCCTTCTATGACCAGGTGACATATCACCTGAACAAAGGGGAAGAGGTTGATATCATATATTTGGACTTTTAAAAAGCCTTTGCCCTGGTGTCCATGATGGTCTCTTAGACAAATTGGGGAACTGCGGCCTCAGCTACCCTACAGTCAGATAGCTGGGGAACTGGCTCTGAGGTCAGACCCAGAGAGTGGTAGTTGACAGAACTGAATCAACATGGCACTCAGTGACATGTGGTATCCCCCAAGGCTCCATTTGTGGACCTGTACTCTTTAATGTCTTTATAAATTATCTGGACTCTGGTGTCAGAAGCAGACTGGCTAGGTTTGCTGATGTCACCAAACTATGGGGAAGAGTGTCCACACTTGAGGATAGGCTGGCGATACAGGTTGACCTCGATAGGCTCGCAAGGTGGACGGCTGAAAACCTGATGTCATTCAAAATGGAGAAAAGCAAGGTCCTCCACCTCAGGAAAAAACCCCGCATCACACTTATAGGCTCAACAGTGCTACACTCACTAGCACCCTGACTGAAAGAGACTTGGGGGTCATGATTGACCACAAGATGAACATGAACCACCAATGCAATACCCACAGCCAGCAAAGTGAACAAAACTCTGGCTTGCATCTACTGAGGCATTTTGAGCAAGACCCAGGAAGTCATCCTCCCACTGTACTCAGCCTTGGTGAGGCCACAGCTGGAGTACTGCATCCAATTCTGGGCTCCTAATTCAGAAAGGACATGGAGAAGCTTGAAAGAGTGCAGAGGAGAGCCACGCACATGATCAGAGGGCAAGAGAACAAGCCTTATGAAGAGAGGCTGAGAGCCATGGGACTCTTCAGCCTGGAGAACCACAGGCTCAGGGGTGACTTGGTGGCAACCTATAAGCACATAAGGGGTGTACAGCAGTATCTGGAGGAACACCTGTTCACCAGAGCACCCCAAGGGAAGACAAGGTCCAACAGTCACAAACTACTGGAAGACCATTTTAGGCTGGACATAAGGAAAAGCTTCTTTACTGTCTGTGCCCCCCAGGCCTGGAATAGACTCCCTCTCAGAGGTGGTGCAAGCACCTACTTTGGATACTTTCAAGAAACATTTGGATGCCTATTTTGCTGGGATCCTTTGGCCCAAGCTGACTTTCTGCCCCTTGGGCAGGGGGCTGGACCCAATAAACTTAGAAGGTCCCTTCCAGCCCTAATGTTTATGAAATCTATGAAGATGACAGGGAAGTGTGGGTGGCTTTGGGCTTTTATACAATATCTCTGTATTTCAATGTTTAATATAAATTATATAAGCAATCCTTGGAGTAGTGAGTGGACTCTCCCCCCACCTAGATGTGTGCCTGACCCACCAGGCTAGAGCTGTTCTAGCTCTCATGCTGCCACTCTGGCCCAGTGAACTTTCCATTCTTTTCTGCACGGTGGAACAGATTCAGAAGGAAGGGTGGAGAGTGTGCCCCACCAAACAGTGTATAATATAGCGGTTCTGGCACTATCTTGGGAAATAAAAGATACAGATATGAATCTCCTCAGGTAGAGGAGAGAATGTGTCTGCCCAGCACAGTTTGTGTGAGTGCTTTAACCTCACTGAACTACTTATACAAAAGAAGAGGACCCAAAACCTTATCTTCTAGAAGGAAGAGTGTTCCCCACTCTGTTTTTCAGAACGTAAGTGATTATTCTCACAGGAAACTTCTTAGTTGTGAATCACGAGTGAAAGGAATTCTCTCCCTGCACCCCTGGATAAGGCACCTAAAAATCCCAGAGATGGGCAGGATTTAATATACATCCCTGTCCTCAGGATTTTCCTACCGGGCATCTCCAAGTAGCTCCTCATTCAGTATGCTGTATATCTCCCACTACACATGCTGTTTTCCATTCCAAATGCAACTTTCCATTCCTTCTTTAGTGGCTAACTCTCCCCATTCGCAGTAGAGGTATCCAATGTTCCTCATGTGGGATTCAGGATTCCATTCTGGGGCTAAGTAGAGACAGTCAAAAAGTGCAAGGCAGAATCAATCCAATCTTTGCAGGTTTCTCTAAGCTGCATAGAATGAACCAAGAATGAACTGAGCTCACATTCAATTTTCACTTGGGAAAATCAGGTGGAGGCCTGCACTGGCCTAGACCAGAAAGAAGGCAGGGATTGCTGAAGCATGCCCACCAGCCTGTTGGCCATTGCAGAGCTCAGCCCAGACAAGTGAGGGCTATCACTGATTGGCTGCCCAGTACATACCCCCAGCCCCCCATTGTTCTGCTGCAGGGGGGGGGAGGAAGGCACCCCCATCTCAGTGCTAGTCCCCTGAGACAAGCATCTGCCCATGGAGGATGCCCGGGGTCCCTCAGCCCAGGGCCACCCTGCCACAGGGAGCCCCACACCAAGGGGAATACCTGCCCAACTTCCCCTGTGTGGTGGGGTGGCTGCTCTACTCAGCTGCTGCTGGAGTGAGGGGAGGGATTCCCCTGAGCTAGTCCCACACCCCCATACCTCCAGCCCATGGCAGCCGTGACTCAGGGAGTGGCATGGCCAGCAGCCTGGCTCCATTGCTGCCACAGGTGGGAAAGGGGAAGAATTCCCTTGGACTGGGTGCCTGGCCATGCAACTGGGTGTAGGACAATGGGGGGGGGGACCCCGTGGCTTGGGGACTTCCACCTGCCCAGCCCAGGGCTGCCCTACCCCAGGGAAAGCCTCATGCTAAGGGTAATCCTCCCCTTCCCCTCCCCTGCCCTGAACTGCATGGGTGTGAGACTGGTCTGGGGAAATGCTCCCCTAATCCCTCCTGCAGCACTGAGCCAAGCAGCTGCCCAACTGTACAAGGGAGGAGGAGGTGGGTGCCCTCAGTGTGGAGCTGCTTCTGTGGCAGGGCAGCTCTGGGCTGGGTCAAGGGAGGACCCCCCAAGATGCAGGGATCCTCTCTTACCCCCACACATGACTGTATAGGGAGACACACAGCCTGGGAGAATGCTCCCCCACCTCCCACCTATGGCAGCAGCACAGTGAAGCCACCCAGCTACATGGGGAAGGGGGAAGTCCCCATGGCATAAGGCTCCCTCATGCCCACATGCCCAGCTGTACAGGCAGGAACCCATCTCAGGGGACTGTTCCCCACCTTTCAACTGTGGCAGCAGTGGAGCCAAGTTGCCCAGCTGCATGGGGAAAGGGAAGGGGAGGGGGCTTCCCTCAGCTCCCTGTGGCAGGGAAAACCAGGGCTTGGTGGCCAGGGCTGGGGTGGGAGGACTGTGTTCCCCTGCCTTCTCCCACACTGCCCCGTATGGCTGACAGGTGCAGGCAGGATACAGGCTGGGGACCAGAGGCAGAGGCTTCACTGCCTCAGCTCTGTGACAGCCTGGGGGCAGGACCAGCTAGGTGCTGGGCTGGAGCAGCAGAGTGTAAGCTGTGTTTCAGCATGATGCCCTGTGATGGGGGTGCTTTGTGGGGAGGTGCAACGCATCCTGGGATAGTGGAAGACTATGAGGTGGGAAAGGATCTGGGACAGAAGTTCAATAGACCAGTTTAACCTAAATCTATACATCTATACTACATCCATCCAGGTCTATCTTAAACCAAGTTTGGCCATTTTGAAACTGGCCTATGTGAATTTCCATTCTGTTACAGCAGAGGTGGGAAAAATACGGCCCATGGGCTGCATCTGGCCCACCAGGCCATTCTATGCAGCCCACAGGACCCCTAAAAAAATTAGAAAATTAATATTTATCTGCCCTGGCAGCCTGCCAAAGCTGACAAGAGACACA
Source organism: Gavialis gangeticus (assembly GCF_001723915.1). Taxonomy (NCBI): domain Eukaryota; kingdom Metazoa; phylum Chordata; order Crocodylia; family Gavialidae; genus Gavialis; species Gavialis gangeticus. The sequence continues at coordinate 23,553,484 of NW_017728998.1, read as the reverse complement.
GGCAGTAGAACCCAGGGGGAGCCTCAGCAGGACTGAACAGCCCAACCCTATCCATGTCCAGCCATTTCACTCCCTTCCTGCCCCCCCACCCCCGAACCACACGGCTGCTGGCTGCATCACCGAACCAGGGGGCACGGGGTTCTGCCGGTACAGGGGTATGTATATATGTATGCAGGCAGGGACTGGGGGGGAGGGCAGGTAAGGACTCTGCGTGTGTGTGTGTATGCAGGCAGGGACAGTGTAGGCAGGGGCAGAGTGTGTGTGTGTGTGTGTGTGTGTGTGTGTGTGTGTGTTCATAGGCTGAGTCCCACATGCACATCCCAATATATACATGCATCCACATCCCCCTCGCACTGCCATACACACAAACCCCCACATCCCCTCACACACCATAAGCACCCTTTCCCCCACAAACCTCATACTCACCCATGCCCCACAAACACACACACTCTCTCAACCCACATACACACCCACCCACAGCCCCCACAAACCTACACCAACCCCCACAATATACAAGAGTAAGACTTCATTTTAAACTATTGTGCAATCACCTCTATGTACACTACACAAACACATTTAATCAGGACAGAAATATTTTTTGAAACCAAATTAATGAATGCTGTAGATGTTCACTTTTTAGAATATAATTTGGTATTTTTCTGATTCTGAGATGGCAAAACCTCTTGCTGAAAGGAGTACTTCTGGGGGCAAGGGGAGGGACTTCTGGTGGCAAAGGTCAGGGGTTAGGGTTAGGGTCACAAGATAGCGATCAGGGGCAGGGCATCGGTCAAGAGGTGGGGCTACAAATGTGGCCCTTGACAGCTTGCCAAAACTGGGTAAGTGGCCCTCCACCTGAAATAATTGCCCGCCCCTGTGTTACAGGTTTAAATAAGTTTCTTATCACTTAGGGCTCCTACAGACCTGCATGGTGCCTGCTCCAACATGCTGGAAATCCAGTGTGTCAGAGCAGACTTGATTAATCATGTCTGCTGGAGCACGGAAACCAACACACTCTGACAGCCTTTCACATCACGTGTATCAGCATCCCTACATGTCTCCATGCTGAAAAACTAGCAGCAGGATGCTTTGAAATAAGACACATTTGATGAGATTTATTTCAAAGTGTCCCGCCACCATTTTTTTAGCTCAGGGACATGTCAGGACACAGATGTGATGTGCAGGCACTTTTAATTAACACAGCTCGCTCATGAAAGTGCCCGGCACCATGTCCCAAAACACATGTAAAAATGCCCTTATACTGGTTTATGTGTAATTTCTGTCCCTAGCCTGGGGTCCTGAGGCCTAAAGTTATGCATTGTGGTGTTCAATGTTGCAATATACAGTAGCCACTACTCATATCCAAATAAACTGAATAGTTGAAGAGCTGTGTGGAATACTTTTCAGCATTAAACAGCTGAATATCTGCAAAGGAAATGAAAGGAATAGACAGATGGACAATTTACGCAAAAACTGGACTAATTTTAACTCAATATTTTGAAAAGAGTAAAGAACTCATAAGTGTCAAGTATCAAAGTAAAAAAAAAACCCTTCAGTTGTCTGTTTCATAATGTACAACACTGTTAATGGGAAGTATGAGATATGATTTCTTGTTTTATTATTTAATTTCTTAGTGTCTGTGATTTGTTATTCATATTCTGAATTTTTATTTTTATTTTTGTATTTAAGCTTCATTTGACAAATACAGAACCGAGTGTTATGACAAGAGAGAAACCAGAAGTTCAGGATGAATATACAACTTGAATGCATCTTGGAAATGTGTATTATTAGTCTTATTTGTATAAGATACAGGGATATCACTTCAATAGAGAACTACATTAAAAAACAGCAACAAAAAAATCCTGACTATCCTGTTCCTACATTTGCGTTTAATTGGCGACATCTGGGTCTGTTGGGGTTGAGTGAAACTTTTGTGCTTTTGAGAAGGAAGAGTCGGCTGACTGCTTGTCTTTATATTGTTTTGTTTCTTCTCACTCTCCCTTCTCTTTCAATTTTACTGTCTGAAGGGCTCTAAAATAAATAAGCTTTAAGGGAGACAGTCCGCCGTGTTGATGGGACACTCCACTGGGATTCAGGGACTCTATTCCTGGATCTGTCACTAGCCTTTTGGGTGAACAGGATGTGTCACTTTGGTTTTCTGGCCTCAGTTTCCCCTGTTTCTCAAATGAGAATAATAATGGCCTGAAGTACCTTGAATTCTAATGATGAAAAACACAATGTAAGAACTAGGTGGCGTTATTAGTCGGGGCATCACTGCATCTGTGTTACTGGCCGGGGAGTCTACAGGTATTGGCTTTGTAAAAGCATGTTTCCTTGTGTACCTTTCTGTTTGGTGCTTTTTGTGTGGACAGAGGCCTGGGTCTCCTCTCGTCTCATATCTGCTCCAGATCTACCCATGTCGTTCCATTGTTTTCACTAGAGTTACTGATGATTTACCCTGGAGTGAGATCAGAAACGGTCACTGTAGTTTCATCACGGTTCTCTTTGTGCTCTAGCACTGCTGTTTCTTCCTTTAGCTGCTTTTTAGAGATCTCACTGAAAGACAGGGATATAAAATGGAAAAAAGCACTCTGATGTGCAACAGAAAACAGAAAGTAGACTCCAGCTTTGTGGCAGAAAATATCTGGGGGAGAGGGGACAGAACTGTCTGTGGCATCCACGCAGACCCGCTGAGTACACCGAAAGCAACATTTATAATGTTGGGAGCCCACTTTTCACAGTGCATAAATTCAGGACAATGAAAAAGTCATGAATAAGGCATTTAGAGAAGTGATTGTGACAAGAGTGGGGGAGGGGGTGGGATTCACCACGTGCATGATAGTTTCCATTTATCTGAATTGGCCACAGTGCATTGTAGAAACCATGGCACTTCCTAAGTCCAGGTTGTTGCAGGGAGTACACAGTACCTTGCTTGTAGAAACAAGTAGAGTGCTGCAGATAGTGAGGTAATAGTCTTCAGGGATCTAAGGAAATCAGTAAGTTTTTGAACGACTGCTGTCAAAAATCCTTTTTTTCAGAGCTCACTGCCTACTATATATCACTACTAATGAGAAGATAAATTCGCTATTGTTGCTTTTGAGGAAAAGAGTGACAAGACCTTTTTCTTCTCACATCACTGTTTGAGAGGCTTATTCCTGTTTCTTGTAAATCAAAGCAAGAATATGTAAACCTTAAGAATTGTAGTAAACTTTTCCTCATAAACATATGCCAAAATCCCTGGGGATTGATAATGATCCTTTCCTGAATTAGGGCATTAATAAAATCACTAGGCTATAAACAGATACTTCTACTACTAAACAGGCAAAGCAGTGTCAACCTAAGCTTTTCACAATCTGAGTTAAGTCCTGCAAAATCATGAAATGTACTGAATAATCATGAGTTTTTCACACCGTATATTTGGGGCTCTTTTTATTTCCTTCTTCTTTTTGAGGCTTTTGGGTCTCACTCTAAAGCAGTGGCTTGGGATCGCAATGATAAAAAATGGGCTTGCACACTCCTGGCGAGGCAGTCATGATGGGGCACATGCCCCCTAGATTTGTGCATGGGGTGAAGGCGGATGCAGGCTGCCTGCTGTGGACTTGGGGCTCCCTGCCCTGCTGCCCTCCCACCAGGGCCCTCTGAAGTGCAGCAGGTCGGACCCATTGCGGGAGGGCAGGGAGGCTTGGTGCCATTCCTGGGAGCCCCACACCAACCATGCCACAATGGCGGGGCACCCCATGGCCACCTGGCAGCAGAGGGGGGCACAACTCTGTGCCGCTGCTGCTGCTGGGTGGGTGGGGGCACCTGCCCATGGCAGCACACCCAGCATGGGGTTCCTGGCAGGGGCACTGAGTCTCCCTGACCTCCTGTGCTGGGTTCTGCCTGCTGGGGGAAGGCAGCGGGGGGGAGCCCCGAGTCCACAATGGGCAGCCTACATCCTATCCCTCATGGGCTGCACTCCAGCTGTGCCACCCACAGGGGAGGAAGCAGGCAGGGTGCTGGAGGACCTGGGCTCCATGCTCTGCTCTGGCCGCAGGAGCCACTGCCTCCAGTGGGCAGCAGCTGGGGCTCATGCACTGCTGGCGGGGGGCAGGGAGCTGTGGGCCCTGGTCCTGGTCCCATAGCTCTGGCAGCTGTGGTCCCAACTGGCAGGGATGGGTGGAGCAGGAGGCTGTGGGTCATGGGTGAGGGGCAACAGCAGGGCTGGGGGGGCAGGCTGTGGATAGGGAGTAAGACATACCAGCAGGGCCCTGGGGGGCTGTGGGTTGGAAGTAAGGGGCACCAGCAGGACCAGGGGGCTGTGGCCCGGGAGTGAGGGGCACCTGGGAGGGGTGGGGGCTGCAAGTTGGGAGTGAGGGGCCATGGTGAATCATAAATGGGGTTATGCTGAGGAAAAGTTTGCAAATCACTGGTCTAGAGGTATGCATGTTTTTAATTACCCTACCTAGTTATGAGGGGAAAAAAACCTTTCAATGTTCCTTTTTCTTTTTATATGTGATTCTTCTATTTCTGTATATTGCAGCTTTAAATAAAACACCAGCATCTCAAGCCTCATGATAAAATTGCAAGTATAGATATAATAAGTAAAGAAAATTATGTTTGGAAGCTGGTATTAGAGAAGAAAGTATAGTATTATACACTACATCTGATACCAGAAAGTTTAGAAACAATAGCTATATTTCCCCCTGAATTTATAACATTACAAATACATATTTAAAAAAAACAGAAGCATCTACGTCATATTTAACAGGGAGTCACCATGGTAAATTTGACTCTGCTAATATATCAATAAGTATATACCAACCTCTTCATTAGCATTGATTTCCCTTCAAATATTTCTTTCCTAATTTTATTCCACAAAATCTTTTCTTTCTTCCTCTCACCTCATTCTTCCTCTCACTAACCTGTATGCCCAGCTGTGGGAGTTAGAACAGGTCTTGCCTGCTCATAAAAGCTGCCATAGCCTGCATGCCAGGATGGGGAGAGGAGAAAGACCTTGCTTGCACACCCCACTTCCCTGATTCTGCTTTCCAAGAAAAAGAGAAATGCTTCCAGGAAGGGATTCTGGGAAGGGGAAGGGGAAGGAGGGAGTATTTAGGCTACACTGTTGGGGCACGGGGCTGAGGGAAGTGAAGCAGGCCTAGGGCTGCAAGCCTTCATAGGTTGAGGCTCCAAGCCTTTCCCCACCGTGCCTGTGAACATGGTGTGGCAGCTCACAACGAATAGCCAACCTCTTCTGCCTCCTTTGGGAAAACAAGCATAGTTTTGTGAGCACTGTCTTCCTGCTCATCGTGGAGGAAAGGTAGGAATAGCATGCGCTGGACAAACAGCAAGGACTTCTGTTGGGCCAGTGGCTCCAAAGCCCCATAGACAAGTGGGGCTGGCTTGTAGCCCCACTTGAAGCTATTTCTTCTCAAAACTTTGCTCCCACCCACTTCATCAGTTTAAGTACTACTCTTCCCTTTGGGCTCTCCACCTTTTCCACTCAAACCTGCCCTGGGATCACCCTGACTTTTCACTTTGGCCCTAGCACCATTCCCTCTTGGGGGCACCCGGCCACCTTTGTGCACACCGTGTGCACCTGTCAGAAAGCTCACTGCACATCTGGGAACTTTCATCTGTTCCTTGATGTCTCCTTATGCTGTCATGCTATGCTCCTCACACAACAAATCCTCCAACAGGGGAAGTCATTGCAAATAGCTGAAATAAAAAATCTCAACTCCCTCCCCCCCCGCTTTTAGGGCGCATCCAGATGAGCATAGCTGTGTAGTAAGCGGCACTGCAGACCTGTCTGTGGCACCGCACACTCTGCACGTGCAGGCATTCCCCGCACTGCTCGTTTGCAGCACAGGGTGTGTGTTGGGGGAGATTGACACTGGGAGATCCCAGTGTCAAAAAAACCTGCGCCTTAAAAAAGCAGGGCAGCACACGTGGTGGCAGCATGCGCCACTGAAAACCAGAGCCTGGCCAGCTGGAGCCATGTTCTGGCAGCCAGCCAAGCTCCATGCTCCCATATTGCTCCAGCTGCAGCTCCCAGAAGCTCTCCAGACCCCAGGTAAGGCTGCTGGGGCCCGCCCAGGTGCTGGCCCCAGCCTCCCCACCCCCACCTGGGACAACGTGCCACGTGTCAGAGCACATGTGCACGGGCGTGTCTGGGGCACATGTTGCACCGCTGCTCTTTGTCCCCAGGGAAATGCATGTTTCTGCTTATGGGGACGTGCCCTTAAAGTTACTAAATGCTACTAGATGACTTTCTAAACTGGGCACAAAACTACTAGGCAATTTACCAAGAACTACACATGCTTCTTTTCACTAGGATCTCCCCAGAATTGCTATACCTAGTAACAAAATTGATAATTAAGGATTGAGGGAGTGAAAATACACCAACTGGCTATGAAAAGCAGCAATTTATTGCTCCTGCTGGGGAGAGGCCAAAACAGCAGTACTTATTTTTTTAAAGTCAGATGTGGGTTAAGGATTTTGCCCACTTGCCTGAGGAAGAGATTGCTGCTTTGCTTTCCCTCTAGGAATGGGCATAGGGGATGTTCCAGTATACCAGTAGCAGACTTTTCCCCCTTAAATTTAATGGTCACAAAAGTGGGTAGGAAAGCATAGCCAGAAAAAAAAATCATAAAACAGAGACTTAGTGGTGACCAAGCAGTCAGTATGTTTGAACACCAACAGAACTCCAGGAAGGGAAGTTCCCACATTTTAAGTAATATTTGTACAGTGCTTTGAAATGCATAAAATGTTGTACAGTGGTTGACCTTAAACTTGCAAATTTTAGCTCAGTCAGAGATACAATTAATTACATTGAGTACTGCCATTGTGCGATGCATTTTACATACCATGTTTAGTCCATGGTATCTGCTTAAGAATGTTATAATCCCAGTCATACACTTACTATACATAAATACTGGTAAGACATTGTACTTAAAGGCAATGTGTGTTATCATTCTACAACCTTGAAGAAAGTTGCAAAATAAATGAAGCATGATACAATGAGAGCATATTAAAAACTTCACACATCTAAAGAAACACATTATGTAATACTCTTTTGACATTGGAGATGCTTAGAGCTAGACTCCAGCAGTGCCACAGAAGCAAGAGTTGAAAGATGGACACACAAATTCCAAGAGGAAGATTGGTCTGATGAGCTCATCAGTGACCTCAGTTTCACTGGATAGCTACAGTACAAGACAGATATCAGACCAAACATGGAGACCAATCTATTTGTGCTCCTTGTACATTACTACCAGTGACAACTACACATTTATCACATGGTTCATTAGACTAACAAAAAGATGTAAGCACCAATAAAATACAGGCTGATAATACCACAATCATCATCATTAGGCAAAGTGAGTCACAACAGTTTGGCCATGTAACAAAGGCTAAGAGAAGCTGTATCATTTTGAACATAAGAAATTATAGTATAAAATCTAACTAGTTAATTCCTGTAATGCTAGATTTCTGAGAAAATACTAAGGGACTGCTACCCCCTAATCCTTCTGTTTTCATCTGTAGCAAGCTCACTTTGGAAATGTTGAAGAATTTGCATCTATCAGAAAATTGCTCACTTATTGCAACCAGCTATTTTTAAAGTTTTATTTAAAGGAGATAATGAATAAGACTAAATTGATGTCAGGCATGAAGTAATTTTAACCAATACATTCAAAAGTCTATAATACAAAATATTGGAAAATTATATGTAGGGTAATCTAAAGTAATGAGATGTTAAAATTCCTTGGAACCTAGAAACTCTCCTATTCATTCTGTTCTTTTTTTTCTTTCAACCTCACTGTGGGAGGCTCCATCTCTGACATCTTTATATATGATGTTCTCATTTCAAAATGCCACTGAACCTTCAAATGAACACTTGCCTATGATCTTTGAATACAAAAATACTTAAATCAAGATTTTTATATTTTAGTGCACTCAGCCATAATATGCAGACAGAGAATTCTGGTATTTAGTCTAGGCCTTATTTCAAAAGAAAGAAAAAGAAGATTCATAATAAAAACAGTAGTTTGGTGGACTGAAATACTAGCAGCACTGGGTGGTTTCTAAGCGGCATATGTTAAAACACGTTTATTGAGACTTTTTTAATAATGAGGAAGTGAAAAACACTGAGAGAATAAACTTAAGGGGAAAAAATTAAAATTCTTATAGCAAACTGGGCAGCAGCATTCCCCTTCAGAGGGAAATGTTGTCTTCCCTTGGAATAGCTCATAAGTTGCACTCAGAAAGAAAAATCAAATGAAACAAAGAAAAGAGTGTTTGTATTCTGCATGCAGTGCTTGAAAGCTGGCACCCAATCCCAAAGTTCGTATGGCTATGATATGAATTAAAGGCTTTGATGAAAGTGCATTATTGGTGGACATTACTCATAAAACAGCCCAGAACAGCCATTGGCAGACACTGCAGAGTTCTGAGGACTAATTAGCTAGAGTACCTTACTCTAATACCTAAGAGAGAACTTTTTAAAATTTTTTTTATGAGAGGGAGTTAGTGATTTCCTAACTGCTAATGGGATCCTAGTCCATTTACTACATGTACTTCCTATACTGTCCAGTATTTAGCAGCTATATAAATACAATTAAAAATGACAAAATGGCTACACAGATAACATCCAATTACATGTCTGATTGAGCAATGCATGCTTGCTGTCGAGGAGCAAGTTTCAAGTCAAAATTCTGTTTCATTTTGTTGAGAAATATATTTAACAATTGTTAATTTTTAATCTACACCTCCTTACTACAGCCTATGGCTATGCAAGTCTGCATGGTTACTGAAACTTGTGCTGTGTTGCTTACTATGTGATACAACAGCTTTCTTTTTCAGGGGGAAGGAGTTTCTTATTCCTACTTGTGATCACCTAGAATCATAGGAGTCCCAGGTCCCTGATTCACTTTACTCTGTTCTGGGATGTATAACCAAGTTTGTAAAGTTGCTGAAGTTTTTATTTTATTTTTAGTCACCATTTTTCAGAGGCAACTTCTTTGCCATATTTCCACTTCCCTTCCAAACAACCTCTCTCCTTGGTGCTGGATACTTCAGATGTGGAAGTGTGGGTCTATGTTTTTTTTAAATACACATGAGGCTTCAGGGTAAAAGCAGGGCGTTTTAGTTTACTTCACAGGTAGGGGGGGCGGGGAAGGATTGTGCTTGGGAGAGACTTACACTGTGCATGTCTTCTTGAACTTTTTCCTGGCTTCTGAATGTCATCCTGGTATAGTAAAATGCTGACTATATCCCAGCTTAAAAGGTACCATGATTCAATTTGCCTCTGCCTTTCATCTTTTCTGCCTGAAAGATAACAGCTCCAGTCCAAACACGCGACAATAAATTGACTTCAAACACACACACAGGTTGATGCAAAAGCAATGTGTAGCCTTCTTTTGAAGGAAGGTCTTAGCTTACTTTCCGAACATCATTGTTGACTTATATAAAGAGGAAAATTAAGACTTCTATGTCATAGGAAGATAATAGTAAATGACTTGTGGATCCTGGAGTACAAGCCAAAATGTTGTACCTGGATGCGTGATCCTTGTAGATATTGGAGCCACCAGGGTTGCTAGAGAAAGAAAACTTACCAGTGACTGTTCCTGCCTATGTTCCTCCCAATACAACTGCTTGCCAATATAGTAGCAAGTGTTAGACAATTGCCATGCTCCTAGCACACCGACACAGACCTCTTCCAGGCCGTGGGCCAGTTCTGGCAGTGCAAGCAGATTTCCCTTCCCCACTCCCCATCTATAAATTGCCTGCACTGGCAATTTGTGTGAAAGAATTTGAGATGAAGGGCTTTATGAATACCAACGAGGAAGGAGCTGACCGGGAACATGTTCCCAGTTTTAGGTGTAAATCACATGAAAACACATGAGCCCGGAGCATACTTTTCGTGTTGCAAAACTTACCTCATTTCCAGGTTTGGGGTTTTTGGTAACTGTATAACAATATAACACTACAACAAGATGGCAAAAGTTATTTTATTTTGTGTTGAATTAACACTAGTGCATAATTTTTTCCAATTTGCCACAGAATTAAATGCAGCTGTGCAACCAACACTGGGACTGCTTTCCTGGGTTTAGTTCCCTGTCATGGCACAACTCCAGCAAAGTCAGTGGAAATCAGTTCTTTGTCGTCAGTGGTCATTGGATGAGCTGCTTTGCTTATAGTGAATTATAGATAACAACAAAGCTTAGCTGGACAAAATCTAATGAGGAGAATGGAACATTTTCAAAAATAGTTTGTTGTATCCTAATTCTCCATCAGTAACAAGAATCAAAAGTGATATAAGGGACTGTTCCCTCATCATTTTTAATACAACCCAATGAAACATCATCCAACATCAGTTTGAAGACCCCTTCCATGAAGGTAAAGGAGATGTTGTTATGCCTAATTTTGAACCTATTCATATATTGTGGCCTCAGAACTTTTAACTTGAACTTCATAAGCACTCTGCTATGCACCATTGGACATTGTGGAATACAAAAGGAAAGGGAACGCAGAGAAAGCAATCTTGTAGAAAAATGAAATGAAATTGGAAAAAATAGAAAACACTGAAAGAAAAATAGAAATATTTAGGAAAGAAGTAAAAGGGAAAGAAAATGTAAAGAAAAATGTACACATACCTCCAGAAAACAACTATCTAGCTGAAATAAATAGTTCTGAAACCTAGGCCTTCTCTAATGCTTGAGCAACTTAACTAAATGTAATTTTAAAAATAAATTCTCTGAAAGAAACAATGAAGTTAAAATTACAGGAATAAAAAATTCATGAAGTATAACTAGTTTTTTACTCCAAAAAAAGTTTCCAAGTCTAGCAAACCTCAGATTCCATGAGGTTTACCTATTGCTACTAGGAAGTGAAATAATTCCAGCTATCACATACATAAAAGCAGCTGCAGCAAAACATACTGTGCTTATGCTTTGGGAAACTACAATATTCAGTTCTTCTCACATTGTCTCAATTTTAAGAGTACTTTGGGGGTGGGGAGGGAAGTTAAGTGGTTGCAGGTTGTTTTACAATGCAGTGTGTACGACTATAACACTAGTTAAATACTCCCTTTCGATGATTTTCCTTTTGCATAATCTCAGTAATGTTTTTTCAGCCTCCAGTTTCTTGGCCCTGAAATTGTATTTATCACATTGAAGGGGTTAAGTGCAAAGGGTGCACTGGTAATTCTTGATTCATTGAAGCAATAAAGATATTTTTTTCTTTTGAACTGCAGCATCTAAATGGCACCTAACTAATCTGAAGCACACATAATTCCCCAGTTTAGATATATACATACAGTTGTCTGTGAGCTGTCTTTTTTGTCTGGAAATCAGGCCCTGTGTATTGATTCTATCCTTGGGCTCTCTGCCAAAGCTGTCCATCAGTTTGAGTAGTGCTGTGGACAGCTGTCCACTTGAAACTGACCTAAAACTACTAACTCATTTCACACAGGTCACCAAAGAGCATTCAGATGGTAATCACTTTTTGTCATTTCTAACCTAGACTGGATTGGAAGGGATGATCTAAAGGTAAGAGTTCCCAATTCCTAGAGTTATCCATTTCCACTGGACTTGCATGTCGAGAATATTGCTATTTCTCAATAAGCAAATATATGACCATAAGCAAATGCCCTTATGATCTGATATATCAACATTTGTTATGGAACATCAAGATGCTAAAAAAGGGCATGATTTGCTAGAGGAAAAAAAGATACCTTCTATAGTCACAGTGCAACACATGCAAAATGACAACCTCATTTTTTCAATTTAGAACAGCAAATTCTAGTTAATACAAAAAACCACCTTAAAATTGTCAGAGGTGTGCTTAAATATCTAGACATTTAGGGCATTTATACATCTGCACCAGGAGTGTGTGTGTGTGTGTGGGGGGGGGGGGT
>NW_017728998.1:23535922-23541486 GCF_001723915.1 Gavialis gangeticus | reverse complement strand
GGGGGGGGGGGGGTTTTAATTAGAGTGGCTCCGAGAGATGCTTTAATTGAAGCGCCCAGACTGTCTCATGTATCAGCGCCCCAGCATTTAAAAATGCCAGTGGTGGCACTTTAGCTAAAGCTCATTGAATGAACTTTAGTTAAAGTGTCCCTGCCACCATTTTTAAGCACAGGGATGCTGATACACAAGACTCTGGAGTCTGCTGGAGCATGGCAATTAATTGAATCTGCTCCAACGTGCTGTAATTCCAGTGCATCAGAGCAGCTTTGCTGCTCATGTATAGACGCCCTTAGAAGCAGGTAATCTAAAGCTTATCTGAGTGTATCCAAACCTGAGAATGGAAGTTTCATGAGCTCAGGCTCTCTAAGAAGATTTCAGTATTTGTAACTTTTAATTGTTGGTTTAACAATGCTGCAAGGATAAGGTTTTTATGACAGGATTTGGATGATTTTTTTGTGCACTTTTGCCTCTGTGTAAGATTATCTAGTATAGAGCACCATCAGGATTAACAGCAACACTGGCCAACCAACATTTTTCTAACCTCAAAATATATTTAGCACAGGTGATCAAATCAGGTGATCCATACTTAAAAATGACACATACTTTACAGCTGTACTAGATATGACTCTTGCTAGCCTTATCTGTTAGACATTGAAGGGTCAGGGAAGTAATGAGTTACTATACATGAAAAAGTAAAAAAAAAATGTTGATTCTTAGATATTAAAGTATCCAGCTGTGGGCCACAATAGGAATAGAAAACAACACTAGATCAGAAGATAAAATACTATGAATATCCCCTCTTCATTTAAGATGGTGATTTCAAATCCAGCAATGCGCTAGGCAATGATGAGGTTAATAATCTTCCCTGGAGTAATGAAGGGAACCTTTTCCTCCCCCAAGGTATTGCCTCAGCTGCTAGGAATGGAGACAAGTTCCTTTATGTAAGGATTTAGGTAGCCCAGCAATGAGGGAGTCTGCTGGGATCAATTAAGATGACCCAGATATAAAAGAAGGGAGGAGAGTGCTTCAGCTTGTTCTTTGGCAGTGGTTCCCATTTCCAACTCTAAACTCTATGATACAGAGCTGTCCTGATGAGCATTGTAAGGTGGGTCCTTTTGTTACCAATCTGAGACTTGGGTAACTTGAGAAATGTATTTTTTTTCTTTAATCAATAAAGAAAGAATTAAGTTTTACAGGCTGGCAATAAATGATAAACCCCAACATCTTCATCCAGTCCTTTCCACCCCCATCTTTTTTTAAAATATTTTTGTAGCACCTACACTTGATGATGAACTAGCCAGCCACTCACCAGAGGATGCAGAAATAAACATTTTTTTTACCTTCTACTTCTAAAACTGTTTTACCAGGAAACAATACTTACACATTTCCTAAGTTACAAAATCATCTGCATAATTTTTAGAAGCAGCATCAAGAAATTAAAAGATATGCTCTGTATGAATGATTAATGTGCAATTACTATGCTGCATTTAAAGATTTACGTACAAGAGTTTGCTTTTCAACTCCACATTGATGGTAGGGAGCCTCAAGCTTCCCAGCATAGAATTAACATCTCAAAGAAACTGTAACCTGAAAAGAGGTCATGGAAATCAGGCTTGGTTCTAGCAAGTATCAATAGGTTTTGTGTTTTTGTGCTTATTTTAGGGCATCTCCTCTCATAAGCTTCCCAGTTCAGGTCATTCATTACATCGTTTCTTTATTTGCAAACCAAGTGACTCTTCTGCTTTATTCAGCACAGGTGAGGCCTCCCCTGGAGCCGTGTCCAGTTTTGGGCCCCCCAGTTCAAGAATGATGTGGACAGTTTGGAAAGAGTCTAGCACAGAGCAACAAAAATGATGAGGGGACTGGGAGGAAAAACTTATGAGGAAAGGCTGAAAGAGCTAGGGTTATTTAATCTGTAGAGGAAAAAACTAAGAGGTGATCTGATAACAGTCTTCAAGTACCTGAAGGGTATGGTGGATGGAGGTCGGCTTTTTTTCTGTGGCCATAGGCAACATGTAGGAAGAGTAAGGGGGGGCACGTGTCCCCCCCCGAGATTGGCCACCACCAGCTTCTGTGTGTGGTTGCTGTCCGCACCTCCCCCCTGCCCCTTGCCACCAACTGGCCAGTGGCATCTACAGGCGGTCCCTCCCCACTCGCCACTCACCCCCCCCCGACACCACCATGGTGCCTGCCTAGTCACAGGAGGCACCAGTCATTCATGTCTGTGGCCATAGGGAACAGGACTAGGAACACTGGCTTTGAGCTTCAATAGGGGAAATTTAGATTTGGAGATTAGGAGGGACTTTGTAACTATGAGGGTTGTCAAACATTGGAACAGGCTTCCTAGAGAAGCTGTGGAAAACTCATCCTTAGAAGTTTTCAAGAGCAGGTTAGACAGACACTTGGCTGGGATATTTTAGTCAGAGAGGAACCTGCCTTGAGGTGGGGGGGTGGACGGGGTTGGACAAGATGATCTTGTGAGGTCCTTTCTGGACTTACTTTCTTAGGTTTCTAGGTTCCTGCCATTCCTAGTCCATGGAGAAAGGCATGCATTAAAGAGCAAACCAGTACTGTAACACTAGAAGCTAGAAGACTGAAAAGTAGGGGCTAGATCCAATAAAGAACTACACCAAAAGTAGAATTTAGACAGAAATGAGGCACTTAACCCAACAAGTGCGATTCTACAAGCCTAACCCACTGAAGCACCTAAACTCACTCTGGGCAACCTGAACTTTTGTAGAATTCTGCTTCTGTGCATCCCCAGACTGTCCAACCTGGAGCAGTGCTTGCCTCTGGCCTAGTTTACTCCACACCAAGAACTAATTTAACCTTATAGTATATTGTAGTTGTATGGATGGACTGGGGGGACAACCTGGAGAAAAATGCAGTCCTTTGCATCCACCATTAAACTAAGTGTTTAAAAAAAAAATCACATGATACAAAGGGAAGTAGAGGACACGCCCAGCATCTTAACCAATAAAACCTGTCAGTGAAGGAAGTTTTCTTTAATAACACCACGCTCGCTTGTCCACCTGATCCATATCTCTCTGTATGTTTTATCTGAATGAAAGGAACTCAGTGATTAAAATGACCTGTCCCTATACCCTCATTACAGAACCAGCGATAGAGAAAATTGTTTAGGCAGGACAAAATGTTCATACTTTACATAGATTTCAAAGTACACAAACCTTCTCCATTGTAGCTGGTGGGAATGTTGCATTAGTATCACACACATGTTAGAAGCATCTCAAAAGGACCATATTAAACATCTGGTCTTTCATACATCCTCCAAAACAGTCGGGCCCTTTGCAGCAGATGACAATGTGTTCATGACAATTGGAAGAACAGAAAATCATGAAGCTGTTCAGCCAGCCTATGTGGAAGCCCAGTGGACACGAGAAGATACAAACATGTAAGATGAGGGAAAACATCAGGAAAAAGTCGTTTAGGTATAATGCATGTTCATGTCCTAGCAACTGTCTTACCTCTCAGTTTATGATCTCCTGAGTGCCAGTAGATGAACCAAGTTCTAAACAGTGAATACATGAATAGGATCCCTTAAACTAACAAACACACAGAAAGAGGCAAGACATTGAAGTGGGTTGGTTGATTTAGTAGATAGCACAAGGCCAGATCCAAGAAGGTATTTGAATGCCAAAACTTCCATTAAAATTTATGTGATAGGCACCTAAATACTTTTTTAGATCTGGCCCTCCATCTATATTTAACCAACAATCCAATCAGTTGTTATTTGAAGTAGAGCTGAAACAGAGGCCCTTACCATTTATGATTATTAAAGATCCTATGGCAGTGTTTCCAACAGCAGTACTGTTAACACTGTTGCTCCAGCCAAATTTTCATCTCAGTTATAAGGTTCTGCATTCCAAAGACACTATCACTATCAATTAGAAAAATTACTGTTTGCATTGCTTTTAAAAAATTGTTACCTCGTGTTGGTGGCACTAAGTGGCTGTTGCCTGTGGGGGAGGGCCGGGCTTTTAGTGATGCCAGAGTTACCTCTAGATAAGGTAGCTGGTAATACTACACAGCATCATTTTCCATAAAAATGCTGTACAAATGCATAGCACCTTTAATTTTTATTAGTATATTTACACTGTAAATACCTTAATAAGAAACATTTACCAGAAAATATTTTTGTGCCACATTTCAAAGGATGTGTGCTATATTTTATCATACCATGGCCTCTTTAGTAGCTGCTAGAATCTTTTTTTTCAAGATTTTTATATCACAAGGACTGAAATTCCTCCATAGACAAAGGGTGCTTATTAATTCCTTGAATAAAAAAGGTAAATGACAAACTAGACCTATTCTCTCAACCCCTTCCACAGTAGCCATTATAATTTCATTTTTATGTTGTAACACAGGTCTGTATATGGTTTCCTGTATTTTCATTTTAATACAGTAAGAGGAAAAGTTGGCCTGAAAAATGGCAACACTGAATATTTGAAATGTCTCTTCACCCAATCTGTGTTGCTAAAGTGCCAGTTTGAAACAACAGTGCTGCCTTTGTGCTGTATCAAAAAAATCGTATGATAATTATCAATTTCCATCAAAGAACAGTAAAAACTGGCAGGTTTTTATTGTAGTTTGCCTTAGTTTGAAGCTTGTAGTCAAACTCTTATGGATGAGCAGAATAAACAGTTACACTTTGGCTTACTGTATATAGCTTAATGAACACATATGAAGATCATATAAATAATTCACATTACTCAAGAGGTGGTGAGTTGAACAAGTCCCTTCTGGTTAAACTTATTTAAAGATAAGGTGAAGTTAAGTGAGTGATGGCACAGTTACAGAGGCCATGGTCCAAAGGGAATTTGGACAGTCTAAGTTACACTACTAGAGTGATTTGTGCAAAATTATGTCAACTTACAGATCTTTAGACCTTTGGGGAAAAGAAAATGTCTGATCTCTAAAAGAAGTGATACAAGATGAGTATTTTGCAAAGTACAGTAATGCTTTCCCAATAAGCTATTTCTATTAAACCTGGGCATTAACGAAGTAGAAAAATGAAAGCATTAATGAATAAATAGTTGAAGAACCATTGCAATGACAACATGAAAAACTCTGAAATACTGCATATCTGAAATAGGCCACTTGGATTATTATTATTATTATTATTATTATTATTATTATTATTATTATTTTAATTATTATTTTAATAGTCTGTTTCAACCTGATACAATCAGGAATTTCTTCTGCAGTAGCTCAGAAAAACGTAATGGATCTGTACCTGTCCTATGGTATATTTTAAACAGTTGTTGAAATTCTACACGAGAAGGCACTGTTCTTATGACTTTGTCTATAATTACTAAGGGAGTGGTCAGTGAGTTTTCTGGCTGACTAGCTAGTATACTTTTGAAATCTCTGGATTAAAAAAGAGATTTTTTTTTATTAACAAATGATAACAATATACCAGGTAACACAATTTCATTTCTAGATATGAGCCTGTTGTAAGTTTCATGTAGTGGTATAAAATGATAGGCAGAGGCTCCTTTCTCTTCTTTTTCTCATTATATATATATATATATATATATATATAT
>NW_017728998.1:23514753-23530434 GCF_001723915.1 Gavialis gangeticus | reverse complement strand
ACAGCCCACACAATATATGGTTAATTGTAACTGATGAACATACTGGTGATGATCTGTCAGCCACAAGTTTGGTTCCTGTAGCCAATTAGGCAGTGGTTGTTTGCTGTGTTAACCAGGCCAATCTGAACTATAGCCGGTACAGCTATTCCTCCTTTCACGTATAGCCTTGTCTCTTTAGATATCCAATCACAGTTTCCCACATGAAGAGGATGTGATTGTGCCTTGTCCTCAGTAAATGCTTCAATGAGCAAGCCTTTTCTGGGTATGTCTGCTAAGAGATGCAGGCTTGATTTTTCACACCACAGTTTAGATAACTGAATTCTGTCATCTATAAAGCAATTCCTTCTACTAGTATTATTCAGTCATAGACAAGATTGCACAATGTGGCTGCTTGAAAGGGGACAGCAAGACTTGTTTGCCGTCTGGAGCAAGGCCAGCATCCAGGTTGATCTGAATTCTATAAAACAGAACCAGAAGGCACGCTGGTACAGCTCCGATTTACTTGTGGAGAACAGGATCCAGTAATCTGCTGCGCAGTGTCAGGAAAGCAATACAGTCTATTAAGTTTCAATAGAGTCAGGTGAAGAAGTCAAAGAAGGTCTCTCGCAATGGCCTTACAGCCTGTTCCTTTGAGAAGCCACATGGGTTCTTGCAAGCAGACCAGCCGTTGAACACATTCGTCCCCAAAATGGCACCTAGAAAACAACATTAGAATCAAGTCCCAGCTATGGACAAGGGAAAAATAGTGAATGGCCGAGTGTCTTCATGCTGAGGAGACAATGTTGCCGTAATGGATAACTGCCATTATGTCTCTGAGTTTGTCCACAGAAAGCCAACCTTTAGGGCAGCTGAGAGAAAATAATATACCCATTATTTCCTAGGGCAGCTGTCATGACTGGATGAAAGAAAAGGCCTGCAAAAGCATCAGAGGTAGAAATCGTTCTTTACTTCATACAAATCCTGATGGAGGGAGAGGACTGCATGCTCATCCTTCTGGACCAATGTGGAAAGGGGAAAAAACCCAAAGGAAAAAGCAGAAATAAGGAGCAGTGTGGACAGGAGGAAAAGGAAGCTGATAAAAGAAAGGGAAGTCTTCAGTGTAAAAGACAGTCATATATGAAGCAAATAATGGGACATGGGCATCATTTGTTCCCCAAACTTGAATAGAACCATTGATTCATTTAAGTTTTTTCTGCCTCCATCGTATACCATCTGTAACAGGAAGAAGCTGCATTTCCTCTCTGAAGTGTCAAACACTTCGGTAGGTTCGGTAGGAAAACTGACATGGGTTTACTTAACTGTGATGTGCCTGTACGAAGGACATACGTTTGCCATAGTTTGCTCTTGTTTTGCTCAGTTTGCATAGTTTAAACTATGTTCTTCACTTTTCTACTGTTCCTATTGTAATAAATGTCATAACAACCCTTTGATAACACTTGTCTGAGTATATCAAAGGCCAGAAAAATTCTATTATGTAAACACATCATTTATTACTATACACAGCAATGATTATGTGATGTCAAAGCTCATCTAGGAAGAATGCAGTGTGACTGTAGGTCTTACTGTTACAGAGTCCTATGAACTGACAGGATTGGGAAGAAGAGAAGCAAACTTAAGAAAGCAAGGTCTCTGGGAAGCATCCATTGTAGCTCCTAAGGCAAAGGCTTATAGGATTTATGGAAGAAATATAAAAATCTTAGTATATGGTGCTGTTGGGACAGTTGTCCAGAATTAATTCATTAAAATACTAAAGAGGAAAGAGTAGTTTCAAAAACACTATTGTGATGGCACAAGGCCTGCTGTGTGGACACAGCCAAACTGTTTACTTTTAACTGACTACGTTGCTTCTGCCTATGGTTATAAATTCAGTTGTGCGCCCAAAGAACTGGGAAGCCTTAGGCCCCTGTGGGCTAAATGACAACCAGGTGTCACCCAAAAGTCACACTCCTGATAAGGCAAAACCAGGTTTTACACAACCAGACACTCAAAGGTATAAGAACTTCTTCACTTCATTTAGCTGTCTTCATAACAGCTCTGAGCCTTCAGTCCTAGCATGTATATACAGGGTCTTCATAAAAGTCATTGTTCACTTTTAAACTTTAATAACTTAGGTTGTAGGTATGATAGAAAAAATCTATAAATGGCATTTAGAAGCAAATTTATTAATGTTTTAGGACAACTAGAGTACACAATGCTAGACTTCATAAGTAATAATGAATTTATTTTTATTTCAGATCCTTTGAGAAATGAAAAATGGCTACTGTAGACAAGAAGGTAAACTGTGTTGTATGGCTAGCAGAATTGAAGTCCATATCAGCTGTGAGAAGAAAATGGTAGTTATGTTGAAGACTAGCATTATGTACTCTAATTGCCCTAAAACTTTAATAAATTTGCTTTTAAATGCCATTTACAGTATCTATCATACCTACAACCTAAGTTATTAAAATTTTAATGTGCACAAGGACTTTATGAAGACTCTGTATTTCCCTTTCCCCTTACTTGACTATGCAGGTTTCAGTTTTCCTGTAACACTGGATTTGTCTCATAGGTCTGAAAGCTGAGGTCACACACATTCAGTTGCCTTTCCCAATGCCTGTCCACTCGGCATCCAACATCTACCACAAAACATATTTTCTATTTCAACCAGGTTGGAAATCCCTGGGAAAAGTACCACAGCCACAGAGCTGTGCCCCATTAAAAGTAAAATATCATTATTTTAAGAAGTTGAGAGACACCACAAGGGAGGAATATGGATTCTTGTCCTTGAAAATTCCCCATCTTCTGCAGGAAAGGACTATCTTATTAAGCACTACTTAAGACTGCAGAAAAAAATCACCAAGAATAAAATCCCTGCAATGGAAGTATTTTTAACATGCTGAAAAGTCTAAAATAAATTAGGGAACTGCTTGTGTACAATATATATGCAATCACATATGTCACTGTGTGCAATTACACTGATCTCACATAAAAACTATCAGGTAGCTGTACATGTATTCATAGTAAAGTCAAAAGCAAGTTAGATACACAGTGGGCATGTCTATACAAGATGCTTTACTGAGCAGTAGACTAACCTACTGCGTAGTAAAGCATCACCATCTACACATGCACAGCATTTACTGGGTGTGTCTTGAGATGCTTTTCTGTGATGTAGCATAGTTTACTGTACAGTAAGCATATGCATCTACATGTGCACATGCTTACTGTGCAGTAAACCTCTCTAATTGCAAGTAAAATTGCTACCTGCAAATACAAGGTACTGTGATTACTAGCAGTGCAGTAGTGCTCATGTAGATGCCTGATGGGGAGCAAATCTGCTCCGGGTCAGCCGGTCACTGGGAGTGGGAGATTGTTCCCTGCCCCCGAGAGCTGTCTGCTCCACCACCAGAGCTTGGGTGGGGACTATGTCCCCCTGACTTGGAAGCAGGGAGCTCCAAACCTCCCCCCACCCCACTCTGAGATTGCAACTGGGGAGAGGGGCCTGAGAGATCCTTATCTCCCAGCCCCCGTTTTGCCATTGCAATCAGGAAGCAGGGGGTGGGAAGATCCTTATTTCCCAGCACCAGCTCCATGACACTGGGGTCAGTTCTGGAAGAGCCTTATCTCCCAGTGCCAGCCCCGCAACCCTGGAGCTGGCACTGGGAGTTTCATGCTGGCAGGGGCTGGGAAGCTTGTTCCCCACCCAGATCCACAATCATGGAGCTGAGCAGGGAACAGGCTCTGCAGCCCATATGCAGAGAGAAGCAAAATTATTTGCAGGGGCTGAGCACATGCACACATGCATGCACATGTGCCCCCCCCTCCTCTGTCCAGCAGGTAAGTCTGTGGGAAAAGGGGCGTGAGGAGCGGAAGGGCCATGGGAGGGTGGGGGCAGATCAGGGCCCCTGCAGTGAGGGAAGGAGTGAGGCAGGGGCAGGGGTGAATGGGGCCCCAGCCAGACCAGACTGTGGGACAATCAGAGCCTGGGCGGCTTGTCCAATGGCATGGAGGGGTACCCACCACTGCGCACACCCTGGTGGAGGCCCAGGGGGCAAGTGCCCCACATCTGTGCATAAGGTGGAGTCAGCTGCTGCTGTGTGCTGGGCTTTGCTCCCTGCTGCAGCTGCCCCGGGAGCCACATGGCCATGTGTATGCTGCCACTGGGCAGGCAGGGGGCATGACACAGCCTAACAGCAGCAGGCAGGTAGCATTGTACCACTTCTGGGGCAGCAGCATCAGGGAGTAAAGGCCAGTGCACAGCCGCAGCCACCTCCGCTCCATGCATAAATTGGGGACATGTGCCCCATGGGCCTCTGCCAGGGTGTGTACAGTGACCAGAGTGTTCCCCCCACCAGGCTCCTAAACAAGACACCCAGGCTCCGATTGTCTCACAATCCAGCCTGGCTGGAGCCACATTCCCCCCAGTCCCTGCCCTTGCGTGTGCCCCACTCCCTTCATCAATGTGGGAGCCTCAATCTGCCCCCCCAAACTCCTTCCCCTTCACAGTATGCTGGTACTTGCCTGCCATGCTTCTAGTGATCCACACACCGGGCTGTGATCCTGACTGTATGCACACCCCTCCCCATCCCTGCTGCAGCCTCCCAAACACTGGCAACATGTAGGGGTTGCACACAGATGCACATGCACCCCCTGAGATTGGCCACGGCCAATGATGCCAGTAGCGTCATTAATAGCACATGTAGATATGCCCAGTTGCCAACATTTTATATTGCTTATTTTCCCTTACTTGTTTAAATACTTTGTCCATCAGACATGTGTTTCAAAGCAGAAAGAATAATAGAGATACCTGGCATCAAGTCTGAAAAAGTAGCCTGGTAAAATGGCTTCTCCAGAGGATCACATTCCACAGATTTTTCCTATTAAAAATAAACATTTTTTTAAATCCATTTGAGACTATTTTTTTTTATAAATGGACTTTAAGAAGGTCTCTGTGGTATGTAGAGGCTGCAGTTACTACTGAAACAGTTGACATCTAACTTAATGTTTCTTTGTCATTAAACAATAATTTAGTGTAAGTGTATACTTTATACTTTCCACCAAGGCATCTTTAAAAGAAGACTTTGCTCCATTTTGACTCATTGCAAATTCCCAGGTCGCTCAGGGGTCCAAGTTTACTGGATCTAGTACAACAGGTGAACAAGATCACCCACACGTTGCACCCATGAGCAAGATTAGAACATTTTCCTTCAACATTTGGCAACAACCAGTGTAGATAGAAAGAGGCTAAGCTAGAGGGTCATGGCCAGTCCACTTATCTCCTTCTTGGCAACAAGCCCCCTAAAGCTTAGCCAGTTTCTATTCCTTGAAGATCTATAGTTAGGGGGAGCTGTAGTCGATGCAGGGTCAGAGAAAGGAACAAAAGGGATTTTACAGCATCTCTTTGGCTTTCTGGTCTTGGTACTGTTTAGGAGCCTCTTCTGCTCCTAACAGTATTTACAGCAATCTCAGTGCAGCACAAATTTGCACCTATTTATTGCTTCAGAAGACCCTTCAAGCAGCCTGCAGTCCAATAGTGTTCCAGTCTTTCCAGGATAATATTGATGAACAGCTATTATGTTGGCTCCATGCCATCATGAAATTCTTCCTTATATAAAAAAGACCCCCAAGGAAGATAGTTAATCCAAATAATTCACAAGGTAGTTACAGGATCATAATCTAAAGGAGTACATGGCTCCTTATGGACATACCAGAGATATCATCATCATCGTTATCATCTTTATTCACCAGATATTTACGAAATTAGACAATTTACAGATGAAAAGGATTAAGAAGCAAAGCAGGTTGAAAGGAGTAACAAAGAGGTTACATGTAAAGAATCTGGAATGCTGGTTTAGAATAAGCCCATATGCTTCAAAAGTAAAGTTCATAGTGAAAGAAACTAAAGGGTTTTGTGAGATGGACAGCATTGAAGGATCAAAGTTTATTAGCAATGGTGCAGCAGAAGATGAATGGTAGCTGGGACGTTGGGTGGGGCAATTTTGTGCAGAGTCTTGATAGTTAAGACATGGGAGTTTGATGAGAAATAAAACTGGTAGCCCGTGGAAGAATGTCAAAGGATGGAATAATGCGCTCAGACTGTAGGCAAGGAAAGGTTTGGCAAAGAATGGTGAATGGAGTTGAAGGGGGAGTGACAGAGAAGGGATCTGAGGTGTGAGACAATAAACATAGTCTAGCCAGGAGATAAGGAAATGGATGAGAACTTGGCCAGTGAGGATGGAAACAATGGGTCAATTCTTGTACAACTGAAGAACAGCAACAGGACTTGATGAACAAAGGAAGATGGTGGCAAGTTTACAAAGCTTAGATGACAGGGGAAATGATAAATATCATCTGATACAAAGAAATGAAGGAGGGTAAAGGATTAGGGAGAAAAGATGAGATGTTCAAGGGCTGTTTGAAAGCAGGTTAGGGTGTGTTCATGGAAGGTGGTCAAGGAAATGGAAAAGGAGGGCATGGAGTTGAGAAACAGTATTCAAAACAAGGAAAATGAATAGGATAAAGCCTGGGGTGTGGAGTGGGAGGAATGAATGCAGTTTATTAGCTCCTGCTAATTTACAAGACCCAGAGCAGAGGAAGAATGGAGGGAAGGAATAATGCATGGGAAGAAGTAAGCAGGGAAGTGTTGGATTAGGGAGAAACTATAAGATTATACAGCCAGGAGTAGAACTGACCTTAAGGAATTGTAAAATGGGCCTTGAGTGGCCATAAAAAGTGACCTAGGAAAAATGTTCACTGTCCCTTTTCTTTCTTCCTTCTTTTTATTCTTTACTATTGGTTTTATGTTTCTATTGTAGGACTCTCTACTCTTTCTGGATACTATGCTAGTCTATGCTACTTCTAACTTGAAACAAAGTAGTAGAAACTTTCAGCTGTAAATGGAAGAACACATAAAAGTAACATAAAGATCAGGAGAAAATGTCCAGAAACTCACCATTATGTTGCTACAATAAAAGCTAAGTCTGAACCTAGCAGCCTGTCTGAAATCACATTGAACTTGTGGTACATTATTAATATTGGGCATGTGGCGATGTTTTAGAATCGACAAAACTGCTTGGACAACTTTTATAGCTATATCTATTGGTTTGCAACTCTATTCATTTTAAAACCTCTCTTATTCCTCCTTATATTGGGAGATGTGTGGAGTTGCCTGGGTCCCCGCTACAGTGCTCAGGGACTGTGGGAATATTGCTGTACCTCAGACAGGGCCATTGCCCCAGAGCCCCTGGGTATTACAGCTACTGGGACACCCTTATATAGAATTTGGTTTGCAGTCAGGCTGCTGATTTGCCCAATGACAGACCCAGTTTCTTCCCTTTTCCCTTAGTCTAGACCTATCTTAACAGAGATGCCATAAAGTATCCCTGTGTTCTGCTAATCTGTCAGCACAAGGACTCCCCCAGTGTGCCTGAGAACTCTGTACTGGGGAGAGGTCCACCCTTTGCAATGCCTCAGCTAAGGTTAAGGATGTACAAGGCAATTCAACAATATTTTAATGTTGGCATTTAAGAATATAATGAGGAAATAGTTTTCCCAGAACAAGAGATCAGAAGTTTAGAGTGATATGCAAGGAGAGCTCTAATGAGGGAGAAGAACTGTAGACTTGGATTTTGTTTCTCTCTTGGCCTTTTGTAGACTGAGTGCTGGGGTGTGGACATTTTCATCAAATACCCAGATACTGGCTTGCATTAATCATTATGCACACTGAGAATAAGAAACTAGCAGAAGAGTGAGCTTGACAATCTGAAATCTATCCAACTGTCTGCCACTTTAAACTCATTTCCTTCCAGGAAACACAGAAACCACAATGGCATTTGAAACAATGTCTTTAAATTGTTAGCACTGTGCTCTAAAATGGGCTAAGTGTTCTCTGAGAACAAAAAAAAAAGTAAGAAAGAAAGTAAACAAGGCTGAAGAAACTTAAATTAATGAGACATAGGGTAGACAATATTTTGTATGTCCTAGCAGTGTAGCAAAGTGTCTGTGGGCTAAACAATGTTTTAGTGACCTGATCATGCAGATGGATAACAAGAATTCAGCTGTGTCCAGCCCAAATTATAACTCAGGCCCAAATTATTACCACTCAGCAAGAATAACCATACACAAAAATAACTTGGTTCATAAGCAATAATGTTCAGTTAAGAGGTGCATGGAAGTTGATACTGTTATCCACCATCAAGTAAAGGGGAGGAAGCAACACTCAGAGGGCCCTACATCATTATAAATACAAAAGGGTTATCATTTAACCACAATGAACTTCTGGAATTCATTATTGTTAAAGGTTCTTGTGGCTACTGTTTACTTGGGCATAATGCTGGTGTATAAATTCAAATGTTTCCTTTCTCAAAGAACTCTACAGTTTCTTAAGTCTCTTCACATTTTGTGTCACTTGTAATAATATGGTGTAATGTAACAGTCAGGTGTACAATATATAATTAAAGAATAGGTTTCTGGGTGTTCAAATTTTTCCTCTGGAGGAAGAAGAAGAAAAGGAAATAAAGCTGCTTAGTTCTTTGGGTAGACTTGAGAAAAATAAAGAAATTATTTCGACTTCTGTTGAAGTGTTGTGAAGTATTTTCTTCCCTAGGTACTGTAGGTAAATGTGCAATGTGATATAATTTTAGAGAGCAGTAAGAAAGATACAAATTACATTGAAAGAAATGTGTGTAGTTTACAAATATGAGAACGGACATTGCCTTGGAATTAAATGCTTGAAGAGACATATCCTGGTACAGGATTAGAATGATGTGGGAACCAAAGTGGCATACCCACCTGTTATCTATGAGTGACTTAAATTAGCAGTAAGCGGGCACATCTACACATTCAATTAATGTGAAGCAATAAATTCTGGCACTTATTGCTCCAGCATTTATTGCTTCTAGGCACCACATGTACACACGAGCCCATGACTGCAGCACGTTGAACCAGGTTGCAGCAGATCCAACTGGCAGGGAACTCCAGGCGGGGGGTCAGTCTGCCAGCCAGGGGCAGTTCAACGTGCTTCAGAGGGGCTGCCTGGGGCACAAGGGTTCTCCAGTGTGGGGCTAGCCACCAGGCAGCCCCTGCACTGAAGCACCTTCATGCCCCAGCTAGCCAACATCTACACATGTGCTGCTGCAGAGCAAAAAACACTGCTTAGTAGGATAGTACTTATATTTACAAGTACTTAAGTATAGTACTTATATTTACAAGTACTACCCTGATGCAGAGTTACTTGGTTTCCTGCAGCCTAATAGGGTCGCACATGTAGATGCAAGACGTTTACTTCAGAACTAATTAGTTTTCTCTGCAGTAAATGTGTAGATGCGCCCAGAGAAATATGAATCTTACATATAACAAAGGATGAGGAACATTGTCATTGTGCAGAACATCTAGACACTCAGGTTGAGCTCAGGAAGGACCAAGAAGCTTGAAGTGGAATGGGCAGGAAAGAGATCCAATATAAGTGAATGTTCTTTCCTAGGGCAAGTGAATGTAGTTGGAAGAAATCTATTTTCTTCAGCTGCTTTGGGTTAATTGCTGAGGAAGAATCTATCAACTTATGGATAGAGAGACATGAAAGTAGAAAGTTAATCTCATTTTTGGAGGATTATATGGTTAACTTGCTGTTAGTATCATAACTAACATGTGTCGTATATTATTAAGAGCCAGCTCCCATGCATCCTGTTTTCCTGTCTGTCAACTCCCACTGAAGTCAAAGGGAGGACAGCTCCTCAACTTGCAAGCAGAGGCCCTATCCCCTCATTTATCAAGAAAAATAAATAACAACTAATTTTATTTATATATCCTCTTCCCTTACCATTTCATCTTGCTGAGCCATTAAGGATGCTTCTCAGCTGAAATATAACAACAGGAGCAACAACATAAAATAGATAGTAGGAAAACAAACAAAAACTAATTTTTTATTAAAACATGTGTAGTACAAAAGTATGAGGACAGCGCCAGCACAGCAAACATTTCCAATGAAGGGGATAAAGCTGAATTTAATATCTAAGGGGAACACGTTCCCCAGGCTATGGACCATGCCACAAAGGGTTTATCACCTTATGTGAAACAAGAAAAGTTCTAAAAGTTAGTTGGCATCAAAGTATATATATATGTATTAGGTTGAAAGAGGTGATCATGGGATTATCTCAATCTAACCACTTAAGATGTTTTAAGAATGCAATGAGGTATGTTGTTTTCCCCTCAAATATATGGTTCCAAATTTTGTAAATACCTGCTAATCTTAAAAACGGGCAAATGAAAAAAAGAACAGTCAGTTTCACAGTGGGTTCTCCAACAACCTCCTAACCATCAAAATAAAGAGCATCCTGTATTCTTCATATCTAAACAAATTACACTATTAAATTGTTCTTTTTAGTACATGCCTCAATCATGCAGTCATTTGCAAAGAACATTTCTTATTGGACATGACTCCTACTGAAGTCAATGGGAGTCTTTTTGCTGACTCCAGCAGTCTTTGGACAGGCCTATTGTAAGCATAATGCATGCAGATGCAGTACCCAGAACAGATTGGAAAAGTTAATTTTCATTAAATGAATCATTTCAGGAAACTATGCACTTTTGGTCATTTATTTTTCCTTTACTGGAAACAGTAAATGCAATGCGAAACATTTCCTGTACACATCTGTTTGTGTGTGTGTGTGTGCGCGCGCACGCTCACGTGCGGTACACTTGGGACTTGGAAAAGATACACTGCAAAACAACTGGTACCTTTTATAAAATATTATGTACGTTTTGGGAACAAATGTTTAAAAAAAATCACCAATAAATATACTCCTTTCTTTTATTCTATTAGCATATTGGGTGGCCAATGAAAGCATCACATGTAATTAACTATATACAGCTGTATTCACACACACTATAGCTCTTCTGCCTAAGAGTAAAAGTTTATACAGCTGCTGCTAGCTACTCAGGAGTCACAAATGCAAACACATGATTGCATTATGTTTACAAATTTCCTGCAGAACATTTTGCATTTGTATAGATTATATTACATTCATTCTAAGGGTTTGATGACAAATTACTGTAGATTAATCCCTTCTCAAAAATATGTGGAGCCTTTTAACGAAGTGTACATAAAACACGCTGCTGGTTATTTTTCATTGTTAATAATGATAGCTTTTAAAATCCAAAGTTTAGAAGCGTTAGAGGGCGTGCTACCGGGCTTTCATTCATTATACTAATAAAACTCCATAAAGTGGAGTATTGCAGCTAGAGGGTATTGCTCCTCTCAGACAGGTACAGTGACAGACACACATTTTCTATCTCTGAATAGTACTATAGATACTATCAACTGAGACAAAGAGAACAAAATGTATGACAATCGTTCAGTCTCACAGCAAAAAGATTTGTAGCTGGCTGCTAAGTATGCTTCCCAACAAACAGACTATGTTGTCCTAGGGCTACACAGAGGAGTTATATTTTCTTTGAAAATTCAAGGGCATTTGGTTTGTTTTTCCTCTAGTTGAAAGATTGTTTTATTTTTCAGTCATGGCTAAACAGGTGTGGTGTGATCATCATTTTGAATTTTATAGTTTTCCTTCTGCCAGAAAGCTAGGATGTTAGCTGACCATTCCTTTCAAAATAAGACCATAAGGTCCTATAAATATTTAAAGTTAACAAGTTTCTCCATTTTCTTTTTGATCAAGTAAATAATTTCTAGAAGGGAATTTAGATCTCTCCCTCATTCTCAGTTAGCATTTCTAAAATGCCTTTTCCACAACAAAATATTGGTTACAAAAAAACAGTTGGATGTGCCCAGAAAGAACAGCTAATTCTCCATCTTACTCTCAAATTTAATGACTGGCTTCTGCTTCAGAAGTTTTTCTTTTGCTTTGATTCACTGAGAAATATTCTAGCAAAGGAGCAAGTTGTGCAGTGCATGCTAAAGTTGATACAGACAGCAATTTCTTCTATGTCCTCAAGGTGTGTGTTCTAGAGTCTTTGGCCAATGTTGAGAGGACCTTTCCTCTGGCGCTTTTGAGATCCTGCCTAGAGTACTGTTAGCAGTAATGTATGAAATAACTGTAAGTGCTTCTCAAAGGAAAAGCATTCCTTGAAGTAACCCCCCTGAAGTCTATCCCACTGAGGTCTTTGAAGATCTGTACCAATATCCAGAACTGAATTTAGTAGGCTAGGGACAGACATTGTACATAAACCTGTTTAAGTGATCAGAAACTGGTTTAAACCTGTAACAGAACAGATGTTCAGTGCACATAAACCAGTTTGAAAATGGCTAAAACCAGTTTGAGATAAACCTGGTTGAATGTATTATCAGACTTAACTGATTTGGGTCAAACCGGTTTATGCAATGTCTGTCCCAGACCCCTTCCTGGTTTAACTTAAACCAGACTCCCCCAGTATCCCAGCATGCTCTCTGGGTGGGCTTTCTGCTCCACAGCACAGCTGGCCCCTCCCCTCTGCTCCCTGTCTGGAGCTCTGGCAGAGACTGCAGGCATCTACCTGGCTTCCCCCTGCTCCCCCGCTTCCCTCATCACCCCCTGATATGCAGGGATTCCCCACTTCCCTCCACCTTACACAGACACCTCTCAGCATGGCTAGCCGACCACCTGCTGGCTATGGCCTGTCCTGTGGGAGACCAGATGAAGGTAGACAGGACTGTGCCTGCTTAGAGCTTTTGGAGCCAATCAACAGGTAGCTGGTAACTTCCCTCTATTCCTTCCTTGGAAAAAGTTGTTTAAAAAGAGCTTGAACTAATGGAAAGAAGCTTTTATTTTCTTCATTTTCATAATGGGCTAATAAACACAGAGTTAGGGCTGATAAACACTGTGTTATCAACTGCCTGCTGGGCTGCTTGGAGAGGGAGGGGGGACCCCTCCCAAATCAGAGGTCCTGCCCAGGTCTGGCCATGCACCCCCTCAGCTCAGCATCGTGGAAGGGAAGGGGGGCTGCTATAGCACTCCCTGGCTTCTAGCCTGAGCCACTGCAAGCATGTGCCTGCATTTCTGGGAAGTCTTTACAGTTACAAACTGATTTAGCCTAGACAAGTTAAACTAACCTGCAAAGATTGAATCAATTCAGGCTCAGGCTTTTTAAATATCTGTCCCTAGCCATAATGAACAAGGAACTACTACAGTTTAGGTAACAGTGGTAAGTTATGCTCCCTTCAGCTTGTCTTGCTCAGAAAACTGATTTCTGGATTGTGCAATAGCTGGAGATTTCCTGTAGGACTTTTTTTCAGCCTCAGGTGGAATAAATTATAATATTCCAACCCAGGTGTAAAAATATGCATGTATTACTGTCCCTGGCACGTAATCTACGAGGAACAGGCAATCTTCTTGGTCACTGGGGATGAAGGAAGGCATTGTAGGTGCTTCCATTATTTGAGATTTCACTTTAAATTTGGAATAACCTGGATGGTACAACTCTTCTTAGCTGGAAGGGAGAAGCCTGCAGTTGGGGAGTTAGCAGACATTATGATTTCAACAAGTAAAATCAGCTAAAATTTCTGATTCAACAATTAAAACATATGCAATATGCATACATACAAACTGCTACTGTTTTATATGTAATGGAAATAGGATTAGGAATATAATAGGAAAGCACTTTTAAAGAATGTCATACTTCAGACATACAGAAGCAAACTTACTTCTAAGTTTTTGATGCTATGAAAAACCTCCTCTCTATTGTCAGACAAAATATCCAGAGAATATATTATTGTAAATGACTAGTATCTATAGAAATATTCATTTCCTGGTGACCTTATAAGCTGCCCCTAAACTCATTGCCATGAGTTGCTGAGTCATGATAATTTCCCCAAAACTACCATTTTACCTGCTGTATTGATGTCAAAGCCCCAGCCTGTCATAATTCCTGATGCTACAGACAATATTTTCTGAAATGTTGCTGGGAATGTTCAAAGACCTAGAGGCACTCGTTTCTTATCAATTACTTGAATTTTCATGCATTCAACCCACAGTTTTAAATGACTGCATCCATACTGTGAAATATAGCTTAAGGGTTTAACCACAAAGTCACCAGTAAAATACACAATTTTACTGAAAACTTGTAGACGGTGATTACACTGCAATTGTTAAAATGTGAACATACCTAGCAGTAGATCTACTTCCCTTGGTTGTCCTCTAGAAATACGTGTTTGGTTCTTATGATTTATTCAAATATTTTGGAGTTTGTTTGTTTTTTTAATGTCAATTTTATGGTCCCACTAACCTCCCTTTTGGAATGTACCTCTTGCTGAGTCTCCCCTGTATTTTTCCCTTGTAGTTTGGAATACCTGAGAGCTGATCCCAAACAGATGCTGGGGATGTCTTTCCCTATTAAATATAAATATAGTGAGGCAAATATAAGCAAAACAATTGTCAAGTTACATAAGAAAAAGCCACTACCTCATATGTTGCTCTTACTGGGATGAACCATGCTCTGAGGACTTCAGCTAGCTTATTCTGACAAACAGTGGGTGCGTCTACACAAGATGGTACTGCACAGTTGTTACTGCACAGCAGCACCAGTGAACAACTTTTAGATGACACTACTGCACAGTAGCCTAATAATACTTGACAGTAGTATCAGTACCGTCAATGCTATGATGTGATACTGTGCAGTATTTTTCAGCTACTGTGCTGTCAGCATCTTGTGTAGATACCCCCACTGAGTATTTAGGTCCTCACAGTTACTGAGCCAATAGGATCTCAAACAAAATTCACTCCAGTGTAACTTCATTGCATCTTAGCAAAAGCTATTCATTACGGTGATCCCTACATTACTCCCCTATAGCTTACACTATGTAAACTTCTGTGGTTCAAGACCAAACCACAACTCTGCAAACATATTTTCCTCTCAGTTGCTGGCTCCCATTCTAGAATACTCCAACACAAAAGTAAGCATAATTGCATCGCTGTGAGTCACCATGACTCAACAGTTTTCTCAGAATTTCTTAGCATTGCAGAGTTTAGTTTTTAGCTCACTTGTAAGTCATCAGGTAATACCCCCCCAAATAACCCTAAACCCTCAAAAATCTCTCAAACTATGAAAAAGTCCATCACTATTTACAGAAGACCTTTCCCAGAGCTGATCTGCTTTGTGCATCCCAGCCATAGGCCCTAGTATGTTCTCAGTGCAGGGTGAAATTTCCTGAGATTCTTAAAGCTTTTCATGATAATTACCCATGAGTTTCATTATCATCAATGTAGCTGTTTTCCATGCAAGTCTTTGAAAATGTAGGGCGATGGGGCAGCTTTTCCCAATCATGCAAATTTTTGAACTCCACTAAGGGTGCGTACAGTTGTATACTGCACCCAGTCTATATTCATATGGCTCACTTTAAGCTGCCTAAATGCACAGCAGGAACCATGTAGTAGGCCTGTGCGAAGCTTCTGGTACTGATTCGATTCTGAGGAGATTCGGCCCAATTTGGTGGCCAAATCTCTAAATCCAAATCGAATCAGGACACTAGTTAAAAGGTCTGAAACAATTTAAAGCTTTCTGAATCTTCAGAAAAGATTTGGAGAGCTTTGATGATTGGACAACTGCAGCTGAACTAGGAGCTGGTAAGTAGGGGCGCAGGATGGGGAGAGTAGACCATGGGGGGAATCCTGCCAGCCCTCAGCCCCTGCTTGCTTACCCAGCCCCCCCAACCCCGTCCCACTCCCCCAGCCCCACCATGGCTGCCCCACCTGCCCCAGCTCCCAGTGCTTTAAAAAA
>NW_017728998.1:23506597-23514472 GCF_001723915.1 Gavialis gangeticus | reverse complement strand
GGGGGGCTCATGCAGATCCCCCCACATAGCATGGGGCAGTGGGTGGGGATTGACCCCCCCCACCCGGCATCACCTGGTGAGTGGGGCTTTTTTTTTCAAAGTCCTGGGAGCTGGGGCAGGCAGGACAGCCATTGCCGGGATGGGGGAGATAGGCCTGATGATTCAGAGATTTAGCAGCAGCTGGATCTCCAAATCAGGCTCAAGTGAATCAATTTGGGACAGTGATTTGAATCACCGAATTGAATCACTGTACCCTGAATCAGCTGAATCCAAAGCAAATACTAGCCACTTTGCACAGGCCTATCATGTAGGTTTTACAGCTGCTGGGAAAACAATGTAAGTAACTCAAGGTGATGGAAGAGTCAGGAGGAACTGGGTGGCCTGGGTGCTAGTGAGTCCATGGGGGTTTAGCTGGTTCAGAGGGGCTGGCAGACCTGTGATGAGTGGGGGCAGGTCAGGGGCTAAAAATAGCCCAGTCAGGATTGATGGGGAAGGGATGGGAATAATGCAGCCCCAGGGGTGGGGCTGGGCTTTCTCAGTCTTGGGACTGCATTACAAATGTGTGCAGGTATTCACAAGATCAGGTTAACCTGATGTTGATCTAAGCTAGTGAGCCTCCTCAGATGAACTAACTTAGAAGAGGCATGCCATGTTTTAGGTGATTCGATCCTTCTGAGCACCCATACAATTGGGCATTTAGGGCATTTATAGACGTGCTTCAGGAGGCGGGAGGGTGCTTTAATTAGCAAGCAATGCCCAAGCTTCATGTGTATCAGCATGCCTGCACTGAAAAAATGGTGGCGAGCTTTGAACTAAAGCTGGTTCAACAAGTTCAGTTCAAAGTGCCCCACTGCCATTTTTTCAGTGCAGAAATGCTGATACATGTGACACTAGAGGCTGTTGGAGTGCAGTAATTTCTGTGTTCCAGCAGACTCGATTAATGCAGTCTGCCCTGAAGCACTGGATTGACAGTGTATTGGAGCAGCCTTCCTGCATGTGTGTAAGTGCCCTTAGATTGACCTAACACTGGTTGGGTCAATCTAAATGTAAGCCTGTATGTACCCTAAGGGTCCATCTACATGTGCTACTAATGGTATAAAGGCTTACTGCACAGTAAAATGCTCCCATCTGCTCCTACTGTACTCTGGCCCCCTTACAGCAGCCAGGGGGAGCTCCAGGATCCCCAGGGTGCTAACCCAGGGGTTGGCAGGAAGCATGGGGGCCAGTCCCAAAGCACACAGGGCCAGGAGAGTTGAGACAGTTGCCACTTCAGAGCTCTCCCAGCCCAATGCACATGGGGACAAGCCCCACACCCAGTGGGGATTCCCCACACAGAAGTGGGACAGTTCCCAGCCAGCCCCCAGCAGGGCAAGGAAGCAAAGAGCTCCCCAGTCCCAGCACTGGTTGGCTGAGCAGTACCAGGACAAGGGGGTACAGAGATCTACCTCCTCCCAGTGTTTCTTGGCTCCTGAGGGTAACTGGGAGATAAGCAGTGCCAGGACCACCAGGGAATTTCCTCATCTCTTGTGGTCCCCTGGTGTTGGGGCTGACCAGCAGTATATACTGCACAGTTAGTTTACTACCTGTCTTTACAGGTAGTAGCTAACTGTGCAGTAGACTAATTTACTGCACAGTGAATGGTGTGCATGTGTAGATGGTGACAATTTACTGAGCAGTAGATTAGTCTACTGTACAGTAAAGTGTCTCATGTAGACACACCCTACGAGAAAAACTATTGTTAATGAGATTCCAGATTTACCAAGAACGTTCAAAAGAGAGTCATTATCAGAATGTGTGTTAGAAAAGAATATATAGTCCAGTTTTTTGCTGTGAAGCCCTGATATTTTTTAATTGAATGGTGAGCTAATGTGAAGAAATATTGAGCAATACAATTAATCTGTGCGATGTCCTCAGTTGGTGGTATGACTATCTACCTACTGCCTGGGTCAGACACCCTGATTCGCCTGCCACAACTTGATGGAAATGTAATTGAAGGAGGAGTTTAGTAGTATTCCTGCTCTGTCTGAGACATGGTACTCACTGGATTGGTGCGACTGGTCCTGGGGCTCCGCCTCTTCTACACCCCAGTCCACTTATCAACCATGTGGACCATCATGCCGCCATTCCCTATTACTGGCTCTGGCCCCTTATGGCCTCCCATCAGGCATCGACCTCGTCAGCCTTGGTGGGAAGTGTGGGTTTTTAGTTTTAGCCTAGCACTCATCCCTAATTCTTGACCCTGCTCCATCCCTTCACTGGGACTGGAACTGCCATGCCCTCTGTGGGTTTGAGGACAGCTCACAAGGCAGCAACAGAACCCAAAAGCCCTTCTTGGGGAGCTCTGCATGGGAAGCCTGTTCTGTCTCTCCTATGCTGCTTCTGCCCACCTCCGGCAGGTCAGCCTCATGGAGAACCTGCTTTGGCTGGGATGCACCCCAGCAAGCTCAGCCTATTGCCCCATTCATTCCCCTCATACCTGGCTTCTGCTGGGGGTTTTAAATCTCCTGTGGCGGTGGTTGCAACTCATGTCATCATCTGGCCACTGCCCAGTCTGATTGACAGACATTTGAAAAGCCAACGCAGTACTGTCTTGCGCAACTCCAGCTCTGGCTCCCTCCCAGGTAAGTTTTCCGCTGCCCCAGGGTCTGCTTTCAGGAGTGTCAGGGTATGTTCCCGATGCCTCTGACCCCTGTGAGCAGCCCCAGCCACCACAATCAGATAGTGCAAGTTTCACAAAACAATGGAAATTTTATGAGACAAAGAAACACTGGTGTACAGAAAAACCTCCAACAGTATTAGAAACATTTTCCAGGAGCACTGACCAAGACACAGTACTCAGAAACATTACTGTACATAGCCACAATCAGTCTGTTTCAGTACGGCAAATCACTTCCCCAGAAATGAAAGCAAGCAGTTGCTTTTTGGCATGGCAACCTCACTTGCTTGGTATCAAACCCCAAAATAAAATGAAAAATAACCCATGTATGACAGCATAAGTAAGAAAGCTTTCAGAATTTTGTTATATATGCTTCACCTATGAACACAAGCACAAAAAATGCTATATGGTTCCCTCCAGGCTAAAAAAAGGAACTTAAGAATTTAGGTAAAATCCTCCTCCTCTTTAATGAATGCAGAAATATTTGCTTTCATTCTCCCAACTTACTCATTCTATGAAAGTCTTGTGTCCCCCCCTCGTTTATCCTGTCAATTCTTGCCTTGTATGTTGCCCATACATGTTGGGCACATCTACACATACTGTTTAATGCACATTAGCCTATTTTAATACTTGTTAAAGCATCACTAAAAACCATGTTCTTCAGTTAATGTGCATTAAAATAAGCTAATACATTTTCTCTAGTGCCTTGCAATGGAGGGTGTTTAGACACATGCTCCAGGAGTGTATGTTGGGGGCAGGAGCGGGGAGTGCTTTAATTAGAATAGCTTCAAGAGCCACTCTAATTAAAGTGCCCAGGCATCCATGTATCAACATCCCTGTGCTTCAAAATGGTGGTGGGGGTGCTTTATCTAAAATTCATTGAATAAGACCCTGCCACCATTTTGAAGTATGGGTATGCTGATACACAAGACACTGGAGGCTGCTGGAGCATGGTAATTACCATGCTCCAGCAGACTTGATGATTTGAGTCTGCACTGAGTCTGCTCCAACACACTGTAATTACAACATGTCAGAGCAGCCTCCCTGCTCATGTATAGGCACCCAGAGGTACTAAATGTAACGCTCATTACCTAAAGCATGTTAATGAATGTGTAGGTGCACCCATTATGTATTTCATGGCTTACACTTCCTTGGAAGCTTATAATTGAATTTAGCCTTTAACTAGAAATACATATATCTTTCTGTTGGTGTCATGGGGTACCCAAAAAAATAGTAAACTTACCCCGTTCTAAGGGCACTTTCCCCACTCTTCTCTGCCATACCTTGATGTTAATATTTATATATGTCACAGGGAGGAACAGAAGGGAAGACCCCAAAGGGCCAGGGGGGAGCCCTGGGGTCAGGAACCCTCAAAGGAAAACAAAAGTAAAAGAAAAGAAAATGGGAACTTCTTACCTGCAGCAAGATCTGCGGTGAAGCCGGAGCCAGAGGCAGGACCCAAGTGGCTCGTTAGCCACGCCTTTATACAGTTGTGGCCGGCCGATGACATCAGCCACAAGAGCCGGCCAGAGGAGATACAATGGGCTGCCAGCAAGGAAGTGGGGGGCAGATGGAGACCAGCAGGAGCTCCAGCAGGGAAGGTTCTCCCTGAGAACCTATGGGGGGAAAAGGGGCTGGAAGCTGCTTCTCTCAGCAGGGGAGAACACAGGAAAGCCCGCTGCAGGAAAGACGCTGCCGGTGGCAGTGAAAGGAGCCAGGAGCCAGAGACAGCTCCCCACGACCGGGGCCCCGGATTAAAAGGCAGAGGGAAGCAGGAAGTTCCCTATGCCAAGGGCTACAGCCAAGGAGATGGAGAGTCCAGCATATATCAAGATGCCAGACCAGGTGGGACTGTTGAGGGCTCCGGAAGACCCAAGGAGGCGCACCAGGTGGGAGACGGATGGCACAAGCAGTGTGAGGGACTGCAAAATACAGGCCCCAGTGGCATTGAGCTGACCCGACAGGTGACGTGCGGACAAGCGTGCGGTGAAGGATGACAGCGGGTCCAGCGAACCCATAGGCTGGGCAACAAGGGAATAGGAGTACGGAGTAGCCTGCAGACTACCCCTGACCCATTTAGGGCCGAATAGGGACCTATGGTACCTGAGGGCAGGCATTGGTGGTTAGGCCTGAGGAGCTGGTGGTAAGGAGCAGTGGGCCTCTCTAAATGTCTCAGTGGGGTTTTTTTGTTTGTATTTTATGTGTCCCACTAGGGACAGGGGTTGTGGTGCAGGGCATGTGGAGCCTGAGTGTTGTTTAAACTGAGTGTGGTTGATAGCCTCATGGAATGATAGGCAGTGGTGAGGCGCAGATAGTATATTGTGGGTTAGGCCTGGTAGGCTGATAGGACCTTCGCTGCAAGTCCTTGGGGACTCAACAGTCGGGGACCTGGCCAGAAGGACATCTGGAACCCGTCAAGGCAGGGTGTAAAGGCGAGGTAGAGGGGAGGTGGAGCCTCGCAGAAGACCACCAGACAGACGTCCCGTCATCGAGAGACTCCCAGTGGTCAGACCCCCCCCCACTGAAACTAGATCCAAAGTCATGGCAGGAGAGATTGGGGGGAGACTACACTGGAGGGAAACACCCACTTGACGGAACATCGGGGGTGGACAGGCGAACACCACTGAACATCCGGGCCCGAGCAGCACGTGACCGGATGTTCGAGGCCAGACAGGCACAATATATATTGTGAATACAGCCTCAATCTTACTATAATGACCACCCAACTTGTGATTGTGGCCTTATGGGCCAATCACACAGCTCTGTACCTCCCTATTGCTGATACAGCCCTTCACTGGACCTTCCGACCCCTTGACCTCTCTCAGCCCCACTCTGGGCCTTCAGGTCCCTTGGTCTCTCTCTCAGCCCCCAATCAGGCTTCCCAACCCCTTGT
Source organism: Gavialis gangeticus (assembly GCF_001723915.1). NCBI lineage: Eukaryota > Metazoa > Chordata > Crocodylia > Gavialidae > Gavialis > Gavialis gangeticus. The sequence continues at coordinate 23,508,923 of NW_017728998.1, read as the reverse complement.
TCTCTCCTCCAGCCCCTCTCTGGGCCCTCAGACACATTGGTCTCATGCAACCACTCCCTGGGCTGCCAGGCCCCTCAGTCTCTCTGGCCCCTCTTCAGGCTGCCAGCCCCTTTTGGGCCCTCATCCTGGACCCAACTTGTTCTCCACTTTTCTGATGCTCTCCAGGCTCTCATGCCATTTCTCACTGGACCTTACTATGTGGCTCTACCCCTCTTGCTGGGTCTTACTATGCAGCTCAGGCCCCTCTTGATGAGTCTATATGACTCATGCCCCCTGGCCCTGGCTCCATCTCCATCTCTGTCCCCCACCTCAGTCTTGGACTGTTGCCCTTGATCCCTCCTCCTCAGACAGCCTAGTACCAGCCATCATCTTCCTGGGCTGCCTACTGCTTGACCCCTCCATCTCAACTGTGGCCGCCCCCAACAGGGACCTTTGACCTCCCCTAGGCCTTGGCCCTGCCTCCAGGCTAGCCGAGACTCCAGGCTCCCAGTTCTGGCAGTCTCTTCTGGTGGGCTATTTCACTCTTTGTCCCTTTCTGGGCCCTGGCCCCAGCTTGGACCAGTTGAGGTTCCTAGGGTTTGTCCCCAAGGAGTCAGCCCTCTCCTCTCTGTGGGTCTGTCCTCTCAGGACCCTACATAGATCATTCCCTTTCTCTCTGTGATGACCTGGAGCTTCCCATAGGTCATTCTTAATACAGCCCCTTTCCTTCTCTGGGCTCATCCAGGCCCCCCAGTAGGCTCCCATGCTCTGCCACAATCACTGGGTTCACCCAGGCCCTTCCCTAGGTCTCTCACTCATTCAGCCATTCTCTCAGGGCTCATCTGGCCCCTTGTAATAGAGAGCCCAGTGCTCTCTGTTACTTAGAGGAAAGGCAACTCTGCCAGGGAGCTCTGCAGACAGGCAGGGTGCAGCAGCTGCAGGTTGCCAGGGCAACTGGCTAATAGGTAATTACCTAGCACCTGCAGCCAGTCAGGTGACCGGATGCAGGCAGCACCAGGGGAGCATATAAGTCCAGGGCTGGGGCTAGCAGGAGCAGTCTCTCCCTGGCTGCCACCAGAGAAGGAAATCCTGCACAGGGAAGCCCAGGTTGCCAGGTCAGCAGAGGCTTATATTTTTAAAGGGGCAGAAGGCTGCTGCATGTCATTATTTATGTTATAGCCCAGCAGCTTGTATTTATGTTGGGAATACCAGGGATTTGTGGATGAGGCTATAGGGAAGGTGGAGGCCTTGTTAGTATCCAAGGGGGCACTTGACTGCCTGGAGTCCTGCCAGAGGCAGACTCTGGGCTTAAGCTTAGGGAGTCACAGAGGGGCCAGGGGCCCATCACTAGGAAGGGCGCAATCACAGAGGGACCAGGGGCCTGGTATACAGGATCCAGGTGCTTAGTAACTTGAGGAGACAAGGGAAGCTAGTGCCTCAAAGCCAGGTCCTATCCAGTGGGCCCAGGCTACTAGGCCTAGCTAGATTAAAGGGGTGGAGTCCAAGAAAACCGAGAACCCTGCAGAGGGACAATACACAGATAAAGCTCATGAGGCATGTGGTGTGGTAAAGGGGAGGTTACAAAGCCATGCAATTAGCCTATAAGGCTTTGGATGCCCAAATGGGCACAGTAGACTATAGAGGCCCAGCCAGGGGCCTGGGGGCCCGTACAACTGAGGCCGAGCATCAGACCATGGGCAGCCTCCCATTACATCTGTTTATATTCCATCAAGGCATGGCAGGAGAGACAGGGGGATCACCCTAGTGACAGAGCAGGACATAGTCACAGAGCCACCAGGGGGCGTCATGATGTGTTATACCCTCAACAGACCGACAAAATCTCAGCCCCTCTCTCAGAGCTTGCCTGGCCTGTCACTAAGCCCCTGTGCACACTGCCCCTCTCTTTCTGGGCTGGCTTGGCCTGACCTCTCACTGGGCCCCAGGCACTCAGTCCTCTTCTCAGGGCTCTGGACTCCCATACTCAGGAATCTCCTCCATCCCCTTAGTTCCTACCCAAACCTCCAGATGTTTCAGATTTTGTTCTCCATGCTGGCATTCAGGAGCTTCAGCCTTCCTGCTGGAAGATGTTCCTTCACCAGCTCCCAAGATGTTACTACCAGCCCTGTTCTCAGGCTCTGGGCTTATACTCAGCCCTCCTTCTATCAGGTGTCTCCCTAACAGTCAGATGACTCCCGTGATCAGGCCCAGCCTCACCTACTGGCCCCTGGGTCAGCTGACTCTCTAATTAGGCCTGACCCCACCTGCTGGTGGCTCATCAGACTGCCTGACCTCTTCAAGTAGCTGGCACACCAAGTGCTCTTGTGCAGCTGGTTTTCAGACAGTTCCC
>NW_017728998.1:23482157-23501597 GCF_001723915.1 Gavialis gangeticus | reverse complement strand
GCCCAGCCTCACCTGCTGGCCCCTGGGTCAGCTGACTCTCTAATTAGGCCTGACCCCACCTGCTGGTGGCTCATCAGACTGCCTGACCTCTTCAAGTAGCTGGCACACCAAGTGCTCTTGTGCAGCTGGTTTTCAGACAGTTCCCAGTGTGCAACTGTCCACATTACTGAAGAAGAATTTCCAGCTGGCAGCGTCTAAAAGCCTTTGTAGTAATAGTAACAAAAGGTACCTATACACATGAGAGACCTCTGCTCTGACGTGTGCTAATTAGCACACGTCAGAGCAGACTTGATTAACTGAGTCTAATGAAAGTCTGCTGGAGCATGCTAATTAGCACACTTCAGCAGCATCCACATCACATGTATTCAGTATTCCTGCATTTCAAAATGGTGGCAAGGGCACTTTAACTAAAGCTCGTTGAACTAAAGCCCCCACTGCCATTTCGAAGCATGGGCCACTGAATACACAATGCTGCAGCCACTCTAATTAAAGCACTTCCCCACCCCCACAACTCCATCCTGAAGCATGTCTATAGACACCCAAGGAGGCTAACAATTGAATAAGCGTGGAGTATCCTATTATGCCTTCCTGCAAGTCATGTCTGAGTCACATTCTGTGGGAAAGAATAAAATCCTGTGTGATGTCATTCCCAATTAAAAATATAATACCTGGAGGACTGATCACTGGCAAACATGGGAGAAGATTACCATATATGTAGCCATAACCATGTGTTGTCATAATGCAGACCTGCCTCCTCCTCCAGTCTTATGTTAGACCTCTGTCTAAAAAGCAAATGCTGTCATTTATATGTACAGCTGCTACTAGCATGTTTCTTATCTCAAAAAGATCCAAGGTTGTGACTCATAATATCCAAACATTTATTCCACATTTTATGCTTGTTACTCAGAAAACCTTTTCTGATCAACTGGAGTGTCCACCTACCTCACGAAAATATGCTGAAGTCCATTGCTGAACACTGATCTATATTTAAATGTCACTTATAACTGTGTCATTTTAGTGAATTAATCAGTTCTCCCCCTTTGTAATGCATAGGTTGAAGACAACTAGTTTCCTAATATAATGTTGAATTTCAAATTTAAATTAATTGAATATTAACCCTGGCCATCTGTAGGGTATGTGTCCATTTAAGTTATTATTTTCCTTATGAATCACCTGTTAAATACTCACCCTGAGTCACAAGGGAGTATACCCTGCCTACATTCAGAATAGTGAATCATACTCTCATCTTTTAATTTCACTTGATGCTTTTGCCATCTATGTTCCTCTCTAAGCACCAAGTTAACAAAGATCAGTAAAGGAATTATTATGTATTTCTTCATTTAAGCCAGACTTCCAGTTTTTCCAGCTGTTGTAAGTTTATTTTTCTTGGCAATAAAAATCACTCCTCCCACTAAGTTGATGCTCAGAACAGACTCTAAATAGTGGACAAGGTATGTACATGAACAGATCATTTCTAAAGCCCTCCATTATAGTCTTCTACTGTCTCAATACATTAAAGGGTCTTCTTGTCCAATTATCCCCAAAGATATAGATTTCCTTATAGGTGTCCTCCTTTGCCAAAGGAGTCTGATAGCCACCAATTTATCTCCCATCCCAGCACACTTTCAGTGCTGTGTTACCACACTGGAAGGTGGCCCCTTTGCCTCTGCCCCCATCTTCTTCTACCTGCAGCCCCTTGCCTCCCTCCCTTACTGTCAGACCCTGCTCTCCTTGAGCACATGGAAGTGAGGGGCAAATGTGAAAAGACTGACTTTGAAATAAACATGCAAATTATTATGGCTACCCACAGACTTAGTTCATCAAGGCTCGATCCACGTTACCTTTTTTGAAACTGCTGCAAGTTTTAGTACAGGTACTCTATAAACACACTTTTAAGCAACAGTTTTGTTCCTACTTATATATAGCAGAAACTATGAATGAAATTTTTTTTTAAGCAAAATTTTTTGTGTTCCAAGCCAAATCAATTCCAAATCTATGAGTCATTCAAGAACCATATGTGGCCCTACATCCGGCAAACGTCCTCCACCCCCATCTGGGGCTTCAGATGCTTCCAAATCATTTGGTGAGCATCCTACATGGAGGCCCAAGCCTGGTGACTTGGGGTTTGGATGCCCCCGTTTCACTTGCCCTGAGCCGTATGGCTGCAGGAACAAGTGAATGAAATTAGTTCAAAGACAAAAAGCTTTACTATATGACTGTGTTTACTAGGCCTGTGCAAAGTGGCTAATATTCACTTTGGACTCAGATTTGGCCAATTCGGGGGACAGTGATTTGCCCCAGTGATTCGAATCACTGTCCCAAATTGATTTGGCCGAATCTGATTTGGAGATTCGGCTACTGCCAAATCAGCTGAATCTTGTAATCACACAGGCCCCATCCCCCACCTGCTCTTAATGACTGCCCCGTCTGGCCCCAGCTTCCAGTTCTTTGGAATAAAAAGCCCCCACTCACCGGCTCCTGGCCAGTAGGAGGTGATCCCCGCTGCCCCCCCACTGCCCCATGCCACATAGGTGGCTCTGCCATGAGCACCCCAACACCCACCTGCATTCCCAGCTCCCCCCCATGGCTGCCCCACCTGCCCCAGATCCCAACAGCAGCAGCTTCCATGGGCAGGGAGCTATCTCCTGCCTCCTGGTGGACAGCTGACCTGAAGCAGATTTTGCTCTTGATCAGGAGTGCTATGACACCATTTCTAATCCCAAGTAAATTTGCTACTTGCATTTGCAGGTAGCAAATCTACTTGGATTAGTGAGGTTTACTGAGAAGTAAGCGTGTGCACATGTCAATGCACATTGCTTACTTCTCAGTAAACTATGCTAATGCAAAGTTAAGTGTCTCATGTAGACACGCCCACTGCAGGGTTCTTTTTTTTTCTTTTTTCTTCCTCTCCTATCCCTCCTCCTGTATTTCTGAAAGCAGTTTAAAGAAAGAACAGCAGAGAATTTTCTTATCACAGATTTTCTCCCCTACAATGGATAGTGTCCCCAGCATATCAAAATGACTTCAAATATAATATTTTGTCTCTCTCAAAGAAATTTCCCAAGTAACAGAGAAAGGAAATGGGAGTGAGGAGAAAGAACCCCCCAGTGATACTAAGTTATACTATGCTATAAATTAAAAACCATGTTTGGATGCATATCCCTTGTCAGTCTCTAACCAATTCCCAGGAGTTCATTTCTCACTGATTACAAAGCTAACTTAAGAAAGAAAGGTTTGGAGTTCTGTAACCAAGAGAACAGCAACTAAAATTGTATCTCCTTAAATCTTTTTCTGATCAAGCTCCAGAAAGACTGAGAGAGGCATCCCAGCGCTTTCTTACCTAAAAATGAATAAGTAGACAGACCCTACTATTCCCACCATTCTGTATGAAACACAAAACAATTAGACTGTTTAATATGCTGCAGATTTTCTCCTTGTTTCATTGATTTTTTCTATATTTTTTCTGAGTCTTTTCCATTGGTTTCTTCAGATTCTGTGTCAAGACCTGGATTGTTTTAAAAGACACAAGATAGCTGCTCAGAACATGTATAGACAAAGAAATCTGTTTCCTTAGTAACGTGATCTATAGTGGAGCTCTCCAAGCACTTCCTCCAGCTCAAGTTTCCAAACATGATTTTCACGTGGGCAACACTCACCTATGCTCAAGCTTTATCCACATGGGGAGAGCAGATAGCACTCTCTCCTGATAGTAGCAAACAAGATCTCCTGACTTTACTGAATTAAATGCTGCTTAAAAACTGCTTGTATGACCTTTTCTGTTTTACTTACATGAATCTACAATATCAAGCATCAGGCCGTGTCTGCACACAGAGGGTTAATGAAGGGCCTAATTTGAAATCAATCCAAAGAGCAAACAGCTGTATGGACACACTTACTTTGGGTTAAACAAGAGTACTTTGGGGTTAGCTTAAGCAAAACAACATCAGAAGGACTACAGAGTGGTTGGCCTTAGTTTAACTAAGCCTGTTAAAGTGAATATGCCAACAACCTTGAAATTAAATCTCCACAGTCTTTTGGGAAGTACCCACCAGACCAAATTATGTAGAAATGTAACCTTCACATGTTGTCAGCCGCACTTTTTCCCCATGAAAGTCTTTTTTGTGTAATATTCCTTTAGAGTGCCTGTTGCCTGAAGTTAAAATTCCTCTAGTGCTGCGCTGTTTTTAACTCATTCTGCTATACTGTCTGAGCACTATTAATTATGCCATACCAAGTTACTATCCAGACCTACAGTATAGGTCTAATATATTGACATTAGCCAACAGATCTAAAGTAACTATTCTGAACTGTTGCTCATGTAGCAGTTTAAACTGATGAAGACACTGAATATCTGTTTTTGAGGTACCTGGAAAGGCATGTGGCACTAGCAAATGTATATCTTAGGCTAGGGGAGAGTCAAAATGCAGTCCAATTTACATGTTGCAAAAAGGGATTGGATAGGTAATGAGATCTGATATCTCTATTGGTATAGGATAGTCATGGCTTTTAATAGATTATCCTCGTGTCCATATAGATATTTACAGAGACATTGATTTCCTACTTTTTTGTCCCAGTGCTCCATTCTATTCCCTAATGCTGATGGGCAGGAATGAAAAGCCAGAACTCATCAATGCAACTGATGTATAAATCAACTGCAGGAGAAGAACTATGGAACTGATATGCAAACTCTCCCAGTACTACAAAAAATGGCATAAACATATCTGAAGTTGCACTGCTCTTTTGGATATCTGTTCTCTCCACCCATTTGCAACGTTCTGATTCTTAACAGCCTATGCACAGAAATGGCAGATGCTCGGACAGCCGTAAAGCCCTGGGGTCTTAAAAATAAAAGGTCTTAAAGCCTTGGAAAAGTGTGTGTTGGTGGGGTGGGGAGGGAATCAACCTGCACTTTTTGAAGGGGAAAAAAATCAATTTACTGTCTAGCGTCCCATTTTTTAAATGGAGATATTAATGATTTACTGAACCGAAAGGATATTAATTGCATATCACTAATGTAATATTTTAACACGCTGCAGAATATGCATTTTTTTTTGTTTTATCATTTTTAATCCAAACAACCATGAATGGGTCAATTTTGTGTGCAGCCCATTCTGTACATACTCACCCAGCAGCAGTTTTTCTTCTGAGAAACACACAAATGCCCCAAACAGCCAATTTTTTTGATTATCATTCTGCTTTTAGAATAAAAATGACAACAAAGAATGGAAAAATAAAATATCTCATAAAATACATGGCAGCTCTAAAAATTGAAAAAGAATAACTTTTCGGCAATGTTCCAGATTTCTTTTTATTTGCCATTTTGTATGGCAGTAAATAGTGAAGGAACAAAACCAAAGGTAAAAAATATAGGTTTCTCAGAAATGAACAGTAAAAACTATATAATCAACTTCAAACAAGTAGGAAAGCACAGAAAAAAGGCTTCTGTTTAACAGTAGAAGATTTAAGTTAAAATGCCAAGAAATTTTATCATTAGAAATACAAATTAATACCATACTCTTTGATAGGATGCATACAAAGTACTGAAGAATAGTACCTTTTTCATCCTTCATTCAACATTACAGCTCCTTTACACAGTTAGTTTAAAACCTCCCCAAACGTAATGGGTTAAAAGCTTATTATACCACTGTCTTATTTGTAACATAAGGCACCTACTACAAGCCTACTCCTCATGCAAAATTGCCAATTTATAGCAATATTCCTTGTTTAGAAAACAAGGCTATCCAAACACTATAATTACAATATGCACCAGCAGGCATAACCCTGCATTAATGCACAGACTCCAGATACATTCGTCAAATAGAGTTTTTTTCTCTTTGCCTTCTTCTCAGGGTACTTTTAAGTTCAGGGACAGAGAACATGTCTTCATTAGAAACATTAACATTCACAGGCTGTAGTAAATTTTGACAGTGAAAAGGTCTCTGTAACCTTTAGTTGTGCAGAAATTTACTTCCCAAGAAAATTACAGCTGGCACTGTCTTAATTAATGCTAGCTTTCTTTTCTGAAAATTGTGGGCTTGTCAGTAAAAAAGGCAGAAAAACCTGAGTTTAAAAGACTGGACACAAAAGATGCCTAGAAATAAAACCCTGCAAAATTTCATAATATTGCTCTGTTTTTGTTCTACAGTAAGGAGATGAAAAGATCTTATTTGATTTTGCCAAATGGAGCAACATACATGTAATATAGAAATGATTTGCATTCTTCCTCTTTTGTCTTTGAGTTTTATCATGTAAAGTATGCTTTTTAAGGTATTCTATTTTAAAAGCAATAGGTCAAATAAAATCTATATCTACAGGCAAAAAATAAGGTATGACTTCATTTTTTTAGCCTTTCCATAAAAGCTCCTATTAAAGTGCAGCTAATAGTAAGAGTTGAGGCAGTGTTTTTCACAGGAATTTTGATTATCTGACATTATCTTTTTTTGGTTTTTAAAACAGTTCTAAATACTATTGTATAGTTTTGTTTCTTATTATTTATGTGTTAAATCTCTCAGAGTTCTATTTTGACAGTACATAGGCTTTCTCTTTGGTTTAAAGATTCAGTTTTTCATCTCCTTGCTGGCTTTGCATTTTGATTATCTTGCATTATCTTTTTATGCTTTGAGTAAGGTGCTAAATACATAGGATGTAGCTTTTACAGGTATTTTCTTACATGTGTTGGATCCCTGCTAAAAGCAAATCAGACTCTCAGTTTCCATCTTTCTTTCTTTTTTAGAGTAATAATATGTGTACATGTTCGTGGTCTCCCAACCCCCCAGTACTCTATACGTTATACCCTCACAATCCACAATGGGATAGATTTGCAAGGGACTGCGCTCCGAATTTTGGCAGGGTACTCCTGTGTCAACAGAAGCAGTAAGGCTATATCTCAAGTGAGGCTCTGACAATAGACACAGAGTTGACACCACTTTGTCAGTACAAGAAGCACCAAAATAGTGCGTCAGCTGTTCAAACATTTTATCTAAGTTTCCAGTAGCACTTTAAATTAAGGTGCCAGGTATAAATGGTTTATTCATGTTTATGAAATGATTAGTTGGTGCCACTACATCCTTTAATAACTTATTGTAAGGCATGTTATAAAATGCATCATCAATAAATGCTTAAAAGATGTTGCTGCAGCACTACGATAAGCTGTTACAACAGTATTTTAAGATATAAGTAGTGTTCAAATAGTTTGCGCACTGGTTTAACACATACTTCAAAGTTTTTTACTAGCATGTTATAGAATGCCATATCATTTAATAAATAATAAAATATTTATAACTATCACCTTAATATAAAGTGTTACTATGTTTTCATAACTTTAATGTACATACCTCGTAGCCTGAGTAAGTCTCAAATGTGCACAAAGGCGACAGGAGAGAAACATTCCTGTCTTAGATACAAAGAAAACCTCTTAAGAATTGCCCAAATTACTATGGGGCTCATATAGCCAGTGCTTGAACTGTCTATTTACCATTGAAAAAACTGTCAGGGTATGAGACAAAACAAGTTCCTACTGCATGAACTTCCAAATAAGGTCAAGTAGAAAATTATTTTAACTGCATGCAACTCCCCTGACCACCCTATTATTTAGACATTAAGGGCACTTTTACATGTGCTCTGGGGGTGGGGAGTGGTGGCACTTTAGTTAAAGCAGTTCTAAGAGCCACTCTAATTAACGTGCCGCTGTATCTCCTGTATCAGCGTCCCTGTGCTTAAAAATGGCAGCGGGGGTGCTTGAACTAAAGCTCGCTCAACAAGCTTTAGTTCAAGCACCCCCCACCACCATTTTTAAGTGCAGGGATGTTGATCGTTGAAATGCAGGAAGCTTCTGGAGTGTGACAACTGCTCCAGCGTGGCAATTAATCGAGTCTGCTCCAACATGCTGGAAGAAGAACGGGACAGGTGAACATGAAAAAGGAAATATGAAATAAACTTCAGGAATAAGGGAACTACTAACAGCAACTCCAGTGGATGATGTATCTACTAACAGCCAAGGAAAACTTCACAGCCACTCCAGAAATGAACACAATCTCAGGGAGACAGAGTCAATGCAATGTTAAAAAATGATTCATCAGGACTTCTATGAGAGTGTAATAGAGGAGGGTTTGGGGCTTTGTTTTGCTTTTTTTGTTTTGTTTTGGGGTTTTTTTTAGTTTTGTGGGTGAGGTTTTTTCCAGTCAGGGCCAAATTTTGCTTGTTTATTTATGTAAGTAAAATGAGCAGAATTTATGTAGTAAAATGAGCAGAAGTGCTCCTTTCTCACAATTCCTTCAGTGATCCACATGTACCAGTAGGCCTTCCACAGCATTCCTTCTTATGTCCAAGGGACATAATACAGCCTTATATGGGCGCATCTACATGTGATGTTTACTAATTAGCTGCACAGTAAATGTCTCAGGGTCTACACGTGCACCTCTATAAACTTGGAGTAAACTAATTTACTTTGCAGCAGAATAAATACAAGTACTATCCTGCTGCACAGTAAAAAAAATCTTGTAGCAGTGCACGTGTAGACACTGGAGAGGTTGGCTAGGACTCGAGGGTGCTTCAGTGCGGGGGCTACCTGTAGGCTAGCCCTGCAACGGAGCACCCTTGTGCCCCAGTCAGCCACTCCATTGCACATAAAGCCAGGGAGACTAGCCCCAGGCTGGCAGGCTGACCCCCAGGACCCCCTGCCAGCCAGGGCTGCTCTGACCCAGCTCCACATGCTGTGCATGAATAAACTTCAGAGCTTATTGCTCTGGAGTTAATTGCTTCTGGGTGTGCAAGTGGCATTCCCAAAAACAATAAACTTTAAAACGATAAGCTCCAGAGTTTATTCATGTGCTGTAATAGCATGTGTAGATATGCCCTATTACTCCAAAATAACTATGCTAATAGGAATCACTTGCCAATACTGGGCGCTTCTACACGTGCACAATATGGGCACACATCCACACATGCATGCCTGTACTGCACAGTAAATATTGTGACTTACACTGACTTGAGCATAAATTTGATACCTGCATCATGTAGGTATCAAATTTATGCCCAATTAGTTACTGAACAATAATGCATGTGTAGATGCCTTACTGCTCAGTAACACTGTGTGTGTGGACTGGCTTGGGACTAACTTCAGTCCCAAGTCAGTCCATACACATCATTAAAGCACCTTAATGTCTGCACATGTAGACACTGGCCTATTCCTGCTTACTGAGCAGTAACTTACTGCATAGTAAATTTAAGCTGACATAAATGCACATAAATGCAGACATGCCCACTGATGCTCTATTCTAGTTTTGCCCCACTGTTTTCTATAAGAAGTGATGTCATAAATACATTAAAGTGTAAAACACTATCATACTGAAAAACACAATTCATCTGACAACTAACATTCTTGAATTTCCTAAGTTTGTTTAATTGGTTTTTGAATCCTTGGTTTAGTATTAAACGCATTTCATATGCCTCTTCCTGTAGTAAGACATAATTTTTTTCAACATATATATTTACAGCTAACATATAATAAAAAAGCATCTAACATGTAATAATAAAACAAATTATATAATAAAAACATATAGATCATTATCCAAATGTATTGTCTTCTAACATGGCACATACTGTAACACTGCAGTATTTGCATGCTTACATTTTCTTTCCTTTGGTATTTCTCACAACAAAATCCTGGTGATCTTGGACATATTTGGGCATTATTCTTGTGGATCTTTTCTGCAACAAGTCATTTTTTTAAAAATTTCCACGGTTTGTAATATAGTATTTTTAAAATTTTAACACATCCTATGGAAGTGTACAGTTTTCCAAGCTGAGGCATGGCCAATAGAGGCCCCATCTACATGTTACACTTAAGGCATGATTAATCAAGTAATGAAACCTTAAATGGTCAACCAGCTACATGTTCAATCAGTTAATGTCATGATATAAAGAGGAAGAAGCAACAAAGTTCACAGAATATGTGTAATAAAGTTGTAGCTGCTTCCTATCATGCTGTTAGTTGAACATGTGGCAAGGGGTCCCTGTGGCCTGGAGATGCCTACGTGCACCTCCAAGCCTGGGAGCTCCCAGCTAATGGGGCTCCCAGCCACAGGAGTGCCCCATGCACCACCATAACTGGAAGACCAGCTGCTACAGTCCCAGCTGCGAGGGCACTCCATGCCCCTCCACAGCAGGGAGCACCATTAGCTGTGGGGGCTCCCAGCTACGGGAGCTTGCTTCTTGCTGGTATAGGGGGTACACAGGATCAGGCTCTTCCTGCACCAACAATAAGGCATGATAGGTCTAATGCATGATGCACACAATCATGCCCAGTGCCAGACAAGGGCATGGACAAACTGGGCAGGTGCCCTGGGCTTAGACAGAAAGGGGGCACAAAAATGGTAATTTAAAAATTATTATTACAGGCATACCTTGGAGATATTGCGGGTTCGGTTCCAGACCCCCGCAATAAAGTGAATATCGCAATAAAGAGAGTCACACGAATTTTTTGGTTTCCCAGTGCATATAAAAGTTATGTTTACACTATACTGTAGTCTATTAAATGTGCAATAGCATTATGTCTAAAAAAAATGTACATACCTTAACTAAAAAATACTTCATTGCTAAAAAATTCTAACCATCATCTGAGCCTTCAGCGAGTCATAATATTTTTGCTGGTGGAGGGTCTTGCCTCAATTTGTAAAAAACGCAATATCTGCGAAGCGCAATAAAGCGAAGCGCAGTAAAATGAGGTATGCCTGTATATCTCTGGTGAAGGGGAGCCTGATACTAAAAATTTGCCTGGGGCTGCCAGGAGTCTAAGTACTGTGCTGATCATGCCTCCTGTCATGCTCATGGGGCATGGGAGGAGGCACAATTTTGTGGACTGTGCATAATCCCATGATTAGATCCCATCATGCTTAGATCCCACCTGCACATGCAGAGGGGCCCAGAATTGTAAGCATTTGCCACCACTCAGGAAGCTGAGTGTATTTAAAATATCCAACATGAATTTATATTAGTTAATTGAATTAGGGAAAGGCAACAGGGACAGGCCTATACAAACGAATTCGGGTGCGAAAGAAGTGAAGGCCATTCCTGGTATTTTCTCAGTTGATAATTATCAATTATCTTTTCTTTTATCTGAGGTTTTGTGGGTTGTTTTTTGATGTTTGTTTGCTTTTGGGGGGGGGGTATTTGTTAATGTCTAAAGTCCAAATCTATATGTGTGAAATTAAATGTATACATAAATGTTTCCATCACCAGGCCCTTAGTTCGTCCATAATAAAGAGACCAGGGTAGAATGCTATAAATCCCAATTAATCCATTATCTCATACTTTGATTCTTCCTATACTATAATCACAGGAGTAAAATATACCAGTGAAATATCTTCTTTTCCAGGAGTCCTATCTGGCAAATGCTACCATCTTACACAGCTTTTAAGTTTGTAAATGGACATCTTTACTTTTCCTGGGTGCCTGGTCCCCATTTTCCTCTTTGTTTCTATTTTGATTTTAAAGATTCCCCACCCCCATCTCCACCACATTCAATTTTTTTTATCATTTATTATTTCGTTTAAAAAGCATAGGGGTTCCCTACATTATATATCTACCTGTTAAATCCTTATGTATCTGTCAGGTAAATCTGCCAATGGACTTACAGGCACACTCATTCAGAGGCATATATAACTTATGTTTCATTTTACTCTTTTATGTCTGAAAGAGAGAGACTCAAAGATACTTGTTCTCTGTCTTGCAAAGAAATTGTGAATTTCTGATGTGCATGCGCACTGCACAATGTCTTCTTATTTTTTAGATAGGGCCCTAGGGGCATAACAATATATCATTGTATTCTTTGCCTAACAATTGTTAACATGTGACACTTGTATTTGCCCCAAGATAATGTACAAATATGTTTTACAGGTTTTTCTAATGATAATCATGATATTTCATTCTTCTTGCCCTTCTAATAATGATAACAGTATAGCATTTTTTTTTACTGTTCTCAGTGAGTCTGACATTCAATTTGGAGAATCTAATGTCAGCAAGAAATCCATATGTACTCTTGAGAGTGGTAGGCAAGCCCCTTCAATCTATTTTTAGGTTCCCAGAGAACAAGGTGATAATTTTTTTTCCCTCAGAAATTTGTTTCTTATGCATTGCCTACCCTTCCAATACTTATAAAGCATAAGTTTATGCTTTATCTTATTGGAAATATTTTTCACATCAGAACTAAATGTAAACTGGAAATATAATGACACCTGTAAGATTTATACAGCTGTATAAAAGAGACTTCTTTGCAGTAAGACAACTTAGTCTTTCAAAATGGTGTTTACATGTTGATCAAGGCATAAATAAGATCATGAGCAAAGAGTCTCTTAATACATGCATGTTTTCTCAAATGATATACCTCCTAGTTTACAGAGGATTATTCAGTTATTTCAGATCCATATTACTGTTGAAGGTTTGGCTCTTTAACAATAATTTAACCACATCTTAATTAGAAAACATCCAGTTATGAGAGGCTAGATTTCAGTGAGTTCCCTTCTTAGACCGTAACAGTATCTCAGCTATCAGCAGTCCAGACTGGTAGTAAATGATGGCTGTTTTGTGGCCTTTATGAAATGAGTTTGGTACTCTCCGTCCAGTTCTTTAGTGACGAATGTTTATTTTACCCACAAAAACCTACTACACCTGACACTAAATTGCAACCATCTCAGCAGAGGACTCAAGAGACCAAACAATGAACTAAAGGTGACTCTTTACAGAAGAGGGTGAATGTGCACTACTGAGGCCACAAGGGAAATTTGCATTTCCATGCCCCTGCTGTTGCCGCTGTGCAAACAGAGAAGCAGTCAGCAGGTCTGGTTGGTCCAGCACCTCCGAAGACACTAACTGCATAGTCTATAAAAAAGTTTTTAGAAAAGGAAATATCAAATGCCAAGTGTTCTTAAGATTGCACTTGCACTGCTTAATAGTACTGTATCTACAGCAAATGTAGCAGGCTTCATTAAGAACATAGGGCCACAGCTTATTCGCCTCAGGAAATGGTGATGAAAGGCTGCACATTCCCAGTGATTCACCTTGCAGTTCCTCAGGGGGTAATGTTTTATATCCTGTGGAGGGAGCAGGACTATGGAAAGAAACTTCCAATCCATACTCTGCTGGTCTCAGTTGAAATGACTGCCCCTAACCTGTCCCAGTGGTAGCATAGCTTTCTTTGAAACTAGGCTTCCATGGGCTCTCTTTTCATTTGCCGATTTGAAAACCTACCTTTTGAAGGAGGTGCAGACAAAGAATGTGAATCGAGTTGCTGATTATAATCTGCAGAGTCCTATTCCTATATCTATTATTCTTAAAAAGTAGAGGGCACGGTTGGCACCAGCACCTTCCAATACTGTGTGTACTTCTTCTACCCTGTGGATTATGTACCCAGAGGAGAGGCTTCTGTACACTTCTGTTGTTTCTCCCCCTCCCATCCCAAACCTCCCCATCTATCCAGTTCCTCTGACATCTGTTCTTCTCTTCTATCTTTAGTAAAGAAGAGCTGGTAGGCCTTGAAAAGAATAAATGCATAAGCAATGACTACATCTTGCATTGTACACAATAGTATTAAAATGTTTTCTCCCACATTTCTTACTTTTAAACCATAGTGTAATTTTTTATTAAACTCTCTGTTTAATTAATTAATTTATTTTAAGGCAGATCTCACTGCACTCTTTCTCGCTTTGGGCTATATTTGACAACTTAAAGTAGTCAACAGGGACTTCCTGGGCCACCTAAAAGCAGAGATTAATCCGAACAATTTAGATCTCTTCCTGCTCCGCAGGAGGATGGCATTCGATTGGATTATTTAGGGAGGACAAAGTGTTTTTGTTGATGAGCAAGATGAAATCCTCAGAGAGTGAAATCAATCTTATGTAGAGACCCCGGAGCATTGATCTTGGTGTACATTGACAATTTCTGGTTGTTTAGCTATTTGGAATGACCGCACAAAATGAGCAAGTTGTTATAGTTTTAAGGTTTTGGTATTTATTGGCAACCCCAGCACTCATATGATTAATCACACATTCAGAGTGTGAGCTCAGTGGAAATTGACTGCAACGCAGCAGAAACAAAGTTTTCAGTTATCATTGTGTAATAAATTGAAGCTATATCCCTAAGCAGATTTGTCTTCAAGTTTCCAATTTGCCTTGTTAAAAGTGTTGTTTATACAGTAGTTAGCAAAAATGCAAGTAATTACATACAGAATTCATTCTAAGCAATTCTTTATATTTTTTCTCTTTATTGGTTTTCTATCTTCATTATCCAATCTTTTGTTATACCTAAGCAGAAACCACATTCAGGAGGATCTGTTAGTAGCCATGACACTGTATTATGGACTTGCTTATATTTAGTACAGTATTTCCTGGATATCATGCAGCAAGGCAAGGCCTTCTGAAAAAAATGACTCAGATGCAAATGTCCTTTAATAAACCGTTTTTGTCTTTGGACTTGCACTCTGTGGTATTTACAAGTAAAATGCAGGAACAGAACTACTAACCTTTCAGTTTATGTGTTATATTTCATTTCGCAAAATAATATTTATTCTAAAGAGCATTTTTTAAACATTGCTGGGTTTTTTACATACACATTTCATGTGGTAAGAACATCTGTTTATGTTGCTAAACCCAGATCTTATTTTACACACACACACGCGCGCGCACACACACACACACACACACAAGCAGAGAGAGAGAGAGAGAGAGAGAGAGAGAGAGAGAGAGAGAGAGAGAGAGAGAGATTTGAAAATTGGAGCTATTCTTTATGAAATACAAATCTTGGGAGGTTTACGTTTAGCTGGCCAGGTGAGCAGCAGGTCAAAAAAAGGGTGCAGAGTTAATGAAGAAGGAAGTAATTCCAGCTATCATGCACCAGCAAGGACGCCGTAGTTCTCTGGTCTTTCACAGTTGCCACTGGGATCTTACTGTCACCTCCAAGCAGTGGGTAGGCTGCACTTGCCAGAGATAAGAACAAAACTGTGCAAAAGAAGGGGAAACCCGGTAAAGCTGGCCTTGTGCTTCCCTTGAGAGGCTTATACACTCATAATGTACAGAAACTGCATCCATATCAGGAGAGACCTAATTACAGAGCTCAGAGATTTTAATGACACCCTGAAATTTACATGCAATTGAAAATATGAATATCCCTAAGCCAGCAGTCAAAATTCTGAATGATTGGTTTCAGAACCCATAAATTATAATTTAGGAGCTCTTTCCTTAAGGTTGAGTCTTTCATACGGTTAGAGATATTTATTTTTAAAAATGAACAGCGTTCAGCCTAAACCTCCTGAATTTTATGGCCCAGTGTCTTTTATCCATTTGATGCTTCTTTCTGAACGCCCTCTCAGAACAGCGCTTATGATCATAAATTCTTCACAATTATCTTTCCATCTTTATATTACAAAATCCTATATCTGATTAGGATACAGCAGTACTGGAAGCAATGAATATCCTTTTAATTCTCTGAGGCTTTTTTAAGGACACCATTACTGAATCATTTCTTTCAGGGTTCATATTAGACGTGATTGTTTGTTGTGGTGTGGGGGGTTTTTTTGGTACCTTATATAACACTATAGTTGCCTAGTTGACTGACTTCTATGTTCCTTGTTTCTCTTTAGCTTCAGGGAAACATCCCTATATCTCTACCTGTACTGGAGATAAGGAGTTGTCACAGCTGCTGTCCATGCAGTCCTCAAACCAGAGAGTACTGTAATAAATCCTATTTTATTTTATAGACAAATAAATGCTGAGGTAAAATATTCGAGGATCGTTGCTTGAATACTTGCCATAGCAGCGCTACTGTAATAACCACTATGACATTAATTTACTGCAATGTGCCGTAGGAAGAAGGAAGAAGGAGGGAGAAGGACATTAAAAGAGAAAAATTACTATCCTTCGGATTTATTGGGATTGGCCTTCCTCATTTTCAGCCATCATTAGTTGATTAGGTGCTGATGACAGTATGGACAAGCATGCTAGAATAGTTGGCTAAGAAAAGCCCTAAAGGTACTCTGTTAATTGAGATGATGTTCATATTGTACTTACTGAACATAACTGCAGACAGTGAAATAAGAGCTTAGTGTTGTGTAACAGACCACAAGA
Source organism: Gavialis gangeticus (assembly GCF_001723915.1). Lineage (NCBI taxonomy): Eukaryota > Metazoa > Chordata > Crocodylia > Gavialidae > Gavialis > Gavialis gangeticus. Next base: position 23,485,482 of record NW_017728998.1, on the reverse strand, counting down.
ACATTCACTCATTATCAGTCTGTAAAGGGGTGAAAACGCTATATATGGGCTAATATTACTACTGAAAACTATGTAATATTGAAAACTTGTACAGCCTTTATGGCAAGAAACTCTATCTATTTTATATACACTCCTGGGAGATGATGACAAACCTGTCTAATGTTGTTCCATAGTACCATTAAGGAAACATTACTTTATCACAGGAACAGAACATTTACTTATGCCTTCATCTTGTGAGTGCTATGCACCTGAACATAGCGAAATGGCCAAATCTGCTTACTCCGTAGAAGCATAAATATTATTAATATGCCTTTTGTCTGTTTATAACCCATGGACTTCATTTTTTCAAGTAATTTAGAGAGAACAGTAAAGGAACTCAGGTCCTACCATCTTGGTAATGGAAATTTAGGGTTGTGCTGGTTGGGGGATGTTTGTGGACAATGTGCAATGGCATAGATGTTTGGGGTGAAATTTGTCCCTGTGCAGCAGGTTAGCAGAAGGATGAGACACAACTGTGGCTACTAAAAATTCCTTGCGATTAAATAGTTGAACAGTGGTTTATGGCCTTGTTTGCTCTGCAGTGGAGGTAGGAGGGATTTCAAATGCAGTGCATGAATTTCTCAAACAAAGAATTTTGAAAAGAAGTGGAAACCATTCCAAGGGCCAAATCATTTATTACTTAGGAAAGTAGTGCCATGGATGTAAATGCAACGACTCTCATGACTCAATGCACTTATGTGTGTTTGGCCAAATCAGTTCTTTAAGGTACCACATTGATCCCAAAAAAGTCCTAAAAATTAGATGTTGCTTCATTTTGGGAAAGGAAGGAAGGTAAATTAAATCTGTCTTTTGACAGGTTCATCTTGGTACATCTTGGTACATCTTGGTACATGTAACACTTGCTTAAAATACATGAAGGGTCCATCTCAGCAGTAACAGAGCCAAATGCTGTAAAGCTCACTCAGATGGTAAGACAACATACAGCTAAATAGTAAAAACATTATTTCTACATGTTATATTCTGGTGTTTGTAGCTATTAAGATAAGAATTAGAATGCATTGACCTATGAAGTAAAATAGTGATGTGATGTAGCTGGTCAGCATTTGAACCTCAAAATGATCAACTCACTGTCTCACTCAGTATGATTTACTACTTTTGGTCACTCACAAGCCAAATTTCTCCTTGTTTTTAACAATGTGTATTAATAAGTAAACTATGCATGTCCAGAAGTTTGGTTCAAATATTAATACAAATGTATTGAATTTGCATTTTTGCATGTGTTGAATTGCATTTTTTTCAAAGCCCACAGTATGCTTATCATAAGACCTGTACAATAAGCCAATGTGTGATACAAATTGTAATGTACATACAAAAATAGCAATCCAAAAGAGTCTAGAGCCACATATTTCATTCAACTGTGAGTATAAGTGCATGCACAAAAGTATACAGATTTGTATGCCAAACTGGTGACCAGTTACGGGATAGCATATGCAAAGGACTAATTATACATCCAGTTGGTTATCCATACACTCAGCAGTTGATATTGCCATTGCTGGCCTTTAAACCAAGAGTTTTTTTATAGAATGGTATTACTATTCAAAGGCTTTTTGTGCAGTAGTCAGATATTTTTATGATAAGTATGGCTCTATCTTAAATGTCTGGTAAGATAATAAATGGTATTGTCTTCTCTTAGGCCTGCTGTGGCTTTGGCGTGCAGTGGAAGTTATGTAGTGTTTGATCATGTTATTGGATATCTAGACATACACTGGCAGAATCTTAAGTAAAGGTCCCTTAAACCTCTGCAAGAAGTCAGAAGGAGCCATGAACAAGCTGAAGAATATTTGAAGACACAAGATAAGGAGTTGAAACCTCCAAAAGAAACAAGAGATATTCAATACTAAAGACACAAACTACTCAACAAAGCAAAAATAATCTAGATGTAAAGAAATTCACGTTAAAGTGTACATATGTACACAGTAATGGCAGGCTTAGAAGGAAACAGAAAAGAATCTTGTTGCTAATATTTTAAACTATTTCTAATTTCACCATTATTTGTTATCTGTATTCAAATTCATTTGCTGCTCCACTGGAAGTAATAGAAAACAGATTTATTTGCTGTATGACTTACCCTTAATCAGACAAGCAGCTTACTAAGAGGGCAAGATCAAAACCATGTGACTAGAGCCTTGGTTCTCCACTTGTCTTGCATCCTATGTTATCATTTATACCTGTGGCAAGAAAGCACAGAGTGCAATTAAACACAATCATTCTGATGTGATAATATTTTTTCAACCAGTTTGCAGAGCAGTGAATAACTACACCACATACAAAGGAATGCAGTTTGTCTTGCAGCCTCTCACTCAAACCAGCTAGAACTTCTCGTCTACATCATCCTTCCACTGGCAAATAACATTGAGGTGAGGAGAAAATGACTTTTTCCAACATAGCAGGAATTGCAAAGTAATTTTTCAGTATCCTGGGTGAAAAGATACAGCACAATTAAAGAATCCAGCTGTATTGCTCTGAATTTGAACAAGGGTAAAATAAGTAAGGTTAATCTGAAATGTGGAAAGATATAAAATGCCCACAACTAGTTATGTACACACCTATTTGTCTTTTCAGATACTAAGACTAGTGTATTAACAATATTTTTCAGTCACAGAATCATTAGAGGACAAAACCTTCCTAGTCAAAACCCAGATAGTAAATATTACCTCTTATTTTTCCAGGCGTCTGTGCGCTTCATGCATTCAGCTAGAGGTATAGGCAGATCTGGAATTTTGAAAAGCGGGGTGCAGGTGGTGAGGTGCATCATCACTTATAAAACAACACTTATTTTTCCCAGTTAAAAATAAACTAGAAGCTCTACTAATATGTTAGGGGCCTAGGGCTGTGTTATTCAATTTAAGATTGAAGCAAAAACAAATATAACTTCACTAGAAGGAGTTAAAAACAATGTACAGGGCTGTGAAATCAGATCTTCATTACCAGGAGCAGCTAACAGACAGCTGAATTGCAGAACAAAGGATAGCTTGATTGGTGGACCATCAATACCACTAAAAAAGATGAGAAGATCGTTAACACCTGTGGGGTGATGAGGTTAGAAGGGATCAAATAGATTATATGGAGCCATGAAATCAAGTGACTCCCTCATCACTGCCTGGCTAGAAATGCTGTTGCCACTGCCCAGAACTGGTTTTAAACTTTGGCTGGAGCAGTGTACCACCCCCCTGCTGCCCTTCCCCTCCCTGCCAGATCTGCCCCAGCAAGAGGTGAAGGTACCTTAACCTGAGTTGTTCCCATGATATCTCTGGACTAGCAAGAA
>NW_017728998.1:23472722-23477157 GCF_001723915.1 Gavialis gangeticus | reverse complement strand
CCCTGATGCCCTTCCCCTCCCTGCCAGATCTGCCCCAGCAAGAGGTGAAGGTACCTTAACCTGAGTTGTTCCCATGATATCTCTGGACTAGCAAGAAGCTTGAGAGAAGTCAGCTTCCGTCTGATTTCTAGCATACTTCTGCTGACCCATGGGGATCGCATATGGGTAGAAAAACTAGACAGAGCAAGTTTGCTTCAACCAAACTGCCAAGGCTTTTCTAATTCATTAACATTTTTCTAAAATGATACCAGCTCAAATTTATTAGAAGATATTTCATTGTGTTTCTAAGAGCAATTTTTGCCGAGCATAGAGACTGATACAGCAAAACAAGCTGTATATGAGGTAGCACCGCTAAATGCCTAAGGAGACTGCCTGTATTTTGACAGATTTTGATTTTGTGGCAGTTTTGGTATTGTATGACTGATTAACTTTATCCTGTTTTTTATACATCTCTACAGTACTTCTTCCCATCTGTCTTCACTGACTTCTCTAAGACATCAACAAATCAGATGTCAATCAGGCCTTCCTGCACAACCCACTAGACTGCAGAACATCCTTCTCCTCTTTCATATTTCTTGGGTTTTCTTCTCTTTTTACTATAGATTAAGCATTTCCAGACTCACTGGAACTCCAAACCTTTAGGCAATATCTTGAGTGGCCACTATAAAAACAACTGATAGTGTTTCATGATGTTCATCATTCCTGCAGCGCTTGTCCGAACACTAGCCCAGTAAATCCTTTTAATATTGCAGTAGATTGGGATTTTTACTTTTGTTTTTTCTTTTTTAGCCAGCAGGGCATACAGATCATGGCCACAGAAAAGGAACATGAAATGTTTTTGATTCTGTTTAATGATGGTGACGTTTAAATAGCCATGACTAGAGAAGATCAAATTAGTCATTGTGAATACCATTTGTTGCTAATTCAGCCCATTTTTCTCTTCATGAATAGTTTATGAACAGATCCTGAAGTCTGTTAATATATTTCAAATTTGTATTTGTGGGGTAGTTTGGAGTAACCATCATTAACCTATTGCTGCTTCACACATTGTTCACTTTGAGAATTCTCTATTCACTATTTATGCAGCATAATGGATCACAGTCACATGGAGTTATTCTTGATCTCTGACTAGATGACTAAAATGTTAAAACCTACAAAGGAACAAATAGTTAATAATAAATAACAAATAGGAGACTTTTAAAAAAACATGTTCATCTGTGCTAAAATGTATAAAATTATTGTTAGTTGCAAACATTACCAAAGCCTGAATTGTTGCAAAGCCTGAATAAGTGTCAATAAAACCAATTATGACTATTCTGATTGCAACCATAGCAGTGAATTGTATTTAGAGCACTCTTTGTTAAAATTGTTGTGAAAATAAGTATATTTAATTATTTTGAACTTAGATTTTTCATTTTCATTTATAAATGTGTACAGGCAAGTATAATTTCAATATCTATTGCAGAAATAATTTTTGAGATAGTCGTATGTTAGGATGCACCAGTTATATCATACGTCTCACTTTTTCAGTTACATGCAAAGGAAAGTTATGTATTTCACTAACATAAATCATCTATTACAGAGAATAACAACAATTATAACATGCTGCAGAAGCATAAGGATTTAGAGAAAATGACATTGTTTATTGTTTGAAAAATAGGATAGCTGCATAATAAAAGACCCTGATCTTGCAGAGCCTAATGGACATTAGTAGTTCCATAAAGTTAAACATGCAAGTCTTTGCAGACCTGGGGATAAGACCCATATCTGCAAAGGGATTAGGCACCTAACTGTCATTAAGATTGAAATCAACTGAAATCAGTAAGAGTTAAGTGCCTAAGTACCTTTGCACATCTGGGATGCAAGGGTTTCATTATGAAATGGCGAAGTTAAAGTTGCTTTTGCAACTTTCATATGGCCCTCTTCAGCTTGTATAAATATGATTTCAACTCTAATCATGCAAAAAGCTAGACAAGTGCTTATGGCATCAATGTGGATCATATAGTATGTAAAGTTAAGAAGTTGGTATGTCTTTAACTTAAGTTGTAATACATGCAGCAAAACACCTTCATACTTGTTCACTTCACAGCCTGGGCCTCTTGCTTTTTTATCTTGAAAGTCACTGGTGCATGGGAGAATGGAGGAGCAGTTCTGCCTCTTCAATTCTCAGAGCCAGCTCTAGCTCTGAGGAGTCAGATCGGGGTGGGCAATTATTTGGGTTAGGGGGCCACTTAAGGAGTTTTGGTTATATGTTGAGGGCCAGGAGGGGCTGACTGAAACTTGGCCTCCCATTATGGCTGTTTCACTGCCCAGCAGGAGGCTGGGGGGAGCAAGGAAGATACCAGCTGATCCTCTCTGGTCCCAGACCTATCTACCCTGCACCCACTTCTGGGGGTGCTGGAGAGAACAGGTGGGTGGGTGGGCAGTAGAGAGTCTCCATAGAGACCAACTTGGGACCCCTGTAGGCAGGGCACGCTCAGTTGGGTGGATAGGATGGAGCTGAAGGTGGGTAGGGAGCAGCATCCAGAAACGGGATGGGTGGGCAGCACCAGAGCTGGGATTGCAGGGTGGTGACAGTGCAGGGCTGGGCCTGGGGCAGAGCTCTTTGCATGACCAAGTGATAGGTGCTGGATCTCCAGGCAGCGGCTGGCCCCTGCCTGCAGAACATGCACCCATTGCAGGGAAGTGCCGATAGCTTTTTTCTGAGCCCTGACCCCACACTGTCACCATCCTGTGACCCCAGCCTCAGTCCCACCTACCCGGCCTGCTCCTGGACGCTGTTCTCTGCCTGCCCACAGTACCATCCCATCCTTCTGGCCAAGTGCACCTTGCCTGCAGTGGTCTTGGGTTGGTGTCCAAGGAGACCCCAACCACCCACTCAGTCTTGTGCCCCCGGTGGTAGGTGCAGGGCAGACAGGCTGGAGTGCTCAGGCAGTAGGGCTGGGGCCAGCAGCAGCAGCAGACACTGGCAGTGGCAGTCAGAAGGAACTGCCGCCACAGAGGCTGCTAGGAAGCCAAGTCTAGCTGCTGCACTGCTCCTGCCCTGCCATCATGCCACCTGACCCCATGGACTACAGTTTCCAGGGGTGGCAGTACTGGCTGCATGTGCCATGCCCTGGGCTGCCCCCTGCACCTGGGCTAGGCTGAGCCAAAGGACCTGCTGCAGGCCAGAGGGGATCATTTGGTGGGCTAGATCCAGTCCAGGAGCCATATTTTGCCCATCCCTAAGTTAGACTTTCTTAGGGGGAGATTTAGGGTTTGAGGCAGTTCTGGTAGAGCCAGATCAAAATCTAAGAGCAGCACAGGTCTTTACACATGTAATTTGTGAAAGCATTTAGACATGATTATCCCAGGAGGGGGAAGTGGAGGGGGTGTTATTTTGGATATGTCGCAGGTACTTAAAGTGGGACAAAAGGCTTTTCTGTATAATCCCAAGATAGAAGGCTTTGTCCCAGGAGAAATCTAACATCTGTTTTTATCTTTAGAAACTCTAGCTTGCTCCAATGGCACCATGGATCCTCTTCTCCCCAAGTGTCTCTCTCAGGCACATTGAGAGTATGTCTACACCACATAGGGCTGTGATGAGCATTCTGCTTCTAGTACCTGACCTACCTTGTTCAGAGGTAGCTCACATTTTCTTTGCAATGCAATGCTTTGTGTATACCACAAGGGACATAACAGATGCAGAGCTTGGATCCAGCTTGCTTACACCAGCTGGGAATTGTTCTGTATTAGAGGAAATCCCTTGGGTAGTTGCAAGTAGATACCAGCATCTTTACACCATTTGAATGGTAGATTTGATTAGGAAATCTGAAATCTGACCATTATGTTCTTTTAATGCCATTATTTCATGGAAATTCACAGGATTAAAAAAAATAAAACATTTCATTTTATCTGAATAATTAATGCTATAAAATGGGATGTATGGGACAGTGATATTATGGGAGTCCTGTATAACATTGATATTGTACATTTGCAAGTAGTTAATTAAAAGATAAAATGCCAACAGATGGCACTCAGGAGTATATAGCATAGCTCCTGCATTTATAAGATCAATCAAAACTCTTAGTGTACTACATATGATTTCTTCATAGAATTTAAGACTGGCAGGAAGCTGGAGAATAGGTCAGCAAGTGACAAGTCAGAGGGAACTGGCAACAGGGGACTATGCTACCAGTTTTCAGAAGGTTCTGGTCACATTGCCGGAGGGAATATTGTAATCTACTGGTTTGGAGAGATTAGGGGAGGCTGATGTGGAGCGGGGTTGGAGCTGGACTGGCAGGTAGAGTGGGCCTAGATCCAGAGCAGCAGGGGAGGCAGGGGTAGAGTGGGGTTGGGCCTGGAGTGGCCAGGGGGTGGGGAGAATTGAGTGTGGCCAGAGCTGGAGTGGTGGGGAGGGTGGGTGGAGCGGGGCTGGACCCAGAGCACCAGGGGG
>NW_017728998.1:23472031-23472711 GCF_001723915.1 Gavialis gangeticus | reverse complement strand
CCGGAGGGAATATTGTAATCTACTGGTTTGGAGAGATTAGGGGAGGAATGAGGAGGTGGACTTCATGGTGTTAATCAAAAAGGATATGTCTCCACTTCTATTTTGGGTGCAGGTATTTTTGTTTTACTGTCCAGCTCCATTACAATGGCCAGGGCCCCAGAGGAATAAAGATAAGTGGTGTAGCTCCTTCTCAGCTCTCTGCCTATGGTGCTGTGACATAGATGCCTTCCCAATACTAGGCCTTTCCACCCTAAAATTTCTTACCATGGTCTCAGGCCACTGTTATTACAGTGGCATTATTGTTACAATGTTAGTCCTGGTCCACTAAGTAACTTAAATAGGTGGGTAACTCAGTTGGTTGGATATACTCACATGAGTAAACTGAGGTATGTGTTTGTGGGTGCTGACAAACATGCAGCTCCCCGCTGTAACTCATGGCACTCCACAGGAAGTTCCATGAGTTACAGCAATCCCCCAGACCCAGCAGATGCTTGCAGTTGGGTCCCGGGCATTACAGGATTGAGCTGCAGTTTTGAGCACCTGAGAGTCTGCAGCCGCTCGCCCCTTCCCCTCCCCACTCCCAGTTCTGGTGCTGTCTTCGGAATGGGAGTGGGGAAGGAGAGGAGGGGCCTTAGTCTGAGGTTTGCCCAGCCTGCACCGGAGGGTGGAGTAGGTGGATT
>NW_017728998.1:23464070-23467031 GCF_001723915.1 Gavialis gangeticus | reverse complement strand
ACTTAAATAGGTGGGTAACTCAGTTGGTTGGATATACTCACATGAGTAAACTGAGGTATGTGTTTGTGGGTGCTGACAAACATGCAGCTCCCCGCTGTAACTCATGGCACTCCACAGGAAGTTCCATGAGTTACAGCAATCCCCCAGACCCAGCAGATGCTTGCAGTTGGGTCCCGGGCATTACAGGATTGAGCTGCAGTTTTGAGCACCTGAGAGTCTGCAGCCGCTCGCCCCTTCCCCTCCCCACTCCCAGTTCTGGTGCTGTCTTCGGAATGGGAGTGGGGAAGGAGAGGAGGGGCCTTAGTCTGAGGTTTGCCCAGCCTGCACCGGAGGGTGGAGTAGGTGGATTGGAGCCACCCCCCCCGCCCCGCCCTTCCATGCACTGACAAGTCAGTGAAGTTGTTCCATATTGGAGTGCCTTGGAGGGTTCAGATTGTCACATGTTCATGCCCTTTTAAGGTGTTTTACAGGCATGCCATTATGTAAGGGTACAGCTGTAGAGCACTTCAGGGGGCTGATAATATGACAAAATGTCACTTGTATCAGTGCCCTAAGTGCTTGGCAGAATTAATGTCAAAATGAAGGTCCAGGGCTGTAATCCGATGCAGTGATAGAGAGCTACTGAAGATATGACACAGGTCTCGGTTGGCCTATTACAAATAGATGTAATCAGAGATGGGAGCCATGATGTATAGAGATGCTGTGTTAGAAATGGTGGGAAATTTCAGGAGAAAGGAAAGGCTAGGGTAGATAAGGCCTCACTGGTAATGTTCCACAGACCCAGCAACAGGTAGGTACATAGCTGAATCTTATAATTCAGTCAGGGCCCTGTCAAACCTTGAGAAAATGTTTTATAGTAGGAGCAGACCCATGCAAATGCTGTGTTATGGACCCCTTGGACAAACAGATTCATATGATGCTGCATAGCTAGCTCTAGTCTCAGGCCACTGATATTACAGTGCCATTATTGTTACACCAGTTGGGTGACCAAGTGACTTAAACTATTGGTCATTCCTATTGGTATACTCACATGCTTAAAATAAAGTACATGCTTAGACGCACTGCTGAATAAGGGTTAAAAAATTAGGAACAATTTTCTTTGAAACCTTGCTTGAAGGAGCCATTAGCACCCAGACACTTCAGTAATGAGCAACTTCCACAGAAATAACAACTAATGAAAATACTAAGAGAAAACCAGAATGAAAAGAAAAATAGGAAATAATTATAATCTTAGGAAAATACATATTTTACCAAGTAAATAATAGTGGGGGGGGGGGTTGAGATCTCAAACAATTAACACAGATCTAAACCCTCTGGTGTTTGTTCTTGGGAGAGATGTTCAAGACAGATGTACTCCAGAGACCCCAACTGATGAAAAGGAGAAATTTCTATTCCCCTGGCAAAATAATACACATTGTGTAATTTTTATTAAATATTTTTAAAAGGAAATTACACATACAAATTCCATATTGATAATGATAGCTCAATACTTAGATACTAAGGTGATAGGCACTTTACCAATAGGATAGATAGATAAATACTAAGAATTAGGAAATATAACGTTAAGGTTGACAGCCTTGTACTTAAATCTATCTATTACCTTAACTGCTGTTAATAATAAAGACTAACACTTAAGCCCCAATCCTGAAAACACTTACAAGGGTAATGTTATGGACATGAACTGAGTAGGAGTAATCACATAGGTAAATTGCTCATATGTATGTATGCAGGATCAAGGTTTAGATAAAAAAGGTTTTTTTGGCTAATGACAGCAAAACAGTTAATTTAGGACTAGATTTTTAAACTATAAACTCTTACCTTCATGAACAGTATAGTCACTTATATTACAGGAGCACAACATATGTATGCAAAAGTACAGAGTTACGAATTGCAAGGCACCTCTGATGTGAAAGGTGAAAATAACGGTGTACCTACAATTTAGAATAGAAACTGTTGTATATCTTATTCACTAGAAACTACTGGGGAGTTATGATTATATTTTTCCTCAGCAGCTTGAATTAATGCAGTGTCAGCATTAAGTACAATAAGCCATCTCTCTCAGCCTTTTCTCATGTTAGCTGTCACATTGTACACATGACAGGAGAAACTAAAACCCACATTCTTAGCAACTGTGCAGCAGTTGCCTTGTACCAGACCATTGGTGGAAAGCATCTCTCACCCTTGTGGAACCAACCAGAGAAAAAATTCCTGTTTTAAGGGATGTCCAGTATTGTCCGTCCATATGCCCTCAAACATCTATTACAAGGCCTGAACCTAAGGAAAGAGGATTTGCCTAGGAGAATTTCTCAGTGCCAGGACAGCCTGGGCAGACCACTGACTCCCTACTTAAAGTAGATCAAATCTGATACATCTAATTTTTATACCTCCACCCCTAAAAGCCATGCTCTGCATGGCTCAGATATAGCCTGAAACCTGGGCATAAACCTTTATCAAATTTTTAATTTATCTACTAAAGAACATATTATGTCAGGCCACATCACTGGTTACTTATGTTCACTGTAATTTATAGGGTTAAAACTAAGCCTGTGTGAAGCAGCTAGTATTCACTTCAGATTTGGCTGATTCAGGGGACAGTGATTTGATTCAGGGATTCCAATCACTGTCTCGAAGTGATTTGGCCAAATCTGATTCGGAGATTTGGCCACCACCAAATCAGCTGAATCTCTGAATCAAACAGGCCCAATCCTCTTCCCACTCTCCCAGCCCCGTCAATGACTGCCCCACCTGGCCCCAGCCTCCTGGCTCTTTAATAATTTTTTTTTAATAAAGCCCTGCATTCACCAGCTCCTTCCAGGTGGGGGGTTGATCCCCAATGCCCCCCAGTGCCCCGCACTGCATGGGAGAGCTTTTCCATGAGCCACCAGAGGCCCCGATGGCCACTGCAGCATCCAGTGAGTGCAGGGCTTTTTTTTTTTTTTTAAGCGCTGGGACACTGGGGCT
>NW_017728998.1:23461475-23463746 GCF_001723915.1 Gavialis gangeticus | reverse complement strand
CCCGCCCCCCCACCCCTCCGCCCCCTACTTACCGGCACAGAGTCTAGGTCCAGCTCCCTGTGGTGGCAAGAGGGGACTGCCCGAATCTCTGAATATTTCTCCAAATCTTTTCTGAATCAGTTCAGAGGCTTTGAATCAATTTGGACCTTTTTATTGGTCTCCTGGTTCAATTCAGATTCAGAGATTCAGCCACTGAATCGGGTCAAATCTTCTCCAAATATAATCAGCACCCAGAGCTTCAGCACCTAGTTAAAACAGACAAAATAATTGTCTTGAGGGGACTTAATCGAGGAGATCCTTTGAGACCATTTTGTGCCTCTGCTGTATCCTGCAGGAAGTGGGAGCTAAGCCATGGTAATTTAGCAGCTGTTTCATTCAGAAAGGTTAGCTTTCCCAATTGAGCTTCCAACTAAAATAATTCCAGTAGAACCACATGTAAAAATCTGCTGTTCTTTGGAAACTGAAACCCTGCACAGAGACAGATGGATTTCAGTGGAATTTCTGACAGCACCTAGGCTGGGTTCAAACCTATCCGTCAGCAGGTGTGCCTGTTAGTCTGGTTCCTGCCAGCTTGCTCACTCAGCTCCTTCTCAGTCCAACTGATGAAGGGGTTGCCCTGGCTCTTGGCTCTTCAGCAACTGAGTTTTCTGGGTCCCCAGCGATAACCTGCCTTGCAGAATTGGGGACCCTACACTTACAGGGACTGCCTAAGTCAGGGCTCCATTTGTGCTTGTGGAAAATTTCTTCTTTTTTTTTTCATTCCAGATTGAAACAAGCACACATCATGAAATAACAAAACCCTCCATAAAACAGGGTTACCTTGGTCTATCCAGCTCTAACTTTGAACCCAACACTGCTCCCACCGAAGTCCATGAGGAATTTTGTTACTAGTTTCTTTCCAAACTAGATCAGTCTAGTTACTAGGACCTCCCAAGTTTCAGCTCTTTACATTATATTGCTATTATCTATTATTATTTGTCACAAGGCTGAGAAATGCGCTGAGCACCTCCCAGGACAGATAACAGGATATGATCTTGAATGGTTTTGGCAGGTTCTGTCCTGCTTTTCCATTGCCCCTGAGATTTTGTTTACTTTCAAGGACTGGACAGGTGTCTGATATCAAACGTGTGTGAAGTCACATGAAATATCAAACCTGATCCCAGCTTTTAAATGTGTATTTTGATGCAGACCTCTAGGCAGTTCTGTTTCTAAATACATTTTCCTGCACTGAAGGGAGAAACAAAAAACCCTAGCTTACATATTTATGTATGCAAATGAGATGTTGCAGGTTGTGATAGGTTATCTGTATTTTTAGGGGCTCTTCTTGAAAAGCTTGCCAAGAGGTTACAGCTGTGCCATGTGATGTGGCAGTTGCTAATGTACTGTAACTATACTTTCCTAGTGAATGGCAGAGTAAACAGGTATATAAAATATGCATAAATGTTAGTGCATCTGTTAGTACTTCTTTAACACTAAAGTAAAATTCACTCTTTCCTTCTAAAATTTTCTAACATATTTCTCCTGTCTGTCGTGAATATATGTATAAACAGTTTAATACATTACTTATACAGCAACTATACAAGCAGACTGTGCAATGTACTGAGTACATAGTGAAAACATCTGTGCTGTACCCAATATTATACACACAAACATATATACATATATATGTATATATATGCACATATATTTAAACATAACTATATATGTATATTTAAATATACACATATATTTGAATACACACACGTATATAACGTTTTTGAAAACCCTGTCAGTTATGTTTGTAAACAGAAATTATGGATTAATAAGTAATTAATAATAATTACATATAAGAGCACTATTTGTCAAATGCTGTCTGAACATTGTGCTTCAAAATAACCCTGTGAGATTTATAACATGGTGATGATCATCTTTATCTATGAATAAACAAAGGCACCCGAGAAGGTCACACCAGACTTCTTCAGAAATCTTTGTAGAACTGAGAGCTGAAATCTGAACCTGATTTTTCAAGTGTCAGCTACCTGTTCCCTCTTTAATTAAAAGACTTTGTTTCATGTAGTTCTGAAAAATAACTACTCAAAAACTTACCAGATGCAGTATCACAATACTGGAAAAGACCCAACTCTTGTTCTAGAACATGATTCCAAAAATCCTAAACTGACTGATTTTAATGCCATTCCTCCAAGTTCTGTGGCTCCCAGGCAGCCCAGCCAATAATGTCCTCAGTTTAGGAGGACTCCTTTACCAGTATCATTCCTAAATTATTTTAAACTA
>NW_017728998.1:23427255-23456475 GCF_001723915.1 Gavialis gangeticus | reverse complement strand
ATAATGTCCTCAGTTTAGGAGGACTCCTTTACCAGTATCATTCCTAAGTTATTTTAAACTACTTTTCTTTGTTTTCCTTAATCTGTACCATATCATACAGTGCACTAGGTTTTTTGAAGGCTGAAGGACAAACCAAGTGGTTGCATTAAGTGTTTCGGAAGCAATGGCAGAGATTTCTAAAGTAGTCACTACAGCTAAGATTAAATCTCTCATTTTTCCTCCTTTTAAACATTGCTAGTTTCTGAATGATCCCTGCCAAGTGACACAGGACTCAGAAGATGGGAAAAATGCATGCTTTCCATTTTGCAGAGTGTAAAAGAATTTATATGGAAGCATGTCTTTAACAGGAATGCAAGTTTTCTTTTCTTTTTTTGTTACAGAAAATAACAACTATGGACAATTTTTTTAAATTGCCTGATTGTTTATTAGGTCATGTGTAGATAAAATGAGAGGTGTACACACAACACTTTAAAGTGGGCTAAATGCTTTTGCATTGCATTAATGGTGTTGGTGTTTGCACACCTCCATGGTGTATTGTGCATTAATTCCAGCTGCTGCAGGAAATTCAGCGGTCTAATGCACCTTAAATGACTTGGGGCACAGCAAACTAAAACTCCTTTGAGGAGTCCTAGTTTGCTGCCCCTACAGCCGTGGAGTGAAGCACCAGGCTCTGTGCAGCAACATAGCTCTGCAGGAAGCCCTGCAGGCAGCCTGGCAGCAGCCTGGGAAAGCAGGCTCCACCCAAGAAAAGTGGTGAGCCCAATTTTCCCTCCTCTTCACCCCCAGAGCCTGCTTGCCTGAGCTGCAAGGAAGCCCGGTACTTCCCTCTGAGGCTGCGATGCCCCCTGGGACCACCTGAGTAGGGTGCCTGCAGGCGGGTGCCACCTGGGGGGGGGCCACTGCTGCCAGGGAGGGAAGCACCAGCCTACCCCTCCCGCATCCCCCACAGCCCAAGGGCTGCTCCACTCACTAGCAGCTCGCCCTCCCCTCCCCACTGGAGAGGCAGGTAAGTCAGCAGGGTGTGTGCATAACACAGGGGTTTAATCAGCCCTTAATTGACGTAGTGTTTTTTAAAGCCCACCGCTTCAATTTAGGGTCCCCATTTCATCTTTACACGCCCTTAGTGACAGCTGCCCTAGGGGTTATATTCACACATTTCCTGCAAATGACAAAGTATTGCAAACCGAGGTGCAACAAGGCATTTCTGCACTCTGGCTAGCAGTGTTAGCCTGGCTGTGATGGCAGCCAGGTTGGCAGTGATGGCTACTGCCACCACCACCACCATTCTTTCATTCCTTCAAAATTGGCATTGGAGCTGATACCCTAGTTACCCACCCCTAATTATGTTACTGATTGTAGGTTGTTATGGAATAGTTAGCAGGCTCCTAAATGACCTAGAGACTTGGGTCCCTTAAGTTGTGATGCTGTGACTCTTCTTTTTATTTATTGTGCTCCTCCTGATACAAAAGGAAAATATATCTGCTGAATTCTGCCCTTGTAAGGCCCTACGTTCCCCCAGTTCCCAGTGGAGGTCTGCCCTGAAATGCCTCCCAGTGGCATTTAGAGCAACATAACTGTTTGTCTCTGTTTATACACAGGAGCAAGAATCAAGGCAGTCAACATTCAACTAATGCTTTGCATGAGCTTCCTGATAGGCACTCCTATACAGCACAGAACTGGACAAACTGGCCTTACATATGCACAATATGAGTTTAACTGTCTTTCTAACACTGTGTATAACACATGCATAATAAAGAATGCTGCCACCTCTCATGATTTTATCTCAAGTCATGTAATGGCTGTTATTTTTCTTAAAGTTTAAGCACCTGAATTGACATGCATATGTAAAAATCTCAGCTTTCCTTAAAAAAAGAAAACAGTTTCTAGGCACCAAGGTTGTACACAAAGGGTACATGAGCATATAAGTCTGTGAATGGGAACGAAAAACCCAGAAACCAAATAATAGGAAACCTGAAATTATGTTTTTAATTACTAGATATTTTTAAGCTAAGCATGACTTTTTGGGAGTCAACCCAAGATTTTTGAAAGCTTGGAGTTCCCAACTCTGAATACATTTGCATAATGTCAGATAGATGGTGTCAGATGAAATATTGTGCAATTAAAAAAAAAAAACAAACCCAAAATTCCTTTCCTATGCTACTGATAACATCTTCGATGATGATATTGTCTTGGGTATTTCTTTTACCTAGAATAATAAAAGCAGCCTGGAATTTCTCTCATCTAGGATAACAAAACCAGCCTGGTAAGTTTTCTTTTTTGTTTATAAATAGTATCTATTCGGTTTTACATTCAATGTCTCATGCGTTAGCTTAGCACCTTGCTGAAATATTTGGTTTACAAACACTACTAGGAAATGTTTTACTCCTATTGGACTTTTTTAAATGAATGTTTCAGGAAAATATTACTATTACATAATGTATAATTTTACAAAGAATTAGATACATTATCTATTTTTTTATCTACATTTTAGCTGCCACGTCCCTTTGTAATGGAGACACAAAGCAAAACAGAGATAAGGATTTTCTAGGTTTCATCAGTTTGTATTAAAAGATCATGTTTTACTTTAGAAAACTATTTCTATTAAAAATGCTATTGTATGGCAATGATCATCGTCTCAAGCAATACATTTTTCAATAGCATCCATATGTTGTTTTAGGTTTTAAGTAGCACACAGTAGTATTTTTTGATAAATGTGCCTTGTGGAATGATGGTTAGCCAGATCCTGAGAGATCCTCAGCCCTTCCTGGTTGTAGCTCAGTATTCTTATTAGAGTTGTATAGAGGTCAAAGGTAAATCAATCAAATTTATGGGCCAAATTCACCACTATCATAAGATAGCACAACTTCACTGCAGACAATGAGTTGCCCTGGCTTACACCAGTGATAAATTTGGCTTTTTATGGTGCCTTAAGAAAGGGAGAGAGGAAGAGGGAGAGAGCTAACAAAGGTTTTACTTGGTCATGCTTCATATATACTTTATCTTAAAACATCTACTTTTGGGGTTTAATTGTACTGATGTTCTGTAAAGAAATATGACCTTATAGGGCATTTTCAGGAATAGAACAGTCTATATATTAAAAGGCAGCAAATGATTCATAACTGCTTAGCGGTCAGGCCTGTGGGTCCATGCTTCCCATGTGAAATTTTTTTTCTGCATTGCAAACTCTTACATTAAATTGTGATAAATGAAGAACGGAGGCTATTCATACAAATCAATGACTTTAGTGTATGTGTCATTAGCCTGAGAGATGCAGGCAGCGGTCACTACTATAAATCATGTGATGATCTGCTGTCTGCGACTCGATGCAAGCAAGCAGATGCATTAGGAAGGTTAAAGAATGAAATTAATCTGTGCATTTTCCTTTTTTTTTTAAGTCACCTGGTCATATGGAAAGAATTAAAATCACATGATCCGAGTTAAACCAGCTACAGAACAGTAAATTGGTTAAGTTAGATTTCACCTTTCAACTTAAAGTTAATTATGTATTAATGGGATTAATTTATTCATCATCATAAGAAAGTAAAATATATAGTATAGGTGAAACTCACCAGCGTTTCTCACACAGAATTTGATATTATTAATGGCTTTTAATGCAAGCTGTGGCACAAGCCCACATGTAAGAGATCAAGCACTCTGCAAAATGTGTTCAGATACTTTTAAATGCAGTATATTTCTTCCTTCACATTTTATAAATCCAGTGTTTAGTAACCCATGGCCATGCTCTTCATCCTGGTACCTTGGAGTGGGTTATGAATATGAGTCAGCTTGAATGTATTACTGATGATAGAATACATTTCCAGGTATCTGTGACTGAAAACGTTAATAGAAAGAGTGTGCAGAAGGGGTAGGAGCAGTAAAAGGTGACATGGACAATATACTTTTAAAATAGGAATTAATGAATTTGGGAAGGCCGTATTTGACATAAATGTTAGGCCAAGTCCTGTGGTCTCTACACAGGATTTACTCAGGCAAAACTCCCATTGACTTTAATGACAGTTTTGCCTGTGCAAGGACTAAATCAGCCCCAAGAGGCAGGTGGCACCTTACCTTTACACAGCTGAAGGTGGTGGTGAATGTGCAAAGAACCTTGCCCCTTCTCTTGTCCCTTTGAAGCCAATGCCCAGGTCAGCCACAATTGCAGTCTGTGTGCTCAGAGAGAACAAAAGGACCACTCTTTCCTTACTTCTTTGAGTGCAGTGGTACCCAAAAGAAGAAAGGGATGGTTGGGGCCAACTTGTTGCTCCATGAAGAGACATAGCATGGGATACCTTGTTCTTGACAGGGCTTATCCTTCATAACTCCCCAAAAGCACGACCTATGCCTGAGTAAGGACTTCAGGATCTGAGCTATTTTTACTCACATGGCTGGAACCTTAGCAAGGTTCTTCAAGCATTCTCAAGCCAGTCCCTGTTTTGCACCTCCATTTTACTATGGGCACAATCAGTTGTGGGGGCAAATGAATGATATTTAAATATTGCAGTGCACAACATTAAAAAGTCATCACGTGCAGGCATTTGTCATACAGTGCTAGCTGACATGTTGCTGGGATCTAACAACAGGACTAGAATGCATTATCTTACCCACCTCTGTGGCCTGCTGGAAAATTATGACTTTTTATTGGTGACTACTGTACTTGCTTTGTCCTCAAAGGGGATTGACATCAACAATATATCATTTGCCACTACACCTGATTGGGTCCTCTGCCGTATTTTATGCACGGGGGATAAAAGCCAGTCCTGTAGTCTTGCCAAACAGATAAATTAAACTGCACTGCCCCACCTCATGTTGAACACTGTTGCTGTGTACTGTGAAAATGTTGCTGTTTTCCACTCCAGAGGTGGCTGCATTTCAGTGATGGTTGATACTTTTCTTTTGCATAAGATATTGTAGAGAACCTTTATGCTCATGAAGGGCACTATAAATCAATACAGCATAAGTTAGCCTGAACAGTGATAAGATAAGTATTGCATGTGCTTAATTCACTTAGCTATCCTTCCAAAGAGATAATACACTCAATGTAGACATATTTCAATTGAAGTGATAGTAGATCAGGACTAAGTCAGCCTAGAGACTGAATTACTTTTTATCCATCCCATCAAGTATAAGGATGAAGTCACAAACAAAATCAATGTCAGAAAGGTCTTACTGTTTTTTACTATAGTATACCTCCTTGTAATGAACTAAACTAAAATTAATATTAAAAGCAGTGGCCTCTCTCCAGTGACAATATATACAACTATCTTTAAAAGTGTAAGCACCTATGTTGTTTGTTTTTTTTAGTTTCTCTTCTGCATCAACATTATGAAAGATATAAAGGATAGGGCAAAACCCATCTTAACTAACCAGTTGAGACAGACTCAATAAGTTTGAGTGGATCTCATTAGACGGTAGATTCCCTAGTGAAGATAGTCTTGTGTCCAGCACTGTGATATACTTTATCTCACACTACTTTATATTACTATGCAAACACCTACCCCAAAATGATATTAAGCCTGAATATTTTCTCCTAAGATTTTTATGATGGTTAAGAATACCTACCTACTGTGCTTAGGTATTCTGCTTCAGCACATCTGGTCATCAGTCTTGGAAGACATTCACCTAATAGTGAGCTTGCATAGTGGAATAGGTAAGAGAACACATGGAAGATCTTTTCATACCTGTCGCACCAGCATAGAAACTAAGCAGGATACATTCCTCCCCCACTGAAATCCTAGCAGGACATCAACAGGTCCCCATCTCAGATTCTGCAAATATGAGCATGTGCCTAATTTTAAGGACAAATCCAAAACTATCAGACCAAGCACTTAACCACGCGCTTAAGCTTCAGCATTTCACTAGCTGCTAAGTACCTGCTAAGTCAGCAGAGGAAAGCAGGTGTTGCTGTGTACTGGGTTTTTGGGTTTTTTTACAGTTTTCAACTCCCACTGAAGTCCAAGGGAAGACTTCCACAGACTGGATTTTCCATGCAATGGCTTCTATTTCTGAAGCCCCTTTCCCCTTAGTGCTCCTAGGTGAGTTCAGAATTCGCTTCACAAATGCCACTGTGTTCTTGCGATAACATTGCTCTCGTGTTACTCTCCTGTGTTATTTTTATGGACTCCTGAAGTAAGAGAAAGCTGTATTTGTATCTGAATAAAGGGAGCTGTAATACAAAAATAAGAGATGGCTGCACATTTCATCAGTCAAGAGAATTTTTCAAAACTTTTACTATAAATTCTTTTTAGGAAGCACAAGGGAGTTCTGAAAAATCTAATGAACTTCAGTAACCACCTGTAAAGTGCCCCTACATGGCCACCTAAAAATGAAATAAAAAGTAGAAAATACTATGTGGATGAAATTGCTCCTTCTCTTTGGAGGAAATACATGCTTCCTTTTTGGTGACTAATGCCTGAATTTTTATGTTGCACATCACTTCCATCTGAGTAAATGCCAACAGTGGGAAAAAAAATGCTCTCAGCAGAAGCTTAATAATTTTATATGATAGCTTTAATGGAGAAGCCAAAAACAGAGCACCTGTTTTCACATTTTTAAGAGTTACCTTAAGTACGGTATTTTCTTAAAACTTCTGCTATTTTATTGAAACATTTATTCCCCAGCTGACTTGCTGGCCTGTCTTAGTGATAGTTTTGGGACAACACCTTGAGTTCTCTAGGCGAGTCAATCTCTTCTCACATGACGACTTCCATATGTTCCTGTGATGTTTTCCATCTCATTATTTTCTCATCATAACCTGCAAGATGTCAATGACTCTGATCTCATATTATCTCCACTGTGAGGGCTCTTGGCACCTTGCAGGATCAGGCCCAACTCTGCAACCCGTACTCATGTACACTTTCATTCAGATAGTCTTGATGGATCTAAGCATGGAAATAAGGATTACTCATAAGGGATGTGACGAAGAACCATACCCAGACACAGCTGTTATATTTCCCCCCAAGTTAGAAGGACTCTCCTTTTAGAAGCCCAGGAGCTGTCAGACTTCCTGACATCTCCACACTGTTTTTGTCTGAGGCACAGTGATGAATAGGTGTTGACATTGCTAAACAAAGGTATTATTAGCAGATTACATCCAGAAGCCCGGACTACTGCAGAAAGGGGCAATGTAAATCCTAGGGCTTGCTGTATCTCCCAATTACCACACAAAAGACTAAAACATAGGGTCATGGATAAAAGTGAATAAATGTTTCTAAATTCTTATCTTAAACACACTTAAGCTTAAAGCTATTTAACTGGGGCTTTAAAAGCTTGTATGCTTTATGAAGCAGTGGCTACCTGCTTCATTCTCTTGCTCTTATTTTTGCTTTTATCCTTTTAGTCTTGAAGAAGCCTAATTAGAAGCTTGAACAGGGCTCTCTCTCCCTGCCCTTAAATCAGTAATTGGCTTCAGTGCAGAGACTGTCAGGAAATTAACACATCACAACATGACAGCTGTTAATTTTTTCTCCTTATTTGTCATATGAATCACTGCTGATTTGCCGGAGTGCATAACAAATTAGTGGTCTGTAATCAGCAGGCTCTCTCCTGTGCTCAGCACCTACTTGTTTTTTCCCCTTTTTTCTCAAGTCCATTACTTCCCCGCTTCAGCAAGGATGACTGTTGCTAGGTGTGTCATTGTCAATAAATCAGAATAAGCAAATGGTAAAAGCACAAGAAGCTCTTTAAACTTTGATGAAGGCTTTTAGTTACATTTTTAAACTTACACTTGGAACTGGGCTTTTTTTTTTTTTTTAAATTGTCACTCCCTAGCATAATATACCATCAAGGTTTCCAGGGGAGTTTCATGTTCTGTGTTCTTTGTAGCATGGAGTTTAAAAGGTGGTTCATACAGTTAAAAACAACGGCTATTTTTGTGAAGAGCATTCTTAAAATACCAGGGCTTGTCGCAGATGTGACCCCAATAAATAACAATTAGATACAATGCATGGGGAGTGTTTGTTTGTTCTGATTTATTTTCACTGTACAGATTTTTCTCCCTTTTTTCAATGTTAGCTGATTTCTACAACTGTAGGGGCATATGTATAAGCGTGGCCTTGGGCACCAAGTATAAAAACCAAGAGCTAAATCCCAAGCCTGTAAATATGTATGTTCTACTCTAATGATCTCTGACCATGAATGCAAGGGAAGCCGTTGGTGCAATGATTTCTATTGATACCACTATTTGGGCTTTTTGTCTTTGGTTTTGCTTTGTGCTTGATTCTTTATGTGACTGAGAGGCTGATTGTGCGACCAATAGTTCAGACTGAGACTTCTGCTCCAGTTTTCAAGCCTGTGTAGGTCAAAGGACCTGTTCCTGAATCAAATAGGCATATAAACATGCACACGCCAGTGTCGGTGTCTAACTGATCATTGGAGACCTTTATACAAGTTAGAATTCCATGTTATCTCGGGCACATTGCTCAGCTGGATGGGCATACCATGTATTCAGTATCTTCTTCCTCAAATAAAGCCATCTCAATCCAAGCTCAGAGAAATTCCATCAGCAAGGGGGCTGTCCTTGTGCCTGCACTCTTCCCAAAATATGCCTGTTAAAAACAGGTTTAAGGTATAATTTCTTTAAACTTGTAAGACCTAGCAGTTAACTCTCTACGTGGGGCACCAGACACCCTGAATACAGAAAATGGAGCATTTAGGTAGTCTACAGGAGAAGGAAGGAGTGGAAACACAGAATCCTCTTCCCAAGGCTGAAATGCTGCCCTACAGATGCAAAGTAGGCCATGAGTAGGTGGCTAAGCAGCTGCTCAGGCAAACCCTGGACCTTTGCATTCTCCTTGTAAAGCAGGACGGCGTAACTCAAACTGTATTGAGGCCCAGTGCCAGGGTTTGCTTTCCAATAGAGCCCACAGGTCACATGCAAGCAAGAAACAGGACCACACACAGTCCCGACAATTTGTGGTGATGATGTGTACTTTGTCTCGCTTTTTTGCTTTCCAAATCCTTTTTCAGTATTGATGCTTGTGGAACACCAAAGAAGAACTAGTTTTAAAAAGATTATGGGGCACAGAGGTGGGGGAGGGATGAAGGGGCACACAGATTGCCTGGCAGGCCACATGTTGTGCACCCCTATTGCAAAAGCATACTCCGAATATTCAAACTCCTCCTGACTTTGACATGGAAACAGGACTTTCTGTGTTGTGCTCCACTTAGCACCTCTGCAGCAAATAGTCATGCACAGGCTCAACCTTAAAATTAAGCAGATATTTACATGCTTTACTAGATGGGGCCAGAGTGGTCAGCACCATGTAGGATCAAATACCACAAACATGCACATACTGGTAAGGGTTGTTTCCTGGTGTATGTAGGTTAAATCTGGCACCTTCCACTATATTCTCTGAGAAATTTCATGCACATAGTTAAATGATGATCTTTCGAGGTCCCTTCTAGCCCTAATGCCTATGAAATCTATGAAAACTACATGAGAAGTAAGTAATTACTCCGTGTGAGTAGCAGTATCCCAATTGTAATTTCCTTAATACAATATTATTCTGTGCTATTCATAACCATCATAGAGCTGCATCATGATATCATATTATATTAAAGGTTGGGGGATTTAGTACTAATAGCTACTTGTGTTTTCTAATATCATTTATGTAAAAAAAGAGAAAGGCTTAATGGTTCCTAGAAAAAATAAACCAAACTTTGACATTTAAATGATTAAATATGGCTTGACACTTTCAAATAAGTGGGTTTTATGTTTATTATTTCCTGTGTGTTTTAGAAATTTCCCATTTGCTATTCAATCTACAAAAAAGTAGCTTTCTTAAGTAAAATATCAATTTTGCAATTATTCTGCCAAGACTTAATTGAAAAAACTCTAAATTTTATTTACACAGCATACATTATGAAATTAGTTCCCCTGGAGAGAACTGAAATCAGTGATTTTAAAGTGAGTGTAGTATAGGGCAACTCTTCCAGCCTTTTTGAAATGCCACTACAAAGTGAATCTCAATACTGACTAAAAGGAGTTCCTTGACCTGCTGTAGTACCAACACACAGAGGGACTATATTAGCCATCTAGAAGTCTTTAATAGGGTTTCCCAAGCAGACAGCCTTTGTGCAGAAAGGCCAGGAGCAAACTCACTGTTTACTGAATCTATAAATGACTATTTTTCAGCTGCACCAGATTCAGCATGTCAAAAGCAGCACTACAAAAATGTTGTGACCCAACATAGGATTCACAGCACAGATTAAATCAGTGATTTTGAGTACATTTGTAAAGAGAAGCAGGAACAACCAGTTAACAAAGTAATATGCCTTCATTTAACAGAGTTGAGTTATAGTCAGATTTTCAGTTTTTCAGTCTCACTGTTATGGCAAAAATAATGTAATTCCCCCAAACCATGGGATCATCGCCAAGCTGTGGGCTACTCACCTGCCAGCCCACTGCTTTATTCTCATTTCTGAGGGTGCCATCTCTAAACTGTTCAGCCACAAATTCTGATTCAGAGAGAAAGTAGTGTCCAGGTGTTAATAGAAGGCAGACTCCAACATGGGTATAGATAATGTGGTAACTGCTATAATGTCAGGCCTCTATATCATTCTTTACCTATTGTTCAGAGAAAGATCCCTCATTCTTTTTCACATGAGCTGTACTATTCATTTCAATGAGTTAACTTATGTAATTAATGGCTTCTCACATGAGTAAAAGTTGTAGGATCTGACCCTTAGACTAGAAGCTCCTCAGGGAAGGAACAGTGCTTCACATAAGTTGAACACAGTGTTCATGCTTAGCAAATAATAAGCAGGAGAAATTAAACCAAGGATAGGGGATATTTTCTTTTTATTATTAAGCCAAATAACCTGTGGGAACCACAAGCAGATTTCAAGACCAATGGCATTAGAGCAGTAGTGTTGAGAACCTTTCTAGACTTGAGGCACCCCTTGGAAAATACCAGCTCTTAGTTTTTCACTTGTTTTGTGATTACAGAAAAAATAATAGAACAATTTTTCTGTTGCAAAGAACTCAGAAGGACCAAAACATGTCAGAATGTTTTTAACACTATGAATTCCTATTTGAAAGCTCTGGGTTTATTTTGTGAATTGTGTTTTCACACCTAACAGTGTTAACATTTTGTGGCACCCCCCTGAAAGGATCTCAAGGCACCCCAGTGTGCTGCCATGTAGCACCCTGGGTGAGTATCCCTGCATTTCAGGCTAAAAAATGGAAAACACTAGACTAAGCAAAAGCAAGTCGACGAAAAAAATGATGCACAATGAAACTCCAAGATCTTTTTTCATGGAAATCACTGACAGCTGAGAGAGACAGCTGTGGAAGTCTTTGACTGGAAAAATCTAAGACTGACACCTGCCACTGAGGACACATTTTTGGGGAGAGCATCCTCAAACTAATAAAATATTTTCAGGGGGAATGGTGCCAAACAGTTTTTAAGATTTACCAAGCTAAAAACAAACACATGCCAAGAAGCCAGGAGTGGAGGGAGCTTTCAGGTGGAAAGGGAACACAAAGGAGATGCTCTCCCCTCTAATACTTCCAACCATTGAGGGTCACGCCAAGTTTTACAGAACTAATATATTCAAAAAAGGAATCCAAAAAGACATGGAAGGACCGTTAACTTGTTCACACCTCCACCTACGCTCACATTTCAACTCCCTCAGGGCAAACATGACCACAGTAGGCAGCCAGGATAAGGGCTTGGAGTTAGTTGGTGTCCTCTACAAATCAGCCAGTCCCCTCACTTTCCTAAACTTTTCTTCCTTCCTTTACATGCCTCCTTAAACTCTATTACCAATATTTTCTCTGGTGTTTTTGGAAATACAATTCAGATTTTGGCTGACTGAGAAACCATAAGAAACTAGGGAAAGATGAGCAAAGAATGATATCAGTATTACTGGTAAGGCAGAAGTGATCACAGTAATTCCAATATATTTTAGCATGTTACTGATATGTAAATCCACCTTTTAGTGATATTAAATGTTGTTAACTACTATATCTCGTCAGTTTGCTTGCACTTAGAGGGAAGCTACTGATAACAGTGATGGAACAAACACAATGTTGGCCAATTCCAAGCATTTTGAAAAACCTAACTGGAGCTGGAATAAAAATGAAGTAAAACTCTGGGGAGATGTCTTAAATGCTATGTTAATACTACCAACAATGATTCCAGTTGTCAAACATCTCATAGAGCCCTTATCTCCAATGAGAAATGCTAATAGAAAGGATCTGAAATGCTGAAAGATGGAATTATCTCCCCATCTGCATTTGCTCCTGTAACAGTATCCAGCTTTTTAGTCAGAAGGCATGGTAGAGATGCACCAGAAGCTAAGTACAGACACTCAAAAAGCCTGAGGTAGAAGCACTCTAATTTTCAAGCTTTACTTTAAGCACCCAAGGTTAGGTCAGGAATGAGCAGAACATGTTAGCCCTTCTTGGAAGAGAGGAGGCCCACAGCCTGCCTGCATGGCCTGAGCCCAACAGGTAGAGGAGGCTATCACATGCCTCCCAGCATGCCCCGCAGGCTTCCCAGGCTGCCAAAGACTCCTGAGCAGAGCCAAACAGCCACGTCACCTCTGATTGGCTGACGGGGACATTATGGCCATCCAGCTAGACCTGATGAGGCAGTGGCTTATAATGGCATGCACCCTCATGGCCACAAACCATGAGCCAGCTGTCCCGCACATGCCAATCCGCCATGCCCTGTGCTCACCAATTTTGTGTGTGTGTGTGTGTGTCCGTCCCAGATGCTGGGTTCTGCATGTGTATGTGTGCATGCCTCAGACACCTGCATTCTCTGTGTGTGTGTGTGTGTGTGTGTGTGTGTGTGTGTGTGTGTGTGTGTGTGTGTGTGTGTGTGTGTCCCGGATGACTAGGATTTGTATATGTGTGTCTGTGTGTGCATGCATGTGTGTGTGTGTTTTCACTTGTCCTGGACACCTGGGTTCAGTGTGTGTGCACATGTATGTGTGCATGTGTCCTGGATTCCAGTTCCCCCCACTCCCCACATGCACTGAGGCTGGTGGCCCCAGCCTTACACAGAGGCAGGCTGTCCAGATCTGCAAAGCCTTGTCCGAGTAAGCTCCTAACCTGCATGGACTTGGAGAGCTTCCCAAATGAGCAGGGCTGGAGGGCTTTGAGTGCTGTACCCTGGCACCAGACCATGGGTCTCTAGTCCTGGTCTCCTCTGGCCTTGCATCACTGGTTACTGCTGCCCATAACCCAGGCTGTCCGGGCACCGTTCCCCTTCCCTTCTCCCACCCCAGGCACACACTGGGACTGCAAGGGAACATGGCTTGAGAAAGAGGCTCACCTCATGTTAATCAAATGTTGAAGCTGACAAAATTTTAGTCTGTTTATTAAACAAAAGCTGTAGAAGTTTGTCCGCTCTGGAACTTGGAACCTTCTTCTCAGTTAACATGGAGAGAGTGGGGAAAGACCCTGTTGGCACCAGGTGGTTATGACATTGAGGGGGGGAGGGAAGTGGGGGCCATGTATGTTTAAGATCAACTTAAACAAAAAACCTTGGGATGGTAGGGGGGTGCCATGTATGAAACAGCCACCCCTTATTTTAATTAAATGTTGCCGGTGCCAAACTTTTCATGTGCATAATAAAGAAAACCTGTGGAATGTTGCCCACTCCAAAACTTGGACCAGAGCCCAGGGGGATGCCTATCCTCACAAGGCTGCCCCCTACCCCCACTTGCAGTGCGACCCAAGGCCAGAGTGGCAGAGTGGCTTGGCCTGGCAGTATGGTGCACCTCTCCCTCCCTCCTGCTCTCCCCTCCTCCCCCCCGGCCCCACCTGGCCCTATTCTGAGCTCTCCCACACCCTTCTAGGACTGGCCTGGGACCTCTTTGGGGCCCCATGTCTGCTCTGACAACCACCAGTGACTGGGGGTACTAAGCTGGCCCTGGAAGGCAGGCTGAGTCAAAGCAGACTCTGGCAGAAGGTCTCAGGCCTCACAGTTGCCATCCAGGTCACCCCCCCATGGGAATCTCAGGCATGTCGCCCCAGCGAGGAGTCCTTAGAGTGCTGCAGGGGTGAGGGGCAGCAGCCCTCCCCCCAGCTCCTGCATGGGAGGGCGACGGTTTTCCTGTAGTGGTGGTGGATTCCATTCAGGGTGGTGGTGCTGATGCTACTCAGGGGTGTCATAGCTGGGCCCCAAGCAATCTTTGACCCTGTGCATAAACTTCTTATCCTGGCACTGCAACCTGTCTCTCTGCTCCATAGTGGCGTGGGTGGCCTTCCTCAGACAGTGGCTGGCCATCTGTAGACATTGTTCTTGGACCTTCACAGTGTTTTCCTGGGCCTGGTAGTTCATTCAAGTGCCATGGCAGCACAGGAGCAAGCTGTTTATTCCAAATGCCAACACTGAGGGTCCCGTTTGGTCCTTATTTCACTGGAGTCATCCACACACATATTTCCAGCCAGCCATTTGGGTCCTGCATCTCGGATACCATGGCTGGGCTTCCTGCACACAAATGCAGAGTCTGCAGACAAGGGAGGCATGGAGAGATCTATGTTGAGTTCCCTGTCCAGACTCTTTCCCTTGCCTGGGGCCAGAAGCCATGAAGCTGTTCACAACCTAGCACTGACCACACCCTGGAGCACCTGTGTTCCAACTCTCAGCTGGGAAAACCTGGATGCCTGGGCTCCATCTCCCTGCTGTGGGAGCTTGGAGGGCTGAGTATTCAAGTGACTGAGCCTGGAGGATTGAGCCCTCTCCATTTCTCCTGGAGGAGAGGAAGAGATTTGGGGGGGAGGGGTCCTAGGGAAAATTCTTGTTTCCCACTGTGCCTTACCTGTAGCAGTGCTCATACATAAGTGTTCTGCCAAACAGTGCTCAGAGACACACCAGTGAAAACCTGCAATTGTGACTGTTGCTTATACCTCAGCTGTGGGGCTCAAAAAAATCTTCTGGTGTCTTTCAGGGTCTGTTTGGGTGCTGTTTTGCAAGAAGTGGTTCTGTGTCAACACACTGGCCTCTCTCAGGAAAGTGATGCAACCTTCAGGGATGGGGCAACCAGTTGTCAGTTAACCAGATTTATGGTCCCACTTAATGTAACACAGATTGATAAGCCCCCAACAACAATAGGGGGGACTGAGCTTGGCCCCTCTGCCTTGTTCCAGGCCAGAGATGCAGTAATTACGGGAGGGTGTTTGAAAGGCAGAAGGTCAGTGTGGAGCACCAGTAAATCAGTATCATCAGACTTCCACATGGACAGTTATCAAGCCAAAAGCACAATGAATATCAGAGTAGGCAACCACAGTCTTCTCCATGGGCACACCCCAATTTACCAAGGAGTAACATTAGATGGTTCTATCACCTACAAACATCACATTCAGAAGGTCAGCAGTAAAGTCGCTGCATGGGGAGCTTCCTTAAGACATTTACCAGCAAGACATGGGGTGCCAACTTCAAAGTGCTCAGAACCACCACACTGGCAACGGTATACACCCCATCAGACTATTGTGCTCCAGAAGTTGTTGCACTAAAAAACTAAACACTGTACTTAACAGTACACAAAGACTCATAACAGGCTACACAGCTTACACACACACAGATGTATTCCCTGCACTCTAGGGCATTAGACTAAGTGACATAAGATGACAGACCCCAACCTCTCCCCTGCTGCCAGGCTTCTAGGCCTGTGGAGAGCCCAGCAGGCCAGGTACTGTGGCCTTGTGTGTTGTGCTAAATTTAGATATGGGGTGGGGTGAATGGAAATGAAATGACCGTTCAGATGTAATCCAGTCTGAAATCTATTCCTACAACATTTTCTACCAACATCAAATGAGTCCTTCATCAGGCATGATTTTTACAGAGTAGCGTGGGTCAAGCTGAACAGACTGAGATCTGGATACAGGTGCTTCAAAACAAAACTGTACAAGATGAACATCTTGGACAGCTCCCTATGGGAATACAGTGTTCACAATCAGCACAGGACTTACTTGAAAGCTGAAATCTTTACAAATGCCCAAATGGCATAGATGGAATCCACACACTGAGTGATACCAGGCAGGGATTCATAGTTGGTCGGAGGGAACAAGGTGGGAGGTGGAGTTAGAAAAGGGAGCTTCGCTGACTTCTGTCAGTGGCAGAGCTGGCCCAGAACTTGGGAAGATCACATGAGCTCTGGCTAAAGCTAGAGTGCCATCCTGGGAGGCAGGGTGAGCAGGGTGTCACAAAGCCCCATGAGTTGCCAGCAGAATGAGTTGCGATGGGATCTGGTGCAGATGTTCATTACAGCACTCTAAGCTACAGCACATCTGATCCCACATCCATCCATCTATCTTAGAGTGGATCCACAATTTTTACAGCCCTCTATGTGCCCTGACTGTCTGTTTGGTTACAGGTGTTACACATTTTCTGTGCACTTACCATGCAATAAGTGTAACTTCTGTAGCTGGCCTTAGACTAACTGAATCAGAGATGCATAAGTTTTCATGAGCTAGAGTTCACTTCATCAGATGTTTTTGTTAGTCTCTTTTTTTTTAGTAAATCAAAGTTCTTTGTTGGCTATGAGAAGCAGAAACACCTGGAAAGAAAACTACTTGCAGCCTTGCGTCAGCCTTGTCTTATATAGCAACTCCTAGCAGTTAGTACTAGATGAGGGGAAGAAATTACAGGCATTTGGTATATAAGGATCATCATAGCGTTTTATTACAATACCCTTTTGGCTTAACAAACACACCCACATTCTTTTAAAACATGCTGGAACACCTTATTTACACTGCTGATAATTTGTAGATGTCATACTGCCTATGTAGGGTCCCACAAAGGCAGAAGAGCATTTATTAGTGTTAATACCTGACAGAAAGTAAAAGACTGTCTTACCCTTCAGTTAAAACAAAGTCACCATGTCTTGCCTTTCTATGGTTTTTAAAAAGTCCCTATCAATGTACCTGCCTGGTTTTAAGGGAAAATTAAACTCTTTGGAAATTAGGGACAAAAGTCAAAAGTCAATAAAATAGTAGTGGAGAGACTGCAAGAGTTTGCTGTAAAACTTGAAACTTTACAAGACACACCATGTAAGGAATAATTACTGCAATAGTATACTGTGACTCCATTGTGGCTTTCTCAGTAGCTGGTTGTGAGATCAGCATGGCATCACTTTTCACACTCATGTAAAGCAAACAACTGGGTAGGGCCATACTATGTTACCAATACGTTAGGTTGGAACCCTAGATTCTAATGCAGGTCACTGCAGGTTTTAAGTCTTGCTGAGCTCATATGAAATTATCTCTTTTAATAGAAATTTATTTAAATTCATTCATTAAACTCAACTGTGGAGATTACCCAGGAATGAAACACACTATAGATGGCAGTGAAGATGAATTGGGGAAGCAGTTTTTTATTTGGGGAGTATACATCCCACAGAAAAATTACTAACAACGTGCACTATACAACTGAATGGCAGAAGGCATAGATTCATAGATTCATAGAAATAGGGCCAGAAGGGACCTTGTAGATCTTCAAGTCTGACCCCCTGCCCTGGGCAGGAGAGAAAACCGGGCTCAGATGACCACAGCCAAGTAGACGTCTAGCCTCCTCTTAAAGACCCCCAGGGTACGAGCCATCACCACTTCCCTTGGAAGTTGGTTCCAGATCCTAGCTGCCTTTACTGTGAAGTAGTGCCTTCGGATGTCTAGTCTAAACCTACTCTCTAACAACTTGTGGCTCTTATTCCTTGGTATCCCAGGGGGCGCTAGGGGGAACAAGGTCTCTCCCAAACCCTGCTGGTCCCCCCTAATGAGCTTATAGACAGCCACCAGGTCCCCCCTCAGCCTTCTCTTGCGAAGGCTGAACAGGTTCAGGTCCTGTAGCCTCTCTTCGTAGGGTCTGCCCTGCTGTCCCCAAATCATGCGGGTGGCCCTCCTCTGGACCCTCTCAATGCTATCCACATCCCTCCTGAAGTGCGGCGCCCAGAACTGATCACAGTACTCCAACTGCAGCCTGACCGGTGTCACAGAGGGGGAGGACCACCTCCCTGAACCTGCTTGAGATGCATCTGTGGATACACGACAAGGTATGGTTAGCCCTACTGGCCGTGACCTCACTTTGTCAGCCCATGTTCATCTTGGAGTCAATAATGACTCCAAGATCTCTTTCTGCCACTGTGCTCTTGAGAAGGGAGTTTTCCAGCTTATAAGTGTGCTGCTGGTTCCTACTGCCCAAGTGCAGCACCCTGCACTTGTCAGTATTAAAACCCATCCTATTTTCATTAGCCTACCCCCATAACCTGTCCAGGTCCTGCTGTAATCTGTCCTTCCCTACTAGCATGCCCACCTCACCCCAAATCTTGGTATCATCAGCAAACTTAAACAGGCTGTTTTTTACCCCATCGTCCAAGTCACTAATAAAGAAATTGAACAGTGTGGGCCCAAGGACCGAGCCCTGGGGGACTCCACTGCCCACTTCCCTCCAGGTCAAAAAAGACCCATCCACCACTACTCTCTGAGTACAACCCTTCAGCCAATTTGCAATCCATCTGACTGTGTAGGCATCAATGCCACAGTCACCTAGTTTTTTAATGAGAATGGGGTGGGAGACAGTGTCAAAGGCCTTGCTAAAGTCCAGAAAGACAACATCCAATGTGACACCTGCATCCAATGCTTTTGTGACCTCATTGTAGAAGGCAATCAGGTTGGTCTGACAGGACCTGCCCCTAATGAAACCATGCTGGTTGCCCTTGAGCATCATCCCTGCTGCTGGCCCTTCACAGATGTGCTCCTTGATAATCTTCTCAGAGTTTCCCCAGGATTAAAGTAAGACTAATGGGCCTATAGTTGCCTGTGCCCTCCCTCGTTCCTTTTTTAAAGATGAGGACCACGTTGGCTTTCTTCCTGTCATCTGGCACCTGGCCCGAGCACCATGAGCACTCATAAAGCCGTGCCAGGGGCCCCGCAATAACCTCTGCCAATTCCCTCAGCACCCTGGGGTGGAGAGCATCTGGACCTGCTGATTTGAACACATCCAGCCCCTCCAGAAGCTCTCTAACCTAGTCCTCCCTGACCTTAGGCCTGGCAGCATTTCTCCCGAGTCCATCAGGGAGTCTTGGTCAGGGAGTCCTGGTCCCTGCACAAGAAAATGGAGGCGAAGGATTTGTTAAAGAGGTCTGCTTTCTCCTCTGGTAAAACCGCCAGATTACCAAGCATATCCTGCAGGGGCCCCACATTACCCGGTGCCAGGGGCATGCATGGTAGAGCTGTGATCTAAACACAAAATGCTACCGAAGCACAGAACCACCACAATTACAGATACAGGCTTAGTACATGGATAACGTTCAGGTAAGCAAATAGTGTACTTCTCCTACTTTGTTTGCTGAAATCTCAGTGGCCACAGAAAAAGAACGCTTCAGTGGAAGCGGGAGAATGAGATGACCAAGTCTTTCAGCCCGGTACATACTAGCCATTAAGGAAAATTAGATGCATTTTTGTATATTTCAGGACAAATGACAGCTCTGGGATACCACAGCTTCTGGTTTCCTTAGTACCATTCTGGATCCGTGTTCATGGGAAAGATTTTGACCAGGAGGTGTCTAGGAGAAGCTAATGTAATTCCAAAATTGTGATTCAGATTGTTTTCTGAAAGAACAGGAGATTTATTTATTTATTATGAAAACAGGAATTCTTGACAGGTGTTAATGAGTATTACTTAAGACACAAATCCAAAGGTGACAACTAGAAGCTACCAAGATTTATTCCACTCGAGCTGGAAGTTTTGGAACTTACGAACAACAGATAAAAAATGCAGCATAGTGTGCAAGTTATAAAGCAGCCTTGTAAATTGGGCATGTCAAATACACTTTTAGAAAGATGATAATTTAGAAATAAACTACATTTTTCAATGAAAACTGCCAAGTTCTTTCTCCCGTTGCAGGCAAGATCTTGCTATTTCATATTCTATATAAAAGTTGCCTTGATCCTAAAGCCTTGAATCCTGAACTAAAAAAAATACTTCAAATGGCAGTTTTAGCTATTAGACATTTTGCTTCATGAGTGAAGGTTTAATCTAGTACCACACAATTTTGGGTACAAGCTTTATTAGCAGCATTTTCTAATATTTGTGTGTATGTCCCCATTGGACCTCTAAATAAAGTCTGGATAAAGGCTGTAAAGGTAGTAAACCTGCAGCTACAACTATAATTATGAGGATGTAATAGTGTTTATGAATGACTTGCTATGAGTCATTCATAAACATACGTCTTATTAAACATTTATTCCAAGTTATTTTTATATAACTTTGGCCATTTAGATGTCACTAAAGATTATTCTTTTAAGTGAATTATAGAGCAGCAAGGAGCATTTGGGCTTTGAAAGAAAACCTAGCAAGGGGTCATTCTATAATGATTCAGGAAAATTTACCATATTGTTATGGAGCTTTAGTAATGCAGCAATTAAAGGAGGAATACACCTAAGAGTGAAAGATTCTAGTAAAAATATTTAGCCACTTCAGAAAAACCTATCAGGGCTATAGAAAAATAATGCTAAGCCTTAATTTGGGGAATTGAACATTTCCACCCACATTTAGACGATGTCAGATTCACTATGATAAATGACCACAGATCTTTTTAGCAGCTAATGGCTAAACACGATCCAAATGGAACTATAGCCAGATGGCACATGTGATTACTGGAATATGACTTTCAGATAAACCACAAACCTGGATGAGCTAATATAGTTCCAGATGCATTAACTCATAATCCCCAGGAAGAAAACATTTCAAATGAAGGAAGGACAAGGAATCTTTTTCTTGACAAGCCCTAATGGCTATGGTTAATCCTCATCCTGTTGAAAGATATTTACCTAGAGAGCAGAGAAACTGCATCAAAAAGTCAAGACAAAGGACCAAATTAAAAAAAAAAAAAAACTACTGCAAAAGCAAGCAATTCAGCCACACCCTGAGCACTATAAATATATTAGGATATAGG
The DNA here is from genome assembly GCF_001723915.1 of Gavialis gangeticus. Taxonomy (NCBI): domain Eukaryota; kingdom Metazoa; phylum Chordata; order Crocodylia; family Gavialidae; genus Gavialis; species Gavialis gangeticus. The sequence continues at coordinate 23,435,568 of NW_017728998.1, read as the reverse complement.
AAATGTCCACCCTGAGGGAAGTGGAGGATAAAAGCATCTTTTGGAATTCCTTTCTCTTTATTGTTAATGAACTGGTCCCAAAAGAGCTACGTTACAGCCAATACTTCGGTAGAGATTGTTTACTTATTCTTTTCGTCCCAAAAGTTTCAGTGTCTACTGCAATATGTACAAGGTAACAAAATTATTTCCAGTATTACTGGCTATGGGATTTTTATGTCTATAGTGGTTCTACATGCTGTTTTGTCATTAAAAAAACAGAAAAACAACTGGGGGGAGGCAGTGGCTCCAATGGTCGGTACAAGGAAGTAGGAATCAAGATTGCTGAATTCTATCCCTGGCCCTACCATTGACTTACCATGTGACATCAGGAAAGCTATCAGCTCTATGTGCCTCAGTGTATCCAGAGATCACCCAAACATGAAGCATTTTTATTACTGCAAAATGTTCAGGAATGCCCTTCTCTTTATGACTAGCTTTCTAACAATTTTCTATTGAAACTTTGAGATACAGGCTATATTGGTTAATTTTGGTGTAGTTTTGTTTCTCATTTGATTGATTTGGGCCATACATAAATACTGTATGAATTTAATATATTCCAAATGTTATTTCAGTGAATATTTGAGTATTTATGCTTAAATTTTGCTGTTTAGAAACAACAGACTTAGTAAAGTTTAACTGTTCCATATCTGTAAAAAACAAATACAGGATAAAGGATACAAACACTTAAATCATAATAGTCTCTGTATGAATGAATAATTGGGGCAATTTATTCAACTAATTACTCAGCTCCAATCCTTACACAAACTCAAAGAGATGTTGTTTTAAGGGTTAATTAATTAAAATTCACAGAGGTTATTATCTGAAAACTGCTAGGTAAGAGTTTAGTACTGTTTAGATTAAATGTTTTGCTCTAGGGCAAAACTGTATATGACTTCAGCTAAACATTATATACTCTGGCCAAGATGTTCCAAGCTCAGGCCCTACCCTGCTCAGTGAGGTAAATGGAACTGTTTCCATTATGTTAAAAAAATTTTAAGCTGCCTCAAAGTGTCCATTATTAGGGTCCAAATTTAGGTCCCTAAATAGGAAAAACCTAATTTCAAAGGTGGTAAGCACTTGCGATTCTCACTTATCTCAGTGGAATGTATGGAGGCTTAACACCACTGACAATAAGGTCATTTTTCATTTACCTGAGTAAATATAGAGGTACAAAGTGACCCTCTTCTTTCAGTTGCAACCATTGCCCCTCTTATCTGTGCTTTTACTACCTCAAAATGGGCCTTTTTTAATGTGCCCTCCATGACACACCACCAGACAACCATTTAGGGACTGAAGCTGGTGCAGAATGGAGATACTCGCACAGTGATTGAGGTACAGGACAGATTTGCACTGACTGTCCATCAGTCTCCAGGTGCAGTTTAAGGTGTTAGTTATGACCAACAGAGCTTTCTCACCATCTGACTGGAGTGTCCCTCTCTTTCTCTTTGCCTTTATGCCACATCTGTGATCAACATAGGATGACCATATGGGAGAATGGGAAAGCTGGAGGACCCCCCCACGCTAATCAGTGGTACTGCTGCAGGTTGAGGGGGGGATCATGGTTTGCCAGGCAGGCAAGAAGCAGCGGTGCCTGGCCTTGTGCCCCGGGATTTCTGGGACACTCATTTTAATTCTCACCACCTGCCTGGGACTGTCCAAAATCCAGGACTGTTCCAGCTAAACCAGGACATATGGTCACCCTATCTGGATCTCCCTCATTGAAAAAAAGTGAGCGGGCAGCCGCCAGGCCTTTGTGAAAAATCCAAGATTCTGGAACTTGCTCCTCTCTGTCTCAAATAACCCACATTTGATAACTTTCCAGGAACCAGCAAAAGCATCTGTTTCATAGGGTCTCTTGAGAGAGCAGAGGATGTGCAAGGGGTAGGAGACTCGGGGGCCAGCCAGCCAACTTCCCGTGGAACTAGTTTTAGAGCTGCTGAGGTTTAATTTAATTGAATTTACTGTGTAATTAATTGCATTAGGCTTCAAGAGACTTGGCCAGGCATCTTTAATACTTTCAATCTAAACAAATGCATAAATAACAAATAAATAAAGTTTGTATCTGGATTTGGGGCCAGATTTCTAAATTCAGGAATGTTTGTACACAGCCCAAGCGTTACTTTACACACAAGTCAGAAATACATACCTGATGAAAACAAGAGAGTTTATGGATCAAAACAAGAATTCTAGCACAATTAAAACCATGCCATAAAGTTAAACACCTGATGGGTGAAATCCTGGCTCTGTTAAAGTCAAAGGGAGTTTTGCCATTGACTTCAAAGGGGCCAGTATTTCACCTGCTAGTGATCATCTGCAGGTAGAAAAAGGCTTGATCTAATATATAAGAATCCACTACAGATTTTCCAACAGTGGAAGGAATTGAAGTTTTCCATCAAATCCAACTCTAGCTACTGTACAACGGCAACAGTGACACTGTTTTAGGATGAAGAGAAAGAAATTATCTATACAATATGACAATGAAAGTGTTTATACAGCAAAAGAAGTGAAATATTTGACCTTTTTATCATATATGAATTAAGACACTATATGAAAACCTTATTGAATTCTTATGGATTATGCATTCAAAAAGAATCAGATTAGTTCAGTTGGATGAAAATGTAATAATCAAGTCAACAGAATAAAGCAGTTTCCTCAGTTGCTGCACATCTATGTAGGTGTGCACAGGAGTTGCTAAATACCTACTCAGTGCAGGTGGGGAAAATATAAGCTAGCAATGCTTGCTGCATCACTCAGTTGGGAATAGAGCCAGATCATCCTTAGCTTTTCCACTAAACATTTATGTATACAACAGCAACATTAACTTTTATTGTGAAGGAGAACTAGGGCAATCTGCTGGTAGGAGGAAAACCACGGTCAACTTTCTTCAGTTTACTATCACATAAGAAAGTAGTATATGAAAGGTCTTTTTTCACAGTCAAAGAAGAGAATACCAGTGATCACAATGCAGCTGTCTGAGGGGAATACATGATAAAAATCACAGCCCTCTTGTGAAGTAATGGCAGCTGTGTTATTGTACATTGAGCCAATAGTTTTTAAAAGAAACTAATAAAATAAGCTCTGTAACAGTGACAGAAAGAATGTTAATTCCCTTTCCCTACCACAGTCTGTAGTTTTGAAAAGGAAAAACGAACAGCCCAATAAATGAAACTTAAAGAATGTCAGCTCAGAAGTTCCCTGAAAACAAAACTTGAAGAAGAATTATCATTTGTTGTGTTTCTTCAGTCAACAAAGAAGTGAATTGCAGAAGGAAATGGAACCAGTAAATGGTGATAAAATAAGAAATGGCATGCTGCTATTTAGTGCCTAACAAAATAAACGGGCAGATAAGTGGGCAGAAATAACTTCTTGTATTTTTATAATTTTGAGTTCTGTCTATTATGGGCCAAATCCAGATGTCTTTATATTCACACACTTCTTCCAGTTAAATCAGTACCCTTATGTCCATCTGGGAACAGCAGGAGGAGGCCTAGGGTCCTCCATTAGCAATAGCTAGTGCCACTGGGCAAATGAGACAACACTCTGCAACAAAAGCAGCAGATGCATCATGGTGTCAAGATATAAATCTATTACTGTTTTGCAACTCTCGGCAGATCGAATTCAACAGAACGGGCCTAATTTAGGTCTGGTGTAAGTGGGTTTAAGTCCAAGTGGATTTCAATGAACATGCACTCAGTCAAAGTTATGCTAATATCTACTTTCCATTCCTCTCCCTTTTCCCTTATGTCCAAACTCATGAAAACTAAAAAGATGTTTCCCCACAGGACAGATGCCCTGCCTCATAACAGAGGAGCTAGGAATGACTGCTTTCTGTTACACCTTCCTCTGAAAGTAATTCAAGCCAGAATTCATTTAGAAAAGACTTTTCAACAATTATATTTTTTCATTACCTTTGGTATTTCTTTGTGATGGAAAGAAGATAACTTCTGCATCCCAGTCCAAAAGCTGAGCATTACTTTCCTTCTTTTCAGAGCTAAAAGGAAATTTAAAATGGAGAAAATGTTTAGACCGGAACTTGGAGCATGCACTATTCTCTTCTCCCAAAAGTGTGCTAATTGCTGAACAATGAGATATGTATTTATCTCAGAGCCTCCACTGACAAGGGGGCATCCTAGAACATAAATCATTAATGATTCACCAGTATTTGGGGGGCTACTGGTGCCTTCCCCAAAAGAAAATCAATGGCCACCCATTTTTTTTTATTGGAGAAGTGGAGTTCTGTTACAGAAATAAAATAATTAGTTCAGCAGTTTAGCAGTGAAGTTTTTTAGTTTTGTTTTGTTTTTAAACTACCCACATCCTCTTCCCTTCCGCGTTTGGTTAACAAGAGATAGCAGCCTTGTTAAACTTTATTCATTTGAATAAAAGGAAACAATAACTTTTCCTGTAAAGGTTGAAAGGTAGCTTTGGAGTGATTGAACTTTCAACTGTGTGACTTGTCAAACAGGCTGATGTAAATAATTGGGAAGCAATTGATTAAAGGAACCAAGGGACTGGAAATTGATTGGAAAGTGATGGGTGGACTGCAGTGATTGAGAGCTTTGACTTTCAGCTTTAACATTTTTAATTAAAACCTTTCTGCATGAGAATTTCTTTTTTTTTTCTTCATTTTATAAGTGCCCAAAGTTTGAATCAGATTGGAAGATAAACTCCATGAGAGGGGACCCAGCTCTGGAGTATTTCAGTCTACAAGAGAGGACCGTCCTACCTGCAATCTAGCAATATCAGGAGAGCCATGAGTAATCAGAGGGGAGGAAGGGGTAGGAGAATTTAAAGGAGGGGAAGAAGCAGTGGTATACCAGGGAAAAGAACACTGAAAAAAAATGAAAAAGAAGAGCAGATGATTCTTCTGAGGAGTTGGGGTTGGGTTTTGTTTTGTTTTTAAATCAGCACTGAAAATTCGATGCATATAATCTTCTTATGGAATTTGCTTTATATGAATGCTTTGAATTCAGATAAAACTTTGATTTCTTGTCTCTATAATTTCCAGTCCCTCCACCTTTGCCTCTCTCTTGCCTATTTCTCCTCCTACCTTCTAAGCATCCCGTGTCCAGTGTCCACTGCATCTTCTTCAAGGCTGCCCCACAGGCCTTTGAACTCTCAGCCAGTCTAGGCCCCTTATGCACCCTTGCAGCATTGAAGTGCTATTCTATTTATCATTGTGCGAAGAATGATATTTCTTTTTATATCAGATTTCTACTCTTTAAAAGAAAACAAACCATGTGCATTTTACTTAATCAGCATACATCACACACTTATTCAATATTTTCCATACTGGGTATACGCAGCATATGCATGGGGTCTGAAACAAGAGAAGGAGAGTGAAGAATATTTGTAAAATATTAGTAACATATATTTAATTATTCTTGATGTATGTATCAAATTAAAATTATCTCTGGTATATCTGTCACAAATGAAAGACTACTTAGATGGTTTATAGGCCCAAAGTCCTCCAGGGAGTGCCACAAATTCACAAGATGTCCCTAAGTAATGAATTCTCTATTTGAATCTCTGATTTAGTTGAAAGCTGTGGAAAAATCACATGAAGGCTGGCAGACAGTTCCTATTGACTATGCATCTGAGCATGTTCTCCTTCATTGTTTATTCTAGCCAATGTATGGAAATACATTATACTGATGAAATATATGTCTAATACTCTAATTTTAGACAGCAGTGTGTGAACAACTGGTGTGTAGGAATCAAGCTTTTCACTCAGGGACAAAACATGTCCTATTTTACTTATCTCTAAACATAGGCACCTTAGACATAGATACTTGATATTTTAGAAGACTTCAGTATCACAAGACAGCAATTGTTCTCTGTAGGTGCTGCTATGCACATGTGGAGCTTGCATTGTAACTATCACCACTTTTGGTTTTTACAGCACCATAGATCATAAACTATGGCAGTGCAGCTGATCATCATTTTTTTTATAAAACTTATTTTCCACAATAAATGAATTTTACACACACACACGCACACACTTTATGTATATATGTTTTAAGGGCATTCATCTCAGACTTAGTCAAACTTTCCATAAAATATTTTCAATGATTGCAAAAAGAAAAATAAGTTGTACTTTGTCCTAACATCACTGTTGTGTGATGATATTTGCATTTTGTTGAGACCTTTCCACTTTAACTTCAAAATCTTGATTCAACATTTTCTCTTCCATTTTGACTATCATTTTGTTTCAAGTTTCTATTTTGTTTTGACTTCAGCATTTCAACCCCTGTTTCCAATTTCAGTTTGACTCAGTACTGGAACATTCCACTTCTGTCCCACGTCACTCTGCATATTCTTTCATTAGATGAGTGTACATTGTTTCCTGCTGCTCCAGTGTAGCTGCATAAAACTACGCCTGAAGTCAGCCTTGCCTCGTGACTGAAGAATTCTTGTCTGTTTGACACTGCTTGGCTGCAGCCCTAAAGCAGAGCTAAGTCACTGCATCTTTGATGAAAGAAACAAAAAAAAAAACCTGTAGTTTTTGGAGAGGATTCTTCCAGCATAGCAGGACAGTCAGCATCCCCTTTTCTGACCCCCAGCTATGTACTACTGTATCGGCAGCAATTATTCACTGATGCCATCTCCTTCCTATAATCCTCCATCACTGTTCTACCTCAATTACTTTATAGTAACTGTCCCATAAAATAACAGTCTGTTTCTGATGATGCTGCATTCAAGAAGCAGTGTCACCCCATTGCTTTTACATCTCTATTCCTTCACCCCAGTGGATCTACAAGTCGGCAGCAGATACACTGTACATCTAAGGATCCTTAAAGGCAGAATCCTTCTGAAAACTTGCTAAGCTCAGAAGCAGCTATGCTACCTGCACCTGAAGAAGTGATGTAAAAGAACCCGAGGAATGATCAGCCATTCAGTGCGTATGAGCAGCTACTCAGGGGGCTGTCATGGATGACAATCAGAAGTTATCATGGATGGCAGTGATTAGTCTATTTCCAATTTTCCAGCGTGGCACAGTGTTGCTTCTCTTTTGCCACCATAGCTGCAGAAAACTAACTAGATGCCATCGGTTGACTCTAAAACTATACTCCTCTTTTTTCTGTTCTGGAAAGGATGCAGCTCCAAGAGGTGGGATGGAGGGACAGTTGTCACTGCCTCCATCTTTGTTAAACATGGTTTAGATGGAAAAATTCAAGCGAAAGTAGATAGTTCATCCCAACTTAGCATTCATCATTAGCTACTATCCTCAAATCCCTTTCTGTCTAAGGGACAGGCTTTTGCATATGGAACAAATTCCATCTTGATGACACAGACTTTATTACTGTCTTGTGCCAGTTATGTGACTGTTTGGGTCTGGTCCCCAAAGGGATGGAGATATCAGTCATGAGAACAAGTAAAATGCTGATCAGTACAGAACACTGGAGCTCAGTTTCTTAAAAAACAAAACATGGAGAAAATATTCAGAACTTTAGTACAATCCTGGTTTCTGGTTGAATAGTTTCTATTTCATGATTTCATTGATACCTGGACTACAGTTTCAACTCCTCATCAGTTACATTTACAATAATGTATATGAATGCTCACAGCTATATAGGACAAGTAAAGGAAAGACCTTATTCACAAAAATGCTGGGCCTACATTGAATCTGGCCAACAAAAGATATTTTTCCAAGCAATGTAAAAATATTAAACCACTACCAAATTCTTCTTACATATGCAAATATCCAGATATGAAAGAAAATTAAGTATGGGTAATAACTTGAGGCATGTAAAATGTTTTCAGCAAAACCTGAAATACTTGAGAAAACTGAGCTGAATTATCTGAACTATCTCATAATTGGCATCAACATTTTAGAACTATTTTTGCATGGTTTTCAAGGAGTTTTACATTTTTGCTTGTTTTGTTTCATTGTTTCCCAAACTAAAATAAAAATTAAAAGTATTGCAAATCAATTTTTTCAGGAAACCCAGCAAAACAAGAATGCCAAATTTTACCTCAATCTAAACTACAGGCTAACTTCTAGTTAAGTGATGTGCATTAGTGCAGTGTGAAGCTTTGGGTGGTGATTCAATTTGGAGGAGATTTGGCCTGATTCGGTGGCCGAATCTCTGAATCCAAATTGAATCAAGGGACCAATTTAAAGGTCCAGATTGATTCAAAGCTCTCCAAATCTTCGGAAATGATTCGGAGAGCTTTGATGATTTGGGCAATCCCCAGTGGCTGCAGCAGGGAGCTGCAGCTGACTCTGAGCTGGTAAGTACTAGAGGCAGGGGAGGGGAGGCTGAGGGGAGG
>NW_017728998.1:23414443-23427238 GCF_001723915.1 Gavialis gangeticus | reverse complement strand
AGGTGGAGGGGGGTGATCCCTGCTGCACCACACTGCCCCACACTGCATGGGGGGGCCCTGCCATGAGCCCCCCAATTCCCCTCCCTGCTCCCCCAGTCCCCACACGGGTGCCCTATATGGGCCAGCTCCAGCCCTGTAAGAAAAAAAAGCTGAGAAAAGACTCACCACTCCTGGTGCAGCCTTGGGGCTTTGGGGGCTCATGCAGAGCCCCCCACATGGTGCAGGGCAGTGGGGGTCAGCAGGGATCGCCCCTGCTGGCAGAAGCGGTGAGTCCAGGGGTTTGGGTGTTTTTTTTTCTTAAAGAACCAGAGCTGGCCCATGCAGGGCACCCATGGGGGGGGGTCTGGGGGAGTGAGGGAGGGTCCAGGGGTTCACTCAGAGCCCCCCAAGCAGCGCGGGACAGTAGGGGACAGCAAGGATCGCCCCCTGCCCAGCAGCACCCGCTGAGCCAGGGCTTTTTTTTCCAAGTGCTGGGAGCTGGGGCAGCCTTTGCCAGGCTGGGAGAGGGGTGGGGGATGGGCCTGGCCTGGCTGATTCAGAGAATCGGGACAGTGACCCCGAACTGAATCACTGTCCCCCGAATCGGTCGAATCTGAAGCGAATACTAGCCACTTCACACAGGCCTAATGTGCATATGTACATACCAAAACATGTGCACACTAACGGAAACACAAAACAAATATAATAACCAGGCCCTTACTTCTCGTGGAAGTTAAGGTGAGAGCACATCATCATCAGATCATACAAAGGGGCACAAACCGCACATAAAGTGTGATCAGGGGATGCACAGACATACACAGCTCACTGGACAGAACAATCTCAGATCCAAGGGCCAACCTTCCAAATAATTCAGATAAAGCCACAGAGCAACATAGCCTTCTTCATTGCACGCCCCAAAGTCTCAGGACAGCCAGCAGCAGAGAGGAACTAATATCAATGAGAAGAGAAGATACGAATCTGCTTATTTCTACCATGATAAAAAGTCTCATCCACTGATTTGCCTCTTTTGGCCAGAGTACTCTAAGGCAGTTCACATCCATGTACATACCTAATGGTCATTCAAAATATTTTTCCTGATTGTGCCCCAAAATAAGTTCTCACAAAATGTTTTGTGACCTATTTCCATAGTAAGTGGATTCCACGTCTATATGAAGGTGTGTTAACCCTTTGTAATGATTTCCACAAACTGCCCTAATTCAGAAATTGAATATTATGCAATCTCTAAGGAGAGAGGTCTTAAAAAAGAAAAAGGCCTATGTGAAAAAACAATCAAAACTCTTCATCAAACAACACGTAGCAGAAATTATTTTAGAGGACTATTTCATTCTGCATTTAGGTGTTTCTCATTATCAGACTCTCTAGTGCATGGATTAGTAGCAATTCTCCTGTTCCAAAGCTTTTGTCATTAACAACATCCCACCTACAGCAACCTCTGTTAGTCAATAATAACAGCTTATTTAAAAATAGCAGCATCAACTTGTTTGCACTGTTATTATCTGTGCATGGCTTATTTCCCCACAAGACTCTGGGAGTGTGTATAACCTGCTTTCTCTTGGGCTTCTCTCGTTCTTTCTCTGAAGCCTATTTTAGGATCAGGAGAAGAGACAGACATATCTTTAGCAAATACTAGTAATGTAATTGCAAGGCTGTTACAGTCTTCGATAGTAAAATATAGCAGTCAGAAGCAGCTGTATATTCATTAGTCAATAAAGTATTACCACACGTTTTATTGAATTGTAACCCTATTTTTCCTTGATGAAGACCTTGTGTAGCTTTCACCTTCGTATAAATCTGAGTGATTAATTCAGCATTCATAGTTGGAATAAGAAAAGGAGATTCAGGCCAAATTCCAATCCAACCTTCAAGTATCATCTCGCCTCCTCTCCCATCAAGATCAGTTATTTAATTTCATTATAATGTAGCTTTAAAAACAAATAAACAGCGCTAATGACAGAATCTGTAGGGCTGTACCTTGTCCACATATGACTAACATGACAACACCAGATCCAGGTAGATGGATTTATCTGTGAATACATTTAGAGATTCAATAGGAATTGTGAGACAGCATAAAGCCAATTTTTTTTGCCAACATACTGTGTCTTAATCTGTAGATTAACATAAATAATTATTATAATACTGTACTGCATTGGAATTTGCTTAACGCTAATTGAATATAACACTAGCAAGTACTTCTTATATTTCTTCATGAATTAAGGTTAAGCCATCTGTTTTGTGACAGAAATCTAGAATTAAAGCAGAAGAAACAATTAATGTTATAATTATGTGTTCCTGAACTTATATTCAGAAGCATTGGCAAATTATTGTCAGAATATTTGCATACAAGCTGAACAATTAAGTTGTCAGCTGATTCTATTTTTTTTTAAATGGCTAATTTTTTAAATCCATTTTGTTATCAGAGCTAGTCAGAATTTTCAACGCTGCTTCATTGCTTAATTTAAAATAGCATCAGTAGGAGATACATTAGCTAAAAGAAGAAGAGAAATACATTGATATTTTTAGTATTTTCTCTTACTCTCAAGGTATCTGACAGTTCTGGAAAGTGAATTAATAGCATGCATGGTAAAAGAATGGTAGACTTACTGTCAACTGAGAGCTGCAGCAAAACCTTGGCTCAGTAACATTAGAGGAGGTAGTATTTGATCACAGTGCTGGTACTATATTTTTTCCTAGCCCAGCAAACTAATAATTCGTGGTTTATTAAAACAATATCATTAAAGTTTTTTTAAAAAATAAGAAACATTTGACCTAAAAAGAGAAAATAAATTCTTTGTTTCTTATACATATAGGCTGAATATCCCAGTAATAATAATAATAAAAAATTAATAGCAATGCTCTTTTCATGAGGAGAACCCTCTGAAAACTGTATCCCAATTTCCTGCAGACACTGAGTGTCAAATTGAGATATGCTACACGTGAAAATTCAAGCCCATTTTTGTCCAGTTTTACTTCTGCTTTGCCCTGATATTAGCAGACTTGATGGCTCTAAGAAAAAAAAACATAATTTATGTTGTAGGATATATTGGCAACCATTTTTTATCTTAAATTAAACAATTGGATCTTTGGAAATGCTATCTTTAGGGTTTTTCTGTCTTTTTTTTTTTAATTGACCCATTATTTTGCTTGCTTTCACTTCCATAACCCCCTACTGCAAACAAGGATGAGCATGCTACCTGGACTTTCTTTGATGAATAGTTTTAATTAAAGTATTCTGTACCATAAGTATTTTAATGTTACAGACAAACCAAAGGTATGCAGTAATAAATTAAATTACACATTTAAATTAATCTATAAATATGCTATACAATTGACAGGATATTTTTAAGATTGGGAATAAGACATGGATTGCTAATTATGACAATTAAATATCATAAGCAAAAATAAATGACAATCAATATCCTAGAACCATTTTGCAAAAAAAAAAAGGAAATATAACATCATTTAGATGTCTATAAAAGTGAAAAATTACTAGCAAGTTGAAATCCTGATTTTTCTATTGTAATAAAATGATAAGCAGTAGCACATAATACTTTTCATCACTCCTAGTCATAAATACTGTACATACGCTGTCCCAACACAATTTACCATGGGATTCTATTTAGGTCTATTATGTTCAGGATAACAACATGTTCAATTTTTACCAATAAAATTTTCAGCTTTTTTGTTCACTAAGGGCCTCATCTAGAAACCACTGAAGTCAATAAGAACCTTTCTCTTTTAATTCAATGACATTTGGAACAAACCCTAAATTAAAAAAAAACAGAATCATATTTATAATGGCAAGTTATATACTTAGTTAACCAGATCTGTTTCAGGGCCTGATTCCACGCAAGTCCTTACTCAGGAAAAACTCCAACTGCTTACCTTAGCAAGGAAAATTGGACCAGGCATTAGCCCCTATGGCACAGTACATTTACCTGGAATCCTTTTAATAATTAGGTTTTCATATCATAAGAATATTACAAGCCGGCCAAAAAGATACAGTGCTATTTAGTCCATAAAGTTTGGTTAGCAGGTAGTAAATCAGTAAATTGGGTGAAAGCCCATTAAAATATTGTCCCATAGTTATTTGTTTTAATAATATTAACATCATGTTGTAGATACAGAATTTACAGTGCTCCATTTACTAGAGAACATATTTATTATTAACAGGGTAAAGGTAAAAAAAAAAAAAAAACAACACACCAAAACCTGAAGATAGTTACACTTTCTCCTTCATTCTTCAAACAGGAATTTGGGCTAACACGCATTACTGTATGCATATTAAAAGCCAATTCTGTCTTTCAATCAGATATTTTCCTCTAATTAAGGCATATTCACTTTTTTGCTAATTAGGTATTCTTTGTTGCACAATGTTTGCTCTAATCTTTCAGAATCTCTCTCAATATCCAGTCATTGCCTTCATTACTGGCTCTCCTAGAATCCAACCAAAGCATGTTATTTTTTTCTGCTAATTATATCCTCATTTACAGATTGTTGCCTTCTCTGATTGGCTCTTTAAACCAGTTGCTATGACTTCATTAGCAATGTCTTCTGACCCTGTTATTTCTTGTGACAGGATTTGCTCCACTTGTCCTGTGGCACTGTATCCCAGGGTCACTCTTCTCCTGGGTTGGAATAGTGTCAAACAGGAGAGGTTTAGGGCAGAGAAAATCACTGCTGAAGTTGCTAATTACTACATGCAGCAATAGTACAAATTAATGCTTCTAGCAATTTAAAAAAAAATGAGTGTCTTAATGGTGTCATTAACAGGTTAGTTTCATTTATAAATGTGCTTGACAAAAAAATACCAAGGTGTAGTTTGTTTTAGCTATTGTAATCCCTCCATCAATGAGGTGTTTTAATGTCAGGTGGGTTTGTTTATCATGCTATGTTGTTATAAAATGGCTGCATAAAGGATTTCAAAACTAAATGATCTTAGAGGTAAATTTCTACATAGATTGTCCTGTTTTCACCTTGAATTCTAAAATCTCCCGGTATATTAATGTTATGATTTTTAACCAATTCCAAAGAAGCAGTAGTCGTCTTAAAATAGCAAGATAAAAATCTTCAGGCATCTTTTGAAAAAGTATTTTAACTGATTACACAAGAACAGCATATTAAGGGATAATTAAAATGTATGAAACTGCAGTGAAGTAGTGATAACATGTTTATAATAAGCTTGAGAGTGATATGACATTATAATTTTCATGGGGTGCAAATTGCGTATTTTATTAATTGTGTTCCCCACTTTTAGGCTCTTACAAATCTGAATAATCCATTACCAGAACCATAGATTCATGAATATAGCACATAGAGTTTAACACAAGTTAGTTAATATGAAAAACGCTGTATCTAGTTGTTTGCAAAATTACTTTTGTTGATTAAAAGGCTCTTCAGAACTTCCGGCTTGTGAAAGGGTTTTAAATTGTCTAATGCTGATTGTGATTGCTATGCAGAAAAAAGGCAATGCGAAGCAAACCATTATATCACTGAATCTTTGTTAAGCAGGCCTTGAAAGTGCTTGACAGCATAATTAATCTTGTGATATGAACAAAGAAACCAACTCAATAGTATTGAAGATGCTTATTAAAAATACTAAATACCTTTTTCCACTTAAAAACCTTTTGAAATAGTGTGGGAAGTGCCATTACCTTTTTTTGTTTTTGCAGTATTTTAGTCTAAAATTGATACAAGGGACACACTGCATGAGGAAAAGAATAAACTGGATAACAATAAAAAATAGTTTGAAAAACAATGCTCTCTGATTTGGAAAATCAACTAAGCCATCTCCAAACATTAAAAATTGTACTTCCATTACTATCAACTTCAGAAGTTATTTTAAATAATAATTGCTGGTCAGTCATGTTATGTTTTCAAACTAAATCTTAATAAAAATCATTTCTATTTAATTAAACTGCTAACATTAATCCTAATTGTGGTCTCCACCTGATATGGAGACCATATTGTGCAGATTCTGTAGCACAGATTATTCACCCAAGATTTCCTGATATAGTGGAATTATTTTCGGTACAGGCAATTCCCAAACGCACTGGAAGATCATGGAAGAAGAGATAGCTTGCAGTGGTTCTTACTGGAAGGGACTGTCCCCACACATGCACTATATAAAAAAAATATTTTTACTTTACAGAGAGAGGGGGTGAGAAAGATTTGCAAAGAATGCCACTGGACTTCAATAGAAGTTAGGTAGGTATACAACACCCCGAGACTCCTTTGAATATCTCAGCCATACAGGGCACATCTACATGAGGCGCTACATCACCACAGTGACAAGCTATGGCGACATAGCTCATCGCTATGGCAACATAATTTTGGCAGGCATTAACCCGTGATGCCGCCACTAACACACAATAGCAACAAGCTACTACGCAGTAGCTTGTAGCTACTATGCAGTAGGGTAAAAAATGACTCGTGTACTGCCAGGATTGCACAGTACCAGTGCAGTACCAACTGCGCAGTCAAAGGCATGTGCAGACATGCCCACAAATTTAAAACTAATGTTTAGAAAAATACGTACTTCGATGCCCCTCATCTTCCTTAAAAAATATCGTTATAAAAACTGATAACATTAACAATTCAAGCCAGAGCTATTCAATAGATGAAAGCATAATTATTCACCTAGGGCTTGATCCAGAAAGGACATCAGCAAAAGTAGGAAAAGAACAACACTAAGTTACCAATGGGCCTGACAATAGGCACTTTGTTATCCAAGAAAGGGGAAATGAACTTAGGAAAATGGGGTGCTGAAGGCTGACTTACTGGTCTGACCACCGTTTCTTGCATATGTTTTGAGACACTGAGCAGCCTGGCTGTGAGAAGTCTTCATGGCAAAATTTAAATGGCAGCTATCTGTTAGGGCTGTGTGAAGCTTTGGTCCCTGATTCAATTCAGTGGAGATTCAGCCTGATTCAGTGGCTGAATGTCCAAATCCGAATCCAATCAGAGGATCCTTTAATCTCTCCCAATAGAACTGGAACCCTCCAAATTGATTCAGAGAGATTTGGAAAGATTCGACGATTTGGACATAGACACAGCTTTAAATGTTTTTTCTGCATACCTCTAGGTAGCAGGGGCTCGGGAATGTTGCAATGCTGGGGTGCATGGAGTGTCCCACAGAAGCACAGGGGGGGTCCCCAGTGTACTTGGCACCAAACCCAGAAGTAGACCAGAAGCACTTACGGGCACTTCTGGGTCCACTGGAGAGCGCACAGGGGGCCCCCCTGCATACCCCTGGCTCAGCAACTGGTACCTCCTGGGCCAGGGGGGGCACTCAGGGTCTCCCCATGGCTGATCATCAAGCCAAGGGAATATGGGGGGGGGCAGTGTGCTCCCTGGAGGACGCAGAAGTGGACTGGAAGTACTTCCAGTCCACTTACAGGTTCGCTGCCAAGCACATGGGGGGCCCCCCACGCTCCTGTGGGATGCTCCATCCACCCTACCATCGCAGCATTCATAAGCTATGCCTTGTACCTCAAGGTATGTAGAAAAGGCATTTAAAGCTGTGTCTATGTCCGAATCATTTATTCTCCGAATCAGCATCAAATCTTCATATTCGGATT
This sequence comes from Gavialis gangeticus, assembly GCF_001723915.1. Taxonomy (NCBI): domain Eukaryota; kingdom Metazoa; phylum Chordata; order Crocodylia; family Gavialidae; genus Gavialis; species Gavialis gangeticus. The sequence goes on along the minus strand of NW_017728998.1, from coordinate 23,419,661 downwards.
TGGCTGAATCAAATCAGGGACAGTAATCCAAATCAACAAATCAATTTACTGCCCCTGATTTGGGCTGAATCCAAATCCAACAGGGCCTGTTTTGCACATCCCTACTATGTGTGTCATTTGCAGGTACAGAACTGTATTTAAACTATTATTCTGTGGCCCTTCCCAGTCTCAATCCCTACCACTTCATGTTCCTTTGCATTCACAAGTGATTTTTTTGTTGCCTGCAATATCATATTCCTTTACGTTATGCAGCAACTTCTTTGTACAGATCATTAACTTTATTTAGATTGTAAGATCTTTGGGGCAGAGAATCTTCTTGTTATGTTGGCCTCATACCTGGTACAATAGAAATCTGATCTTCGTTAAAGCATCTGAATGCTGTTCTTATATAAACAATTGACTTTACGTATCACTGCAATCAGCAATAATCAGCCTTTCCCACAAAGTCCATAAAAGGGATGTGCTGAATTCATAAAATGTTGGAGGATCTCTCGTTGCAGTCCCCAGAAGATTTATGAAATGAAAATCCTGTTAAAAATGGTACATATATAAATCAATAGATCAATCAATAGACTGATCAAAAGACCAACAGAAAGAATTTGGGCCATACTTTCTGTGGATTTTCTTCAACTTTAATTTGTTTTAATGTCACATCAACCCCAACAGGTTGCAAACAACTTTTGCTGAAATACCAATTCTTGGGCTGATTTGCTAGCGTGACTAAAGTAAAACATCCTGTGAAATAGCAACCTTCTGTTAGCACTGATTGTAGAAGTTAGTAAATAATTCTACTATAGTACTCTGGTACTATACAGTTCTTTCGAAACAATGGATTCTATTTTGTCTTCTTTCTATGTATAGTATTTCTCATTAATTTCAGCAGAGTGCCATATAAAAAACTGATAGCAAGATATAGCCCAATGGTTAATTAATGGTTTATTCCTTACAGAAATGTGTTGGAAGAGATTGAACCTAGAATTTGGGTCTAAAAATGCAGCAAGTGAGAAAATTTGCTTATTAAAAATGCGTATCTTCTCAACATACTTAAATAGCCTGAGATTATATCTAAACCGCTACTGCCAGCCACAGCAGTTTAGTTAATAAAGCAACCAAACCTAGTGAACAGTGCAACCTTTTTTAACGTATTTTCCTGCAGGGGTTCCCTGAGCCAGTCTTTGTCCACTGGTCAATAAGAAATTTATGGCTTTTCCAAACACTACCTCAATGCACTTTCTGCACTTATCAGAACCAGAATTTTACACTAACTCAGTGGCATGGATTTTGAACTTAAGGGTACACTCAAGAAAACCCATGAGCCATGCCTTGCATGTTTTTAGGAGGAGATGTTTAGCCATGGATGAAGTGTTCATTTCAACTTTAATAAATTCCTGAAATCATTTCACTTTAAAAGACTTACCAACTCACACAAAATGATCACCAGTCTTATAATTTGAAATCTTTCTTTTTAAGCTGTTCTTGAAGTCAGAAAAAGTTGACGTTTCTTATGATTTCTTGCCCTTTATAAAAAAAGGCCATTTTCACCCAATGCTTCAATAGAATGATAGGCACAGACTGCCTTTTGTTTGTATGGCAACTGTTTCTGCACAGCCCCTGCAAGATGTAGTGAAGATGACCATCATCTTCTTTTCCCAGTAGGGTTGAAGTCAGGATGCTCTGAGGTACATTGGCCAACCCTAAACACTTGGTATTTCTTAGGCAGGAGACAGTGAGGGAAGAGGAGAATGGGGAGCTGATGAGAATAAGACTGAGGAACTGTATGGGATGGAAAGACAGACGCATTGTAAGATGAAGGGGATTGATGGAGGGGATGCATGAGCTTATTGGGGCATACTCATTAATGCATAGATGTAACTTTGTTACCTGTAATTTGGAAGATAGCAGGTGTAGATTGGACCGGGTGTGCTTTATGGCAGTGTTCCCTGCTAGTGTGTGAGGTGGTGCAGGTGGTGCACGTGATGAGCAGTGGAGGATAGTGTAAGTAACAAGAAGGAAGGTGGAGTTGGATGCTTGTAAGGGTAGAGACTATGACAGATGCTAAGGGAAGAGAAGTATGAATAGGATAGGGTTGTGGTAGGATAGGGTAAATGAGGGGGCTGGGAATAAAAAGATATTAGGGTAAAGGTGTGAAATGGCAGTTTCTCTGCCCTAGAATACAGGACAGGATAAATGTAATTCCAGCACAATCAATCAGCCTTCGTATCTTTCAATACATGTCAAATAGTGTTTTTGGGTGGAATCTGCAATTTGTTCATAAAGGCACTTGGGCAGGAGCTTCCTCCCCACATTAACAAAGAGCAGACATATTTTTAAAAAAGGACAAATATTAATACTGGTTAAATCTAATGATTTTTTAGCAAACATCATGGGTTTTTGATATCCACTTCATGGGTTGGCAATACTTGAAACTCTTCTTGCGTTTGCATGCTTTTTAGTTTACTATTGCAAAGTGTAGATTATTCATGGCAAGGAGCTCTTGATGCAATCAAGATGAGAGTTTAGAGAACACTAGGCTCCCTGATTTGCATATCTCCAATGTTCCATAGGATATGAATTCACTGCCTTCTATGCACACTTCATACAATGTAATAGTCCTAGAACTGATTTCAAGCAAGGCTTTCAGGTCAATTATGCATTTGCACACAAGTTTAAAAAAATGTCTCTATGAACAAATTCATCAGTGTTCTTAACTTTCTCCCAGTGCAATAAACAAGGCCTCACTTGCTTCTAAAATGATCCATAAAAACAAATCTTCTAAACAATCTGCTTAGAGAAGCAGTCTCTTGTAAGAATAGGCAAAGATAAAAAGCTCATGATTAACAGTACACACATTTGCAAATCAAAGAACACACTTTCGCTACCAAAAATATAGCATCTGCCATTTTCAGTGACAGTGTGTATAGAGCTTGCATAATATAAATGTTGGAAGGAATTAAAAACTTTTTCAGGATCACTACTGTGTGTATATATATATATATATATAGATTTACTTTGAGGTGTTTTTAAAATGCTATGCAGTGAAGGATTTTGAAAATATGTTTGAATACCTTCTGACATACCTTGCAACCAGGCCCTATCCAATATTCTAATAAGCACCAGTTGTGTCCTTCCACCCTGAGAAACAACATTTCTCTGAGATCAACTTCTTAAGAGCTGTTCTGTGCATTGCCTCTCAGCATTTAGTAGCACATCTAATGTAGCATCATGAAGGATAAAAAAAATCACAGAAAATAGGGAAAGAGACAAAAGAATAACAATGGGGGGGAAATCCACACTAAGCTGTCAGAAGCTGTTTCACCCATACACACATTGACTTCTGACTCACAAAGTCAAATGACTGGTATAAAATATATGTTGTACATGCATCAGTTTTGAGCAAAGTTTCTAGCAATCACACATTTAGATGGGAATCACCTATTATAGTTCATAGGGAAGAGAGAAAGCAAGAGAAAGCATTACTTTGAATGCTGAAAATGCAAATTCAGTCATCCTCTTCTTTCCTTCCCACCTCTTTTATTTTCTCCCCAATGTAAATTAGTGAGGCAGGTACAGATTAGAAATAAGTAAGCTAGTTTGCCATATTTGTAGCTGTTTTTAAAAAGGAAGCACTTATCATTGGTTTGCATTGTTACACCGAGGCCTCGCATCTGTCTGAATACCACCTGTAGTACTGAAGATGTACCATGAATACATGTTGGATGGGGGAGCAGAGATCAGGAGTGAACAAAAGGTTTAGATTACACCTAACTGAAGACCACTTGTGAGTAGCAGAAAAGCTCTTCCCAGGTAATTGTAAGAGTTTCTTCATCATTCCCTCATTTGAAATACATTTCCCACTGGTATAGCAACAGATTGAGCTTGATGGGTATTCCTGTTGCATTCTGAGGTGTGAAGAAAAGGCCTGAACTGTACATATGCTGTAGAAGACAGTTTTTGCTATTACTTCTGGTGGTTCATTGTAGCTGTTACTGCTTTGTTCATCACCTTTGCACTTCATGATGTCTCATGAAAATGCAGTATTTGGTTTCATCGGTTGCTTTGCATTAAAACTTTGCAGAATGAACGTGTAAAAATGACACTGTGACATAGCATGTTTCCTGTCTCTCCATGACCCCCATGCTTACTTTACGAGTAAAAGCGTGCATGTCTAATTGTGAGTCAAGCAGACACAGCCTGCCTAGGTTCTGAGAGTCAAACCGGGTTCTTTTTTTCTCAAAACGTCATCACCATACATAGCCCAAATTAAATGCTGGAAGGCTTAAGTAGAATGGCTTGCAACCAATTCTTCAAGTGATGCAAAGGAAGGAATATAATCCATCTTGTTCTATGTTGTATCTACAGTGCAAATGAATAAAAATCAGTACAACCTCATTTTGTTGATAAAGCAAGCAGTTACAGGTGAATGCACAGATACACAGGGATCTGTTGAATAAAGAAGTGCTGCATTTACACCACAATTTTTAAAGAAAGACGTCACTTTTAGGCCTGAAAAAAACTATTTGATAAACGAGGAAGATAATGTTACCCTGATATTTTTTTAATAAAAGTAATCTGCCAGTGATCTAGATATACTGATTCCTATTTAAAACACCATTTACAAAGCTACCACACATTGGGATTTATATTGGGAGTAAATAGGGCAATACATATGAGTGAATGAAAACTTTTTTTGATGGTGAGCCCTACAGTTAACATGTAGGGTCCACCCTGGAATTCTAGAACAAGGAATGCCATAAGCATCTACAAGTATCCTTCCTCTTTTGGACAATGGACTCTGAAAACAACTCAAAATGTAGAAGCTAAATTCAGACATGACATAAATAGGCATATATTCCACATATTACAACCATTTACACCAGAAATAAGTTTGATCGTAAGTCTCCAGGAGTCTGACATAAGTCTCCCTTTTGTTTCAATTGCAAGCTTGCCCCCACCCTAGCAAACAGTGCTTCTGCAGAACACGTGTAACAAAGACCGATACTTCCCATATCACTAGTCAATTCCCAAGTGATCATCCCATGAAGGGGATGTTCAATAAGCAATCAATACATTCAGCAGGTGATAGGAAGGACAGTGTGTCTTGTTGATATTGTGCTTTCCAACGTATCTAAAGCCTTTACAGAACGCTCTGAAGCATGCTATATACAGAATTCCAGGGAGGCAAAATCTCTTGAGTTCGTATTTTAGGCAATCTCTATTT
>NW_017728998.1:23407098-23409443 GCF_001723915.1 Gavialis gangeticus | reverse complement strand
CTCTAAAAGCACGTTCTCTAGTAATTCATTATTTTATTTTATTTTTTCTGGAGCTCCCTTCGTCTTGAGGGTACAAGCAATATTTATTTCTTTTATTTGATGTGCTTCATTTATATACCCTAGTAATAGGCAAGAGGGAAGAAATTGAAAGAAATAGAAACATATTTACTATTACTGTGGTGGTCCTGGAAGAAATAATTAATGAATAAGTAGGGACAGATCCATGATCTCCCAAAAGGTGCAGGAACAGAAACCCACACTACAGGGGTGGCTGCAACTCCCCCTCCCAGCCTTTTCTTTCCCCACCAGCATTCAGGAGCCTCTGGAGACTTTTTTAAGTTACTAAAGAAGGTGAAAATCCCTCTTCCCCTCCCTTCAGTCCTCCCATGTCGGCTGTTGCTTTCCCCACTGTCCCAGGGGCAGGGGAAGCACCACACCTATTCCTGCTCATCCCAGCTGGGTGTGCAGGGACAAGGCTCACCTGGGAATGGGGACAGTGTCATCCGCATAGTGGGAGAGTAGTTCCTCCTCCCTACCTGGTCTCCCAGGAACCAGCACAGGAAAAGAGAACCCTGACACCTATCCCCACTGCCGCTGTCCCTGGTCCCAGCTAAGCCCAGTCCCCATGTGCTGTAGGGACTGTAAAAAGACCCCAGAGGCTCCCATCATAACCGTCTAATCCAAAAGGGGGTTCTGGATCCGCCTTAGGAATAAATCTGAAAAGCAGACAAAGCACTGTGATGCCATATAGAGAGCAGCCATTCTATCTGATCTACTTAATCCAAGGCTCAAGAATAAAAGCCTGGTCCTCCAGTTTTTCCACGAAAATGCCCATAAACTTCCAACTCTCAATGTTTTTACTGAAAGACATGCATTTGAACCATTCCCCAAAACTGCATAAAAAATCCTGGGCCTAGTAGATTACTGGTTAGTATTTTTCTGGTTCTTTCATACGTGTTATTGTGCATCTTCCTTGGCACCTAGTTTTGATGCAGCTCATAGCCTGGGATCTTGCTCAATGTGCAGCAAGCATATAATTATTCAGTTAAACACAGGTCCATATATCTACCATATGATGCTCTGAGAATGTTCCAAGCAAGGGCTCTTCCATGCACAGATTAAACCAGCTTTGGAAATAGCCTGTTTTAAAAGAATTATGTGACAAGCTACAGTGTAATGGGGGGTCAGCTGCAGTCATGAATTTTATGCCTACTATATTAAATAGTAACATCAGTCCATATACAAGCTCTAAAATGTTCTTATTCCAAGACTGAACAGATGGCTGATTCATTGTGTATAGATTCTTCGTGGCCAACATTTCAAGCGTAGAGACTTGCCACAAATGAGACACTGGCATGGTTTTAGAAGAACATGATGTTCTTTCATATTTCAAAACAACGTTTACACTCCGAGAAATACCAGTAAACAATTTCTGAGATGTCCAAAAAGAATATCAGATGATCCAGCAGGACTCAGCATTACTGTAGCACATTCATCCTTACTACCCCCATAAAGATTTTAATTACATTGTTTGCCCTTTTCCAGTTGGAGACGGTGTTTCCCCTCACAATGATATCACCGAGTTGACAGCCCAGGTGTTCAGATCACTCCCTTGCTTAGAATGAGCAAATAACGCCACATTCATTTTCTGAATGAATATTTTAAAAACTCATGCTCTGTGGTGACAGCATCAGCGCTGGGCATTTAGCTCTGAACAGTAAATGAGAGCAGTTTATGTCTGTTTTGGTCTGTGCTTTTGTTTGCTTTCTTTTTGGGGGCAAGAGGGAGGTTATTGTGGAGTGAGGCAGATTCCCTGAGATCTTTTTAATATTATTTCTGACACTCTCAATGCCCAACACCATTCACACAAGTATTTGCTGTGCTAGATGCTCACCGCATAAACAAAATACACCCCCCCAAGAGATTACATCTTTTCATAAATATATTTCCAGAACTGAGCCTCTAAAAGAATGACCCTAAGGTACTCTGAAGTGGAGTGCCTTCCTCTAATACCTCACTTGATGAGGGTTAGTTTGTCGCGTGATCGGCCACTTTACAAGTGCTCTGCAGCCATGTACATGTATCACAGCACAGCTATAGTGCACTTTCAGGGAGCCAATCATGCAAAAAGCATAGCTTCTGCCTGTGCCCTAAAAGGCAGATAACTTTTTTTCTTCCACACACCGTATTATGAGAGAGGTAGAAATAGTTTTGCTTGCTGTATATGTATTATCAGGGATCCTGGTTTTCTCTGTTTAAAAATCGCAAATTTTCTTATAAAAACCACAAATTCTCTGATTAAAAAGCCCCAAATCCATGATTAAAATGAAATGCTACTATATATA
>NW_017728998.1:23398000-23406775 GCF_001723915.1 Gavialis gangeticus | reverse complement strand
AAAAAAAAATTCCAAATTCTCTGAGAAAACCCCTTATTTCCACATTTAAATTTAAACGTGACTAGATATATAGGTATCAACTGAACACAATGTGTTTTTTTATATATGTACAATTTCAAAGCAATTTGGCAGCTTGCCAGTGCCTCATTCACTATAATAAATTAAATTCTAAATACCTATACATTTTGGGATTTAATTTTGGGCTTTTTATCAACGAAAACCAGAGCTCCCTTGCCCCCTTCACTCACCAGGATGCAGGTCCAGGACCCTCACTCCCAAGCCACAATCCTCCAGCCCTGCTGATGCCCCTCACTCCCCACTCAGCCCCACAGCCCTCCTGGTGCCCCTCAATCCCTGCCCACAGACCCCCGGACCACTGGTGTCCCTCACTCCCTACCCACACCCTTCTGACCCTGCTAGTGCCCTTCACTCCTCACCCACAGCCCCCTGGCACTGATGGTGTCCTTCAGTCCCCACCCTCGCAGCCCTGCTAGGGAGGGTCTCAGGCTGCCAGGGCTATGGGCAGCCCCCTGCCCCCTGCAGCAGCACCTGAGTCCCAGCTGCCACTTGCAGGAGGCCGTGGCTGCAGCAGCAGAGTGGAACATGGAGCCCAGCTCCCCCTCCCCCATAAACGGCATGGCCAGACTGGAGCCCATCGGGGCAGTGGATGCAGGCTGCCCACTGCAGGCTCGGTGCTCCCTGCCCTGCTGCCCTCCCCCCAGGGCCTCCACAGGGTGGAAGGTCTAGTGTGGCAGGGCAGAGCAGAGCAGGGCAGAGTGGGGCAGGGAAGATCCTTGCCACTGTGAGCCCCATGCAGCAATGAGAGTGGTGGTGTGGAATTGTGCCTCTTTCTGCTGCCAGGTGGGCAGTGGGTGCTTCACCATGGCGACATGGGGCTAGCGTGATAAGGAGCTTCCCTGTCCCACCCCACTCTGCCCTACCACACCAGGTCCTGCTTACTGGGCCACAGAGGCCCTGGAGGAAGGGCAGCAGGGTGGGGAGCCTAAGCCCATATTGGGTATCCCATATCTGACCTGTGCACAGATCTGGGGGGCACATGCTCCCCTCCCCCGTGCCTCCTGGGAGCATGCACAGTGGCGAGGAGTCAGCCTTACCCCTTCCCTGCATGAGCCACTCACAGCCCTGACTTGCTCCCTGCCCAGGCCCTGTGGGCACACATTCCAGCCCCAGGCCCCAAGCCCCATGCACTGCCTGGCTAGGCAGTACCCGCAGCTGCAGCCCAACTCCCTCCCTCCCTTCCTGTGGGGGCCTCAATCCCCCCCACCCGCAAACTTATCTGCAGGAGCTGCTCTCCAGGCTGCCTGGTGGCTATGTGCATGTGTGTGCACACACATTAGCATGGCACCCCTTGCCTGACCACCCTTCTCCCACTCCCCCCAGACCCTTGCAGGCTGGAACTCTGCCGGCCTGCAGAGAGCTCTTTGCAAAAGAGGAAAATCCATGTGTTTCTCCAGTAAAATGAAAAATTCACACTTTTCTCAGTTAAAGGGAAAAATCCATGTTTTTTTTCTGCATTATTCCATGGGAAACAGAAAACCCAGATAGCTGATTAATTTGTTATAATTAATTTTTCTGTTAATAAAATCTACACCCAAGTGGGCAGATTTTGATACCTCACAAGAAGTAGACTTGTTCTAAGTCATTTGTTAAAGGGAACAGCAATAACCAAATGCATTTATATGAAAAGGTGAAACCATGATATTGTTTTGGTAGCACACTTCTCTGTAGAGTAATGAAATGTGGGCTCTATGTACTTGGAAGTGTCCCTAAACAAATGTGTGCAACTTACAGTTTGTTTTGAGACATTGTGTTTTATATAGTACTTCAGCTTGTGATATTAAAGTGGAATGAAATTTGCCTGCAGTATGCCTTCATGCTAAATTGCTAAGGTGTCTATAATATCCTAGTAAGGGAGGGGTTTTTTTCTTGGATTTAATCTACCAAAATACCAAACTACAATAATTAATGTTTTTATTTCTATATTATTTATTAATCTAGGGAGTTTTCTGATTGGGCCAGTAGTAAAGTTCCTAGCTTTCCTGTATAAAGGCAAGAGATAGGCCAAACTCCAATGGTTCGGCAGTTCAATATGAACAAAGATGCACAATTTTAGATTTTTTTAGAGCTCTCTGGCATATAAGTCTCAGAAGAACATACATGCTGTTCTCACAGGATTTCTGTGATAGAGCTGGGATCAACACTGTGAAGAAACTAAAATATTCCACATACCTGAGCTGTCCTGAGCACCTTGTCAAAACCTGGCTTTACTTTAATAGGATTATGGGTAAGCAGGCCTGGAAGCAACCTCATGGGGTCATCTAGTCCTGCTCACAGTATGATCATCCCTAACTAAAGCATCCCAGAGAGAGGTAGCTAACTGTGTTAGTCTGAAGTAAGGGAGAAGATAGGCAGACTAACTAAATCAGAGATGCATCAGCCTTCTTAAGCAGCCTATTTTATCAGTTGCTAAGAAGGGACTGCAGGAAGCAGATCTTCTAAACAGAAAAGAGTGTTTAGAATATAAAAGGCAGGGGGAGAGGAGAATAAAAGAGGGGACTCTACAGGCAAAGAACGTCTGTCTAACCTGCACTTGAAAATTTCCAAGGATGGAGATTCTATAATTTCTCAAGGTAGCCTGTTCCAGTACTTGACCACCCTTTAATCAGAAAGCTCTTTGAGACCCCTCAGTCTTCTCTTTTCCAAAATAAACAGTTCTAGTTTTTTCAGCCTTTTCTCAAACATCATGTTTCCCCATGAGTTCATATCAAGAATCTTCCAAGATCACTCCAGAAAACCAATTACAGACTTTTCATAAACATATTGCGAAGTCCAAACTCTGGATAATACGCTCAGTGTTTTAGACTTGACTTTGCTTGTTCATGGTTGGCACTGATCAGGCTGCAGTTGGAGTACTGCATCCAGTTTTGGGCACCGCACTTCAAGAGGGATGTAGACAACCTCGAGAGGGCTCAGAGGAGGGCCACTCATATGATTAAGGGCCTGCAGGCCAAGCCCTACAAGGAGAGACTGAGGGCCCTGGATCTCTTCAGCCTCCACAAGAGAAGGTTGAGAGGTGATCTTGTGGCTGCCTACACATTCATCACAGGGGGCAGCAAGGAATAGGAGATGCTCTGTTTACCAGGGCACCCCTTGGAGTAAGTAGGAACAATGGCCACAAACTGACATAGAGCAGATTTAGGTTAGACATCAGGAAGATCTTCTTTACGGTAAGGGTTGCCAGAATCTGGAATGGGCTTCCAAGGGAGGTGGTGCTCTTCCCTACCTCGGGGGTCTTTCAGAGGAGGCTAGACATGCACTTGGCTGGGGTCGTTTGACCCCAGTGCTCTTTCCTGCCCAGGGCAGGGGGTTGGACTCAATGATCTGCTAAGGTCCCTTCCAACCCAAACATCTATGAATCTATGTTTGTTCTTTCCTACAGACAAATTTAATGGGCTGTCAATAATGGTGGTGAGTCAAAGAGAGCTCATAAAAGAAATACATCTAGAAGCACACTAAATTATCTATTTGCACATAAAGTCTTCCTTTTGTAATAAACTTTTTCAGGGCTACATCAGCCTACTACCTTCGATTGATCTCTGGTGGATAGCCAAATAGCAAAAAGCCAACCCTTGCCATGAGCAGACGAGTAACTTAGTTCAGAGGCACACTGAGTTTGCTAGATCTACTCTCAGGGCATCTCTAATTTAGGGAAGCTGGAGTTGGATAAATAAATACGATAAAAGCCTGCAGATAAACTATTGTATGTGACTTAAAATGCCTATACCAAAACACCCAATTTAATAACCAAAATATCCACAGTAACAATAGCAAAATACAATGAGAATTTATATTTGTCAAGTCAAACAGTGGTAGGCAAGCACTGGGATTTTAAAATACTGTTTCCCTACATCTCATATTCTGTCACTGCATAACCACTCTAAAGAGCACATTCTTGTTCAATATATATAATCTCTTCAGTGCATAGTTAACTATTCAAATTTAGCTAACGTACCATTTTTGCTAAAATATAAAGCTAAACAAGATCTCAGTCACAACCACAAAATCTTTTTTAATGTATTCCTTGTGCTACTTCTGAATATTAATAAAAATTAATAATTAATTTTGCCTTTGGCATTGCAAGATATACTAGTTTTAATTAGTGTACTGTACTCCTATACAATTAAAAAATAATTGATGTCCACGCTTATTGGCGGTCTCTGTGATCTCTTTTCCTGTTGTTGTCAACAAATGCCTCAAAAAACAAGTTCAAGAATGTTTTGCTGTCCACTTGATTTACACACCAAAAGTAACAGACAAATCTTTTATGATGAAACAGAACAGTTTTCTGTTTAAATTATACACAAGTATATTAACTAGAAAGAGAAAATTAAAAGCTTATGGCTACAAGAAATAATTGAAAGTCTATAAAAATGTTTAATCTATCAACACATTTGCCTGGAAAATATCAATGGGTGACAGAATTCCTTGGCTCATACGAGGAGTGGCCATTTTGTATTTGTTATGTCTATTCCATCAAGTGTTTAATTTTGATGCCCCCCTTATTCAGCTTCAGTTATTTAAATTCAGCATATCAGGTTACTGTTTTGCGATATCATTTTAATTGTACCATGAACTACTTTGTTATATAACACTGGAGTCTCTACTTTTTTACTCTCAAAGAATGCAGGTTGAAGTATTAAAGTGTAAATCTCCATGGGGGAAAAAACTAACTTCCCTTCAAAGTATTTGCATCAGGAATCTAGAATAACAGAAGTTTTCTTTCTTAGAACCACTGAAACAAAGACATCAAATCCCAGAGAGCAAATTCTCTTGCATAGTTACAAAACCAAAGACAAGAATTTATATGAAAAAGAACCATCTTTAGAAACTCTTATTAAGCATGTGCTAAATGCGCAGTCTGGCACACATGCAGACATGCTCAAGTCTGAATGTGCAACATAGCAAACAAAATTTGGGGCTTTTTTAATGTTAACAAAATCATTGTACTTGTTTCTTACATACCACAGTAATGGACATCTTATCATCATGGGAGGATGAATACTTAAACAAACAGAGTATGAGTGATCTCAGATAACACAGAATAAGAATGCATGTTTTTGTACGTTACCGTCTAATCCACATGCCTGTGGAGCAGCAACATGAAAAATCAGCAAATCAGATATTTCTGTAATTAATGCTTTTTATCATGATTAATGATCTCAATGGCCATTTTAACTAAAATGGATAGTAATTCAAGCAACCTATTTAAATATATATGCATGAGAGAACTATGAGTGTTACCAAGTACATTTTTATTTCAGAACTTTCATTTTAAAAAAAATCTTGCTGAGCCACTTTATTGGTAGTAGAAGTGAAGGGAATGGGTAAAATCAGCAAGGATATTCTGGTACTTTCAGTAGTTACTTTAGATTGTATTGCAGGTAGGTTTTTCTTTAGTACTTAACACAGTACGTGAGTTGCTTCAGTTATTGCAATGGAATCAACTACCATTTGGGCTCAAACCTTCAAACTCACTAAGGCGTGCAGGTATGTGAACCCCTAGATTACAACAAAACAGATATCTCATGAATTCAGTGATGACTTTTATTTTAAAACCCACAGAATAACATAAACAGTATATGAGAAGTCAGTAAGTTCTACTCAAGGAAGGACTGCAAAATCAAACCCATCATGTTTTCCATGTTAAGGTAATTTTAGTCATTGAATAATTAAATTCAGTTACGGTCCTGCTAAAATGGAACACAGTGTGGATAGTAATAAAGTAAAGTTAAGGAAAGTATTTTGTTTTACTTTGAGCTCTCTCTACAGTCATGTTAAAGATTACTTTTAATTTCAAATTTAATGGAGAAAGATTGTATTTTAAGCTGAAAAATGACTGATAGCTATGCCCTTGAAATAAAGTGCAGCAACTCTGTATACCATTTGTAACTAAGGCATGTATTTACTGCAACATTATATTTATATTGGTGGAATTTAAAAAAGCATATATTTTATTTCTTTCTCCCATTGCTGCCTCAGCAGTAAATGCTACAAAATTAATTTTTGAAAATCTGGACAAAATAAAGCATCATACATCTTTTCCCTTCTGCAGGAGGGCGAGTTTCTCAGTTACATTCTCACCTCTTTGTACCTCCTTACTGGGGCTGAAAAGAAGACCAGCCTATGCACCTTGTGTTGGAGAGTCTTGCTATGGAGGTAGAACGGGTTTCCTTGGCACCAAGATATGCTGGGATTCCAAACAGGGGAAGAGAAGAAGAGGCAGGGATTGTAGCTAGAGCATGCTGGCCTCTGCTAGGCTTAGCTGGCATCCAGTCCTGGTGGTGGAGGTTCTGTGCGGCACACATCAGTCCTGAAAATGAAGGAGTAGTAACCAGTATCCTGACACACCTCTTCAGTCTTGCCTACAGACCAGAACTCCAAAGCAGCAGAGCATGCAATATCAAGTATTAAACACAGTGGAGTAATATTTAACTATTTTCAATACCGCCCACTAACTTGCAGTAAGACAGTCTCCTATGCGGACTGAAGAAAAAAAGATTCCAGTAACTCATATTTGGTAACCCATTTGCTTGACCAAGAAGAGGCACCATTGCACCAATCATTTTCAAATACAACATAAAACTTGCGCTGCAATTTCTGACCCACACCTGTACTAACTGGAATAAAATTATCCTCTTTGTCATCTCCCAGAAGCAATTTTTTGGGAGCAAAATAAATGATTAGGACAGAAGACTGGGAATCAGGGTTCTTGTTTCTTTTCCATCTTGTGCCACTCACTTGCTGAAAATCTGCTGTAAACATACCAATCCTATTCATGTTAAGGATTTAATTCTCAATCTAGTGTTTCTGATTTCATATTTTGAATGGGGCCCCAAAAATGATAATAGAGCTTATTTAAGAATAAATTTGCTAATTTATAAAGCAGTTGTATTGTGAATAGTTATAAAAAGACTACCATGTAAAATTCAAACCAGAAGTTCAATATGTAGCAGATCACTCCTGAGCTAGCAACTCCTTGTTCCTTCTCAAATTAATAAAAGAGCTAGAGAAGCTGAAGGCTCAAAGGAGAATAAAAGTAGTAGTCTGACACCTTTCAGATTGTAATATTCTGTTTAATGGACAGAACTCAGTGATGTCTTGTCTCTGGAAAAAATTACGCTCCAGTGAAAACAAGAGGAGTTTTGAAAGAGGCCATGATTTTTACTGTAACTGGAGGACCTCCTCAGATAAAGTGTCATTTTAAAGGCATAATATACATATGAAAACTTATAAGGCATCAAAATATTTTGCCTATCTACAATAAACTAGAACTTCTAACATTTGTTCATAATATTCTATAAGAACATCACCTAATCAGGATTTCATCTTTGCCTGACTTACAATTTCAGTTTGTTCCTTGCATTTTGCCCAAAGAACCAGTGATGGCTCCATTGTGTTGTTTTGGTTCTTCTCCTATTTTGCATTTACATTTTCCTGATGAATGGTCAGACGATGCACAGGATCTGTACTATTTGATTCTGGTAACTGGGTGATGAGAAATTTGGCCTTTGATCTTTTCAGAAGTTCAGGTGAGCATTGTCTTTGATCCATGTACATTCACACTTTGCTTCAAATTTAGAGTTTCAAAATATGAACATGAAAATCAGGCAAAAACCATACACAGACACACACTTTTATTTACTGTTTCCAAGAGGTTGAAGAAAAAGCAATAGCCATAACCATTCTTTTCCCCAATCCAGTTCACTACTTCAAGTGAACACTTAAAATGAGAGCCCTAAATGTCAAGAGACTTGAGCTAAAACAGAACAGTGGGAGAATGCTAATTAAAGAGTTCATTGCCTTCTATTAAAAACACTCAGTCTCCAACCCCTGGACATTTAAATCTCTGGACTATTAATTTGGGCACCCCTCCTGACCTCAATTACTATGGTAGCTCTTGGAGGTGAAGTTTCTCAGGTTTCTCAGGGAGAATCTTTCTCTTTTCTTTTGCCATTGTCAGTCAAACATTTCCAAAAATCAGAAGCAATTTTCATTGATCCCAATAACAGATACAGATGGAGACAGGAGTCACACATCCTATTATTGTTGTTGTTGTTGTTTTAATTATAACAACAATAACCATGGCAACTACTACAAATGCCAATTATGGCCAGGTTTGTAGAAACACAAAATTGTGTCCTCTGACCATTAACGTACTCAGACTGCAGAAACTGACTCCTACCTACCTAGTTTTTTATACTACGTGCATCATCATAATTTGTGAGCATCAAATAGTGTGTTTAGTATTTTTTCCTACATGAACTTCTGTCTGCATTACAGTAACACCGTTATGACTGGTGGTGTTTAGCAATGACATGAGAAGCTGAACAAAGCATTGGAAGTAAGCTATGCTTTTTACCCTCATTAATGACTTTCAGTTCAGGGTTGAGGAATACCAGTAGACAAACTGTCTATGCTTTCCAAAAAAGTTACAGTAAAAGGCCATGTCCCAGAGACAGTCTTTTGATTCTGAAGACAAACCCACTCTTCTCTTTGTATACATATTCTGACATCTTAACCCTTTTATGAAGGCAAACTTTAAGAGGTTTTTTTTACTCTATACTTTATGTTATATGGAAAATCCCATAATATATCACACAACAATCAATGCCACATTAATAACAATCGTTGATAGTGATGGCTATAGTTAAAATTGCTTAACAGTTTCAGCTGTAAGTCCCTTTTCCACCTTTC
>NW_017728998.1:23361743-23393000 GCF_001723915.1 Gavialis gangeticus | reverse complement strand
CACTCTTCTCTTTGTATACATATTCTGACATCTTAACCCTTTTATGAAGGCAAACTTTAAGAGGTTTTTTTTACTCTATACTTTATGTTATATGGAAAATCCCATAATATATCACACAACAATCAATGCCACATTAATAACAATCGTTGATAGTGATGGCTATAGTTAAAATTGCTTAACAGTTTCAGCTGTAAGTCCCTTTTCCACCTTTCCAGAGATGCCAGAATCATATCTCTTTAGAGGCTAAATCACTTCTTGCTTGAATCTTACCAAAAAGAGTTTGTAAGTAAACTTCCTCCTGTTGCTTCTGAGTTACAGGGAAAAACACATCTATCCCATCATAGGAAAAATTCTATGCATTGATAATTGAACGTGGCTCTGGAAAACAGCTCCTGTTTGAAACTTGACACAGGAACAGTGGGGTTGCTCAGTTTGTAAATAATTGGTTTTGATTTAACAAAGATACGACCACTTGAAAATTGCATACTATGCATGTACAGCAGAAAAATGTCCTTAAATCTGCAGGGGTGCACTTAAACATAGATGCACTCTTCATGGGTGGACAGGTAATAAAGAGCACACTGGCTGGTTCAAGTAATTTACAACTATATGCTTGGGAAGCCATCAGAACTTGGAAGCTGTTTAACAGTTTTTATTTTCACTTTCTTCTTTTACAGAGACCTGAAACAAAAAAGAAAAAAAAATATGTCAACACATTGTTAATATTAAACAGTTCAAAGCACAAAGAGTTGGAATATGCAAAAGTTATGGATTCAACATTATTTTAGCCACATTTTTGCATCCCTGATAATGAGTCTTTAACTTTTGAATGTCTTGTGTTTCTGTGGTTCAGACTGGCAACCTCAACGTGGAGTGAACAAACATAAGTGAGTTGGCATTTGTCTGGAGGGAACCATTGACGTTCAAATTCCAATAGATAATTAATGTAAATGCATAAAATGTATATATCTATTTTGTCATTCAGGAGTTACAGCACATTTCCTGTAAGCACCCAAAATAACAAATTAAAGCATGGCACTGGGGTGGGGGGCGTCTAGTCAGAGTGTCAGCAATTAGGAGTTTTGGACAGGGCACATATACCAAAAAAGCATTGGAAATTATACATTTAGGTTAGGGACAGAAATTACAGGTAAATCAGTATAAGCAATCAGAAACTAATACAAATCCATAGCACTTCAAAAGTTCAGTGCATATTCACTGCTTTCAAAATAACTGAAACCAGATTAATATAAATCTGGATGGATGTAGTATCAGATATAAGTGACTTAGGTTAAATTGCTTTATTGAACTTCTGTCCCAGATCCCCTCCAGATTCAAGTTAACTCACAGTTTCACAGCATCCCAGGATGCTTTACACTTCCCCCAAACTTCCACCCCCATTGTAAGATGCTGCTCCAGCGGAGCAGGAAGGTATGTTCTAGTGCCCCCAACTTCTGACCAGGGCTACTGCAGGCATGTGGCTGCATTTCCAGAATCAAAAGTGAATGTCTGTTCACTTGCTTATCAGTTCAATCTATGCAGCTAAGATTAACCTGCAAAGATTGAATTGATCCAGCCTCAGGCTTTTTGAGAGTTTGTACTGAACCTTAAGAGAGCTTTACTTAGGGCTCAATCCATCCCAAAACACTTGCAATCTCTGTGCTTCATAAGACTATAGCTCCTGATTTCCCAGCAGGCTGACCCCATTCCTCACAAAGGTTTGCTTCCTGCAAAAACCACAGAGAGGAGAGGGAATAAAAGCTTTACTATAGATCATTACAGATGGGTCCAGGAAAAAATAGAAAATACCTAAATGAGCTCTCCCCGCTTCCTGAGTTCCACTACTATTTATTTGTGCTCTCTTCCCCCCCCCCCTCCCGTTTCATGGCTGTCTGAGAAAACTGGATTGTCTCCAGCCCTGGACAGGTGGCTGGGAAAGATTTTTTTGGTTAATTACCTCAGGCTGCTGGGAAAGATGTGCTGCTGCCCCTCTTCTGCATTGTGCTGCCTTAGGTTGGTGATTCAATGCAGCAGTACTGCACTGATATTTGGCCAGCCTGATATACCTGCCCACAGGTCAGGGTTATAGATATGGATATTTTGAGGAGTTGATAGATTGCAATAAGTTTTGGGGGGAAAACAAAATGGCATATTGTCTGCTTGAAAAAAAGTGAGGAGAGTCATGCCTAAAGAGGGACATCTGGCATGTATAGCAGGTAAGTTTGCTGCCTCACATATGGGGTTTCACAAAGTGTTTGTAATTCATGCATTGACCTAATATCCCCCTGAACAGATTAAGAGAAGGGGAGAAACTGAGGGACCTTGTGTCCTCATTCACTGTGGGCTCCCAAGTAATCATTAACATTTGTATATGATTGGTCATGCCTGTACAGTAGACTCTCTGACATCCACACTGAATACCTACATTAAATACAGCTATGAAAGCAAGAGCACCTAAGGCTAGATACTGGCAGTTGATAGAAATTAAGAAAACGAAGTACCTCTGCAAAGCGCATATTTCTCTGGAGTCACAGCTATTTTGCTGTCCAAGTGTTAGTCTAGCCCTTCATATTGTGGCATCCTTGATCTCATCCAAATTCAAACTCCATTATTTTTAATGCACTGTTTTCTGCAGGGAATACCACACCAAAGTCAATTTTGTACCACTAACAACAGAAAAAGAGAGATGTTGTGCTATCAGCACTGCCAAAAATGCAACCTCATGTAATTTCTATAAAGAATAGCATGAGAGATGACTCAACTTGTGTATTTCTCAGAGTAAATAATGTGCTAGTTTGCTACATCCACACTATTGTAAAAGCAAGCACAAAGATGCCAAGCCTATGAGCCCTGAAATATTTTCCAGAAGACAGGATCCTATGTCCCTGCCCAAGCATATTCATGGCACTGTGTGCAGAATTTACACACAATTTGCTGTAAATATCTGTGGTGACTTATCTACACGTACAAGTGGCCAGATCTGCATTCAAACTGCTGGTGGTAACAGTGGACATATTCTGTCTTTTCAGTGGTTTCTGTTATACTTTGTTTCCATATGAACAGATTCCTTGGCCCAGCTCAGGCCGCAGCTGCACATGCATCTCTGTGCTCACCCTTTTGTAAATCTATCCTTACTGTCCTGGCTAGAATCCATGTAGTCTTGCAAATAATTTACTATGAAAGAAATTTCTAGCAATGCACTGATTCTGCCTGTTGGACCCATCACAAACTTCAGCAGAGGTTAAGAATAGTAATCAGTATTTATTGCAGTATCCATGGGTACTTTCTAACATAAATCAAATTAATAGATTGCAGTTTCTCAGATCTTACTTGCAAAAAAAATTTTTTTCTCAACAAATAATTTCTTACTTTGATTTTCAAAATGCAATTTGGGAAAGTTTGAGTGAGAATCCAGTCCCCCGCTCTTAAAGTATCAACAATTTCTATTAAACAGCAGAAAAGTAAGGCAGGTATTAGAAAATCCCGCAAAGAGTAATTGTTAAATGCAACATTTTGTCTCTCGGCTTTTGAAATCTGGGCCACTTGACAATCTCAGAGTCACATCCCAACATGTTTCAGTAGTAGGACTGCTACTACTGAAAAGTAGGAACACTCTTGTGATAAAACACACTAAGAAGAAAGTCCAGTCAACTAAGGTACATGAAGTCATTACAACTATTAAAAACATTTATCGAGCACTAAAGTAGAGACTTTGATTTGGAGGAATACCAAGGCTGCAAGCATCCCCCTGCAGTCTCTTTCATCAGTTCCATCATTCTCAACATGAGGCCTTTCTCATCTGAACCCACTATCTGCTCCTTCCTGCTCCTCCTTCATTCCCTGTTCAATCCAGTATGCAGAGAGAAGTTCAAGATGTGGGCTAATGGAACTGGCATGGGATGCAGTTTAATATTGCATGTGCTTAACTTTTTGTGCAACTGACCAATGTGACATGTCTAACTGTATAAATGGAAGTTTTACGGTGATAAGATCAGTAGTTACTGAGATATTTATGTGACATGCTGACAGATATAAAACTACAAAGCTTGCTTTTATGCCTTACATCCTCCTGAAAAAAAAATATAAATACTAAGATGATGGGTCACTTTGAAGATAATTTATTATCTAAATTAACTAATACCTGGCTACATCCTAATATGCAAGATGAGGTCTCAAAACTGCTATTAAAACTATGAACTTAATTTCAGAGTATTCTTGTGTTCTGTGCCAAATGAGGCACAGTACAGCCAGAATAATGCTAGTCTCAGTCTCTCTCATGGTGATTGTGGTGCTGTCATCCAACCAAAGAGAATGATGACACAAAACAGACAAAAGTCACAAGATCATCTCTCTTCAATTTTTACACTCTGTAGGGTTAGGTCTCCTAGGGAGGTTCTCATCTCTGTTGGGAAGGGGGAGGAGGATTACTCTTGGAGAACAGAAGGTCAAGATCTTTTCTTTTAATATCTGTGGATGAAGTGGAGGCCCTTTTCTCATTTATTTTGATCTGGGAAAAACCAACCCCAGAAATTCTTACAGAACAAGATTATAATGTTTCCTGCTGCTGGCAAACAGCTCCCCTCCAGCTGTGCCAACAGCTGAAGTTAAAAGCCTGCTCTACCTCCTTCTCTATTTGATGTGAATGTTACTTTACACGCTGGGAAGGCAGGGCAGACTCAGCAGTCAGTAAAAGAGAAGGGGGAACAGCCTGGTGGAAGCACAGGAAAAAAAAATGAGACTACTGCAGAAATGTGAGGCTGAGGAGAGAAGGAAAGATGAGCTGCATTTTATAAGAAACACTCAGGCAACCAGTGTGTAGGAAATACTGATCCTGGAAGCAAGATACCTTGGGAGGAAAAAGAAATCCTCAGCAGAGCAGGATAATCTTAAAGTTGCTCAATGGCTTCTTGGTGTTCAGTGGGGCACAAACCTTCCCACAAGGCCAGGCACACGCTCACACAGTTTCCAACCCCTTCCAGCCATGCCTACAGACACGTATACAACACCAGGAATAACATTCTCAGTACCTTGCCAGATACAGATATGCATACACACATGTATGCACGCAATGCCCTGCCACAGATAATTTCCTCATTGTGGATAAGCACACCTACAGGTCCTCCATGAACAACCCCATCACCATCTCCCCAGATACATATAGTCCCTATAAGGAACAGTGACTCTTCCAATTCTCAGTTCTGTGAAAACTTCAGATCCACACTTACCACAATGTAAGACGCTACTTGCACTCTGTGTTGACTGTTCCAGACAAACATGTCATCACTACTAAGGATACATGCAGATGTTACACTTCGATTGACCTAACTAATGTTAGGTTGATCTAAGTGCTAAACTGTACATATGCTCTGGGAGTTTACATTGGGCAAAAAATGGCCAGCTCAGTCTATCCTAGTTCATCTAAGGAGCTGCAGTATGAATATTGGGCTATCTTGTGCCCAATCTAACCCAAAGTGTACTTTTTTGGAGTGCAGCCCCTGGGCTGGGAAAACCCAGCCCTGGAGCTGCATTTTTCCTATTGCCCTTCACCCTGATCACCCTGATGAGGCTAGTTTTAGCCTTCTGAGCATCCCCACTCCCAGAGAGATAACTCCCCATGGACTCACAAACCTTCCTGATCCCATCAAACCCTCCCCACACCACCAACCCTCCCAATCTGACCTATCCCTTCATTCACCCCAATTTACTTAGATGGCATCCCCAGCTCCCAGCCCCAGCAAATGGCTACATAAGTGAAGAACTGATCTACCATCATGTGGCTTAACGTAAGCTGCATGATTGTAGATCAGGTCCTGGAAATGTCTGCATGTGCCTTAAGAACTATTCTCCCAGCATGACAACTCTGACATACATGTATTTCTGTTTCATTGGGCAGGGGGAAAAAGCAAGGCAGCTGCAAGTTTTATAATTATTCCTTTAACCTTTGTTCTCCAATCTACCATAAGCCTCTCCATTTTTCTCAAAGCCTTATAGCCCTGTCCTTCTTGCTAGCAAATATTTGACTTCTGCTCCTGCATGAAATATCCAGTGAATAATAATAATAATAATAAAAGTATAGCTAGGTCCAGAATGTTGTCTGTCATACTTCTATAGAAAAACGTATGACCACAAGACCCATGTGAAGTTATTATGTCTGCACCTCAATCTCATGCTATAGCAAGTGTTAAGGTTTAGACAACACTGGGGAGGAGGACTTCAGTCATATCTTGTAGTTTAAGACTATTTTCCTTCACTCAAGACTAAGAAGGAAGTCCTGGATCTTAGCTTTCGAGATATGCTCTATTTCAATTAGAAGTAATGTGTTCAATGCAGCCATAGGCGATGCATAGAGGAGGCGTGGGGGGGGGCATGTGCCCCCCCCCCGAGATTGGCCCTCACTAGCTGGGGAGCGGGGGGCAATGGAAAGTGCCCCTCCCCTGCCCCAAGAATGTGAAGTGGTGAAGTGCCAGTGGCACTTCTGGTTTGCCAGCAATCAGCCACTGGGGGACACCCCCCATCAGTGATCGGCCGCTGGTGCCCCCCAGGGTCAGGAGGCACCAGTCGCCTATGAATGCAGCAATGACTGCTTGAAGTGTCTTTATTCCAGATTATACACGAAGTCATATTTGAACATAGTGACTGTTTACCCTAGAATCTATGGGCATATCCCTGTGAGCGGGAATGGGCATTTCCCAGGGACAACTAGCAGTGTCACATAATTGTGCTGCTGCTAGTTGTCCCCGGGGAATGCCCCTGCACATGCACTCTGGTATGTGGCAAGTTGCCCTGGGTGGGACAGGGGAGGCTGAGGCCAGCACCTGGGCTGGCTCCAGCAGCCTTACCTAGGGTCCTGGGGGCCTTCTAGGGCTCCAGCAGCAGTGATCTGGGTGTATGGAGCTTGGCCAGGCTTTGGTTTTGGGCAGTGTATTGTACAGCCATGTGCACCACACTGCTTTTTTTCTGGCATGGATCTCCTGGTGTCAGAAAACTTCACCGTTCTGCAGATTAGCAGCACAGCAAATGCCTGCATGTGCAGCACATGTAGTTTGTGGTACCACAGAATGGTCTGTGGCACCGCAAACAGCATGTGTGCGCTCATCTGGATATGCTCTATGGGTCTATTATGGAGGCCAAGAATCCAGGTTCTGGTAGAAAAGCCATTGTTAAACCTTGTTCAAAAATTTTTGGGATGCTGACAATCTCACCAATTACTCTCCTGGCTCAAACCTCTACTTTGAAAGACTGCTGAGACCATTATGATCCAGCACTCATTTTTCTGTCTCAAACCATTCTGGGATGAAGTTAGGGATTGATTCACAAAATGTACTGTCTCTTTTATTTGATCATGACAACAACAACATAGGGATCAACAGGATTCCATCCTGTTTTGCCTATTTTTTTAGCACGCATATGAATCTTTTATTGGTTTTTGTCAGTGCTGTGCCTTCAGTGCACTGACAACATCCAGCTATAAATCTCCATCTTACCTGAACTATCTGTGTAGCTGAAAAATTTACATAATGCCACAAAAGTCAGGACAGAACCCCTGTTGTAAAAGGGATCATAATAACCTGAAATGTAGTTTTCTATTTAAAAGTAAATGCTAAGAATAAAGGAGAATAATTACAATTGACTGTATGTTGATAGGATGTCAAATCCTCATTCTTAAGTAAACCTGGTGGTTTTAGTGGCCCTGCAAAGACAGACATTGGGTCAAAGTCTGATTTCACAGGCACTGGCAGAAATCAGACTGGGTGCATTAACATTACAGGGTGTCACAAGAGGAAGCAAGAGTAGAATCTGGCCTATTAACTACAACATAACATGCTCAATATTCACTAGGTTCAATGGATCAGCTATATATGAGCGAAGAAAGCAAAACAAAAGCAAGCTTTTTGGCTTTTCCCCCACTTCAGAATACCTTTTCTTCTCATTACAGAATAATATAATCTTTCTTATTTAAAATATTCCTGCAGCTTTGCCAGGCAACAGTTTGCTACAGAATACAGTAAATGTGATTTTTTTGTTTAGGGGATATTAAGGATGCATGTGACAAAAGAGTAGCAGCGTATCAGGCCTGAATTAAAATCCGTTACTGTATTTTAGTTTATTGATCTACTGTATGTGCCTCAGCATTGTCTAATTTAAATAAAACTTCAATTTGTAACAATACTATAAATAGAAGCCTATATTGATCAGAGTGCCACCAGCCTGCTGAACTTTTGTTATCACTGAAGCCTGACCAGTTAATGTTGAATGTTACAATTTATTACACTGCAAAGTACAATACAACACAATAGCATTTAGATTTATAAACAAAGATATGCTGAACTACTGAAAGCAAGTTCAGTCAACTCTGAACAAGAAGTACCCGCTGATTTACTGGTGCTCAACATCACATATTTTCCTACCTGCAGCCATATTTCATCACCTCGCTGATGTAAACACCTGTTAACTGTGTTGAAGTTTTAAAGAATTTAGGGTTTTTTGGTCTCTTTTAAACTCCATCAAAACATCTAAAATCCATAAGCATATATTCTTCACTACAATGGGAAAATCATTATTTTTTTTTTTTAGCACTTGGGGTCTTGTCATTTAAAATTGACATGGCATTTAAAACTGACAAATGACATGTGGCGAAAGAGGACAAATAGATGCATAGCCCAGAATCTTAGCCATTTCTTCTTCTTGCCCCCCCTCTCCCCTTCTTCCTTTCCTCTTAAAGAAATGTACTCTTAAGGGCAGGGTTCTCCATGACAACGGGCAGTTGTTAGGCCTGTGACTAGTAAATGTAATATATAGATAGAGGGCAAAAGGGGCCCACTTAATTTTGATCCTTCCCAGGGATGGATCCAGATGGGGTACCGTTGAACCTGCCTTTGGCTGTGTGCTGCATGTGTATTGAGCACTCAGGGCTTTCCTGAAAGTAATAGGATCTCAGGAGAAAGGAAGGGATGAGCAGCCAGCATCAATGCAAAGCCCCTGCTTTCATACTGCTCCAGGTGGTCTGCGCTGCTGCTGCTGACTAGTCCCCTCTCTTCCTTTCCTCTGCTGCTGAATTCAGGGGAGAGGAGATGGGGAAAGAGGGGGAGAAGGTCACATAGCAGCAAAGTCTGGAGCTGCTGGAAAGCAGAGGCTCCAGGCAGAACCTGTGCTGACCAGCTACTGAGCTCATGGAAGTCCTAGCACGTGGCAGAGATCCCAGCAGGAGCTCTGCTGACATCTGGTGAGCTCTGAGCTCTCTGGCAGCCAGGAGCACAGCAAGGGGTTGCTGTATTGCACATGTACAACAAACAGTCTGCACTGCACATGCACAGCATCCTTGTCACCGCAATCCTGGATCTGCCTCTGCTCCTTCCTCAGTCAGAGGTGACAGGACTGCCAAGTGCCAGTTGGCCTCTAGGCAGGCACAGTGTATCCTGGACCTCTAATAGAATAAGCTGTACTCTATAGATGCTATTCTGTGTGTGCTCCTCTCCAAGTCTGTCCAGCTTTTCTTTGTGCCCTCTTTTCCTTGTGCACTTGGAGAAAATCTAATATTAGAATAACCTCAACATTTTAAAAAAGAGCCTGAATACAAATAAATCTCTAAGCTTTGATGCAATCTCGGATAAAAATCCATACTTCTAGTTCACATTTTGGGCTCTTCTACCTCCGCATGCAGAGATAGGAGTAAAGGAGCTCCAAGGACATTCCTTATTTATGCTTTTCCTATTTAAACAGAGTAATTGCCCAATTTTGCCCTCTAAGCTGAGCAATCCATGGGCTGAGACAGCCAGTTCCTGCATACACAGGGAGCGCAAGAACATTGACCTGCTGTTACCTGAACTGCTCAGGTCCAAAAGGGAACTGCCATACTAATGCCATGAAAGGAAGGGCAAAAGGGAGAGATTTTTCACTTGCGATGAACAAAGAGATGTGCCAGAGAGAAGTAAGAAAGATACTGATATGAGAAGGCACCAAATGGCCATTGCACTTAAATTACTGTAGATTAGAGGGTGCCATCTATGTCACCAAGAGGAAACACAACAGGGAGGAAAACAGCCTGAGTTACATGAAAACGAGAATGTATAAGAAGCCTAAAGAAAGTGACAGTGCCTTTTGAAGATGGAATGGATTTGAACAGGCTTCAAGTAATCATCCAAGGTTTTAGATCCTTATGAAAGCCAGACTCGCACACACTTGACTTGGACCCCTACTGTAGATGCATTAATGATGCTTCAAACATTCATGTGTCCATTTAATGATATACACCTCTTCTCTCCAGAAGGAGCACCAGACCTTCAGACAAAGACTCTACCTTTGGTTCTGAAATGAAATTAACCCCTTATTTCACAGAAGTGGCTGAGGGGGTGCAGGTGCTAAGGTGCATGGTTGACAGCCCAACTACTGCAAGTCTGAGGCCATAACAGAAGTGCTCACAGGGCAGCCAAGTTGGATTCCAGTGAATCTGCAAATTCTGCTAAATGTCTTGTCACAAGGACACAAAAAAGACAGGTTCTCACAGCATATTCCATTTCTCTAGGACTTTCCTGGCCTTCCATTTCTCTGGAGGGTTTGTCTTTTAACATGAGAAACTGGCTTCCTCAGAATATGGTGATTCTTTTCCCATTTTTTTCTATGAAAGAAAGAAGCTTCTGTGAGTCCCTCCTTTAACTCCTCATTTACCTGTCCAGGCCATTTAATGTCTAAAAGCTGACACACCCATCAATTAGTACAGAAAAGCAAGCTGCTACAACTACTCATGCCCTATTTATGCATACATACCACGTGGCTGAGGCAAAGAGAAAGGAGTATTAGGGAGGTGCTGTCTGCCTGCTGTGTGGCTGGAAGGGGAGATTGGGAAAGAAACAGATTGAAGGTCTGGAGAGTAGGAAGACCTGTCATTTGCACAGTCCTGCTCTGTGACACAGCCAGTCAACCCTCAGCCACTTGGCCCTGTTTATGGTTGTAGTAAAGCGAATGCCTAATGGGGATGAGG
Organism: Gavialis gangeticus; assembly: GCF_001723915.1. Taxonomy (NCBI): domain Eukaryota; kingdom Metazoa; phylum Chordata; order Crocodylia; family Gavialidae; genus Gavialis; species Gavialis gangeticus. The sequence continues at coordinate 23,382,022 of NW_017728998.1, read as the reverse complement.
GAGAAGGATATTGTTCTTAATGAGTGACTTGCATCACTTTAATTATGGAAGAGTATTGTACATATCATTAGGTAAAAATTTGATGCAACACTTATTTGAATTAAACACAATAATGGAAACAAAGTAGGTATTAGTATGCAAATTTCCCAAGAACTTTCTGTCTGCAGAGCTCAATATCTATTAGCCTTCATCCAAAATAAAGGTCATGAGACAGTAGATTCCCCTCATTTCTTCTGATATATGAGATAACCCATGATGATGCAGAGACTAGGATATTTTTAAACTGTCAGTGGCCTATTAAAACACAGTTGTTGCAACTAAAATTACTTCTATTTTATTTTCATCTATTTAAAAATACTTACATAACATCCTGAACAACTTCAGACATATATGAAGAGATTTAGCAAAAGCAATTTGTCACAAGGTGGGTTCTTATTGTAGAAAGCCCCCTAATTCAGGATGTTTGGAGATATTTTTGTCACTGTCATATTAGGGTTAAGATGGCTTTAGAAATACGTGCTTCTTACAGGTGCTGTGCACTGTAGTGCATCTGTACACATGCAGATATACTGGCACCCCTACTGTGTCATCATTTCAGAAAGCCCCTTGCATGCCTCCTTTTTGGAAGTAGAAGTTCAAAAATGATATGCAAGCATTAGTCAGTTACTATGCTAATCTTTTCTAAAGCACTGTTTTAAATAACGCAGAGGCAAGATATCCAACTTACACTGAGCAGGCTACATGCAGATTAGCAAGATTCCTTGGTCAGAATAACTCTGTCTTAGCAAAGCTAGGCAAATGTAGGCGGCATTTTTCTGGCAATGCCTTCCTATTTGAAGAAATAATTTGATGTAAGTGCATTTGGTGCCCTTCCAAGTGCCTCTTCTGTTGGTATGTACAAATGTTACATTTAGATGGACCTAACCAGGGTTAGGCTGAGCTATATGGCCACTTGCACAAGTATTCACAGGGTTTAAATCGGCCAAAAACTGGCATGCCCAATCTAAGTTAGTTCACCTCAGAGGGTACACTAATTTAGATCAAGAAAGGATTAATCCAAACTAAGAATAGGTTAACTGAATCTAGTGAATGCCTGCACAAGTTTGCAGCACAGTTGCAGGGCATTCACCCTTGCCCTGGGGTTGTGATGTTCCTAACCTCTAGCCCCCAAAACCCTGACCAGGCCATTTTTATCCCCCCGCCCCCTTGACCAGGCAACCTTCTTCCACCTATGGATCCACCAACCCATCTTCCCCCACAAACCAGTTAGCCTCTCCCCATCTCAACCTGCTAAACCTCCCCCAGGCCCATTATTCCTCCTACAGACCACCCCCCCAAATTCCACCAGCCCATGCCCCTACCCCATATTACTTACCTCAGGCTGCCCAACCCTCCTGGTAGCAGCAAACAGCTGCATGTGCTGCTTCTGGTCTAGGCTTAGATGGCTTAAAGTAAGCTGCCAAACCTAAACTATGTATGGCAAACACCTGTTCTCACCCTGTAACAACAAATTTTAACATGAAATATTTTCAAAAATAAATTTCAAATAACTAACCAGCTATGGCATGAATTGTGATTCATGGATGTTAAACTTTACACTTCAACATGCAATGTGTAATGTGTATGGTCTTTAGTTAGTGCTACAATTCACCTGTTCGGGGTATTTAAAGCAACAAATGACTTACATGCCAGTAGCTAACTTAGGCGGTTCAAATTTTTTACAATGGACTGTTTCACAAGCCAAGAATTATATTCAGATTATATTTACAAGTAATTTTGAAAACACAGATTACACAAGTTCTCAGCTTCTTGTTGGAGAATTTGCCAACAGAAAAAGTGGTTACGTTTGCTGAATACATTTTTCATTACAAATCATTCACACGGCTATAAACAGAAGTTTGGCTTACACACCCCTGTCTACTAGAACGACATTCTCCGTTCTGTTGCAGCTGTCAAAATCTAGTAAGAACAGCACATCTGTTGACTCATGCTGCCAGGTTCTTGTTTAGCTTACATACCTACAACTGGATAGAAAGAAGAGGGGAGGCCTGGGAGAGGGTGAAAGATAGACAGGAGTAGAGGTGCATAAAGCCAGATCAGGTGAAAAGGAAATAAGATCAGGGTGGGGGGGGGGAATCAATGGATAGGAAGTCTAGAAAGGGACAAAAGCAGATGTGGAAGAGAATTTGTAAATGGAAGGATAATGGAATGGGGATGGCAGTGAGACAATGAAACCAGCAAATGGATGCAGAGGAAAAGGAGAAGAAGAGATAAATAACATGCAAAAGCACTAGGAGCAAAAGAAGAACTATATGAGAGAGATCCAGAGACAGACACCTAAAATAAAAAGAAATTCTGGCTTTAAAAATAACTAATAAATTGTTTCTAATAGCAGATTCCATATCAAAGCAGTCCATTTTTTTTCAAGCAACTCACATACTTTGCACAGCTTTATTACAATGGCATGATCAGTTAGTAGAGGACTTAAGTCCCATCCCTCCTCCATCTCCTTAAATTTAATTACAATTTTCCTTTTAAATAGTCCCTGTTCTACTAACAAGAGCAAGGACCACAAAGGACCACAAAATTGTCTTCTCCACTTATCTAGATACAAAAATGTCACACTATAAAAGGTGGGACACACTATAAACATTTCAGCAGGCAAACACACTCCTCACCATGGGTTGAAAAAAGCACTAAGACTTTTCCTGAAAGTCTCTATATGGAGGCAAGTTATATAATATGACCAAGCAACTTATTAGGCTTCCCACCATCATATTAAAAGGAACAAAGCCAAAATCTAGTGGGTTCATCTGCCTTTTGAGAATGAAGTATAAATCATTGCATATTTTTAAAAAATGAGTATTAATTAATACAGACCCTACCTTGCCAAACCTAATTACCCGTTATGGATTACTGTGTGCTATACAAGGACCCTTAAAATATTTATAGATAAGGACAGATATTGTAGGCTATTACATTAATACTATACATATTTAGACATTTCTAAATATACAGATTATTTTAAACTGTATAGATTAAACAAGTTTTCTCATACTTATAACAATCAAGTAGCTAAATATTGTAGTAGATAAAACATCTGTATAATCTAAGCAAAGAAACAATTATGCGTTTGCAATGAAAGAATACATAATTTCAGAACTCTGGCCATTTAAATAAAAAACAGCTTGACACTTTTCGAAATTCCATCAAAGTTAATAATGAATTGGGGATCCTGTTTTTTTCTCTGTTTCAAAATCACAGATTCTCTGACAAAAAAAAAATGCTCTGATTAAAAAACCCCAAATCTGCATTTTCCTGCCACTCTATATATAGGTATCAGTTGAACACAATTTTTTATTGATATATTTATAATATTATCATGGAAAACCAGAGCTCCCCCTGTCCCATTTGCTCACCAGGATGCAGGTCCAGCTGCAGCTGCCCCCCTGTTGCTTTGTGACATTGACAATGTGTGGGGGGTACACACAAGTGCATGTGCACCCCCTGAGATTGTCTGTGCACCCCTGAGACTGGCTGCAACCAACACCGCCAATGGCGTCTGCGGGCAGTCATGCTAGCCAGCCCCCTCCCCCAACGATGCTGCTGGCGGTGTCTGCAGGAAGTCGCTGATCGCCACTTGGTGCTCACCACCCCCCTCCCTCACTGCTGACACCGCCACAGCTGCCTGCGGGCAGTCCCTGCTCAGCCTGCCCTCGCCGCTGACATCACTGTGGCTGCCTGCACACAGTCCCTGCTCACCACCACCACCACCTGCAAGTGATCTCTGTGCCCCCCCCAGCCTCAAGAGGCATGAGGCATTCATGCTTTGTGGGGCTGAAAAACCCTGATATGCCTTTGTCCGACCCATGCCATTGCCCTGCACAATCAAGCCACAGCCTCCCAGCCCTGCTGGTGCCCCTACTCCAAATCCACAGCCTCCTAGCCCTGCCAGTGCCCCTCCTTCCCCATGCACAATATTTAGTTACTTCATTGTTATAGGCATGAGAAGTGTCCAAGCCCCAGCTGCTGCCCATGGGAGGTGGCAGCTGTTTGTGGTCAGAGTGCAGCTGGGAGCTCCCTCTGGCAGGACTGGGGGGCACAGCTGGCTGTGGATTGGGAATAAGGGGCACCATCAGGGCCAAGGGATTGTAGGCTGTTGGGTCATGGTGGGAGGGGCACCAGCAGGCTGTGGGAGCCCCAGGGGGAGGGAAGCAGGGCAGGGAGCCCTGAGTCCACAGTGAACAGCTGGCATTTGTCCCTGCCCTGCACACAAATCTTGGGAGCACATGTTCTGCATTCTCCCCCTGGGAGTGCATGCAGTGGTGGGGAGCCAGCCTCCCCTGCCATCCCCCAAATGAGCCACCCACAACTCTGTCCCACTCCTCAGTCAGGCCCTGCAGCCACACATTCCCTCCCCAGCCCTGGCCGCCAAGCCCCACACACCATCCCAGCTGGGCAGCCCTTCTGCCCCAGCCTTGCCCAACCTCCCTCCTTATCTCAGTATAGGGGCCTAAATTCCTGACCCCCAAGACTTACCTTCAGGGAGCTGTGAGAGCTGCTTTCCATGCTGCCTGCCTGGCTGCCACATGAATGTGTGCACATGCACGTGGCACCTTCTGCCTGATCGCCCTCTTCATGCTCAGCCCCTTGCATGCTGGAACTCTGCCAGCCTGCAAAAGGAAACCCACTGCTTCCCACATTTTTCTCCCTTAAAGAAAAAAAAATCTGTGTTTTTTCTTCTTAAAATGAGAACATCTGCATTTTACCACATTTTTACATGGTGAACAGAAAACCTGGATCCCTGATAATGATTGCATCAGTACTGAGAATGAATGCTTGTAAATTGTTTCCTAAGGGGGGCACTAACTTACGAAGCTAAGTAATTCTACTTAGACTAGTAGTCTCACTGAAGAAGCTACTCATGCAAAATAAATTACAGGTTGCAGGATCCAGCCTTGAGTATTAGGTTGTCCTAGCTATGATTTCCATGATGAAAACCCTGACAGATTCTTAGGTGGTGTAAATCACCTTGGTTTCATTAATTCACTGATGACATCCTAGTTCACAGTTTTATACCTGGAGCAACTGCTTTGATATTATAGGAAATCCACCAAATTTACACTAGTGTGTGTGTGTGTGTGTGTGTGTGTGTGTGTGTTTCCTTCATTATGGATAGAGTGATCATAGAGTGTGCATTTATACCCAAAAGTTGTAATACTTCAACACCACTAGTACAGTTAAAGCACTATGGCACCTAAGCATGAATACATCAACATTAGTATGAAATTGCTTATAACAGTACAGCTTATGTCCATTTGCTACACAAAACAGGCTAGAGCACTTCCACCACACCCACAATGGGGTTTATGTTGTTTTAATAACAGGAAAAAAAAACCCACCCCAAACTGATATGGTACACCAGTACATAAATGTGTGTAGGCCAGGCTGGTGGCATAACCAGATGTCAAAACAGCATCTTAAACAAAAGCGCTGCAAGAGTATTTAGGTGCTAGTAAGGAATATTTGCTTCAGAAACTGTCTTTTTTAAAAAATAAAAAAATACCATCACTGCACAAACATTGCACTCTTGATTTTTTAACACTCATATAGTTTAAAATAAAGCCAAAGGTCAGTAGTGGAGCATTCTTTTTTTTTAAGCAGTCAAGTTATGAACCCCTGAAAAATGGGGTTTATAATGGAAAACCTGACAGTCCCTTAACTATAGCATTGTGAATGATGGCACCTTGATCAGAGATGGAGAAAATCCTCAATGTGATATAAACTACTGAACTAAGTTGTAAAATGACAAGGACTGAGTGAACAGTTTTTAATACAGATAATATTGTTCATGTAGTCTATAAATATAAAATTAAATGTTGACCTCTATCTCCCATGTCAAAAGTCAAAGTCAGTGTCAGCACATATTGTTTTTATTTGTTTCAAGAGAAAAATAGATCAACAACATTAACCTCACAATGAACAGAGAATTGAATGAATTAAAAAGCAGTACCCCATAAATCCCTTTCCTTTTATTGGCACAGTGATAAAAATGCCTAGGGCTTAAAGGAAAAAGGTGGTCTGAAGACACTAGTCTGGGATGTTCTGTGTACACAGAACTGTACATCACAAACTAAAAACAGAGGTATAGAGTTATTAAGGTCTGTGCAATCTTATATAAATATGCACTCTTTATAGAAATCCGTCACAATAAATCATTGCACCCTGCAAAAGATTTCATGTCAGGTGTCCCTGGGCCAAGAAGCTAATTGCAAGGTTTTTTTAAAGAATTTTTTTTTTGCTACCCACATTTGGAAAGTGCATTTAAGAAAAGAGATGAAAATGTAACAAAGGAAACCTGTCCATATTTCCAGTTTGTGAACAGTTGAGGAAAATATCTGAAATGCTTTCCAGTATTTTCAAAAAATTACTGGCTTGATTTTGTCAGGCATCCCTTTTACATTTCTAACTTGTTCTAAGTGAGCCAAGAGTTTGGGCATTTTCTCCCTATCAAAAAACAAACCAGTTAATTTTCCCAGAACACATTGTAATAGCAAAGGCTGCTATTTTCCAGTAGCACAGTAAATTTGATAGTTAACTAAAGTGAGCACTTTCCATTGCAAATTCAGTTTAATTTCAACTTTAAGTGCTGCATAATTAAACTGAAAATGTTCTTTAAAAATAACAGACCAAAATAGGACAGAAACAAAGCTGTTTTCACATTGGTTTAAGGTTTTCTCATGTACACACTTTTAGCTGTTAGTGAAGCTAACCAAAAGCACAACATGAAAAAGAGGAGCAGGAAGGACATCTTACTAAAAACTCCACAGCTCATTTTGTTCACTTCCGCTTATCCTGCTGCAGCATGCTGGATACACACAAATTCTCTTGTTTTAATGCTCCAGTGATTACCTACTAGCAGTGCTGCATCATGTGAAAAGCATTTTCCAGCGCTTGCACTGCATACGAAGCACACAAAAGCAACTCGCTGCAACGTTTGTCAAATCTGGACAGCACTCCATGGTAGCTTACTGGAACCAAACACCATTTTTCTTGTTCAAATGGACTGGTTGACTTTGAGTTTCACAGATATAGTGTAGACTCTGAATGAAGTCTCAGCTCATATGTACTCCTGAAGGCTGGTACGCGGAAGCTAATCTATTTCTTGAAAATGCCAGTGTGAAAAGGCTTGTCAGGATGAAAATTCAAATGGTTTCAAAGAACTTTAAAGCTGGCTGTAAAGAGTGACTTTTCTGCTCCATGTGTAGTCATGCAGCTTCTGGGCAGAACCAGTCATGGTGGTTTTAATAGCTGGATGATCAGAAGCTTCCTCTATAACTTCTAGCAAAGAAGCAAAGGCAAGTATTTCATTATACAGGAGGATTATTGGTATGGAAGGCGCTACTGAGTGGCACTTACAAGGCAGATTACTTCAGGTCTCACTGAGCCTGTAAACTAAGAAGGTCAAAGCTTCACACAGATGACTAATGTTCAAACAATGCAGACAATTTATAAAAGGCATAAGGCTGGCAAAGATTTATCTCTGATCTTGATTTGCAAACATTTTTATCTGCTATTGTAAGATACCTCCTACTTTCCACTCTGGTTTAATTTAAGAAAACGGATAAATTAAAATGAGGGAGGTCATTGTATGTAGTTTTGAAAGATATACTTGACTTTTGTACCCATCATAAAGTTGCATGAAAAAATGGATAATGTTACTTATACTGTCAATTTACAGTGCATATTGGCACCCCAGCAAGGGGATGTTTACTGCAACCTGGAAGCCTTGTGGGAGTTTAGGGAAAGTGTTTGTTTTTTTATGAGGGATCAGCATCAAGGTTGCTTATTATGACCTATAGTATTCTTATGTAGTCTAGGACCCTGACAGATGTGCAAGTGAAAGTGCAATGGGATCTGATGAAGAATCCCCATAATCACATTTCCTACCATGCCACCCGTGCATGACAGAAAGTGTGACTGTGGGATCCAGCATCAGATCCCATCATGCCTTATTGTCAGTGCAGAGATCATGACCCTGGGCTCCCCCTGTACTGGCAAGTAGCAAGCTCCTACAGCACATGGAGCCCCTGGGGCTCCCAGCCACCAGAACACACCCTGTAGGTAGGAGCCCCAGCCTGACCACATATATAATTAATGGTGTGATAGGAACAAGCCACAAAGTTATTACACTTTTTTTTGTGTGTAATAACTTTATGGCTTATTCTTTGTTCTGTCATACCATTCATTGCTTCAATGTCTGATTAGGTCTTCTTTTTCTCATGTCTCTATACAACATTTGACCATATCGTTACCTATGCTTGTGCTCACTTATTGTACTTAGCAAGGTCTTTCATTGTATATGTGCCTTCAAGCAGTGGGCATTGCAGCAGGTGTTGCATAGTCTGAGGCTATGGTTGAACCAATGGTATAGCCTCACTTCTTCATTAGACTCCAGTGTGTCGGTGGGTGAGACATCAGTGGTTCATAATCTGGTAGTAAAGACTCAGCCATTGGATTGTCCATTTTTTCACTGTCAGTTATTTTCCTCAGCCTCTCATTCCACATCTGTACTCGCATTTTGGGTGTGGAATCAAGTGGCTGGGTGCTGGTGAGGAAGCTCCTACATGATTTTAGACTTTTGTGTATTGTGGGATGACCATATATATGACTGGGTAACAATGTAAGATGTGGTTAACTAGTTAATCATGCCTTGAGTATAATGTGTGCTAGGGGCCATACAGAAACAAGATGCACCATGATCATATTTATTCTTCTTTTCCCTTCAACTCTGGAGGGGAAAGAGCATGCTATATAAAATATACCCAATTTCCTCAAATTTGGGGGAGGAATCTTTATTCAGTTAACAAGTACAAAAATGCATAGTACTGTCCTCAATGCCTTCAGATGAAGACAAGATTTCCCTATGAGTAAGCATTCCAGTTCATAATTGCTGGTAAGCCAGATAGGTAGGAAGCACTCCTTTCCTTCTCAGAGTTTTGAAAGCTTTCTAATGCTTCCAGTGTTGTTATTGTACACTTCGGAAATGTCTTTGTCCAAAAGTGAGCCAACAAGCTCACCAGCAAGCATAGTAGCATGAACTGCATGGATTCCATTAACCAACACAACAGATATGATTAGTGTCAGTAGATATCACAAATTAGTACATCTAGGTGTTAAGTGTGTCAGATATTGCTCAACAATATTTCTGATTCAGTTTTGAAATATATAGATTCCTGTTCCAAAGTACAGAATTAAACTCATATAGTCCATTTTAATTTTTTCCCCAAATCATCAATACTAAATGACACCATTTTAGATAAATCAAAAATCCCAGGGCACATGCTCAGGCTTGTGCAATGGTCTCTTCATTGAAATCAATGAGCCCAGAAAAGGTAACACCAGTTCGATTCATTTTCCTTTTTACAGTACTGAAATCTAGGCAAGATTATTTGCTTTGCAAGTCCCCAGGACTTTGGCTGGAGTTCCAACTACTTAAAGATTTATTTTAAGTATTTATCTAGTTTACTGACAAGTTAGTAGGTACATATGACATGTGTGCACCAGAAGATATTAGACAGCTTTATTTTTTTTAATAATTCCATGATACAACTGAATAAAATTTCCACTTCTACTACGTGTTGGAAAAGAGATATAAAAATTATTTTTTGTTGAGGAAGTGAATTCTCTGCTAGCTAAAATTCAGCATTATATATCTCCTTTCCTTCAATGCCAAAAAACTTGGTTTCTTGAATACTAAACAATTCTTTCAAAGTTCATCAAAAAGAAAGAACATTGGACAAGTTTCCAAACTCTTGCAGGTCATCACAAGTTTTCCAATAGAAAATTAAAAGGAAATATTAAGTTCAATTTTCATAAGCTGGGTTTGCAGATTTAGCTGTGCATCTCCCACTCAACACTCAGAAAAGGTGTCCTTATTATCTTCCTTTTGATCTATCTGAAGTAAAGACAGTTGCAAAGGTGCATATTTCATTCAGATTCACATATATGCTTTGTGGTGTCATGGACAACTAAATAAGGACATAGGCCCGCTAACAAAGAGAAGTCAGGGTACTTTTAGCCCTTAGAGTGAAAGGAAGCTGCAAACCAATGCTAGTTGAAAACACAGTTTCATGGTTACTTATTCTCAGCATAAGAATACATTTGTGAGGTCTGGTTTACTAGAAATGGCCTAAGGGAAAAGCAAGTGAAACTAGAGTAATAAAAATGTGCCAGAATGAATAAGGCAGTTCACAGCCACTCTCCTTTCACTACTGGAGGAAAGGCCTCGTGTTTGTACTTCAGCTGAGATATCCAAAAATTGTTGCTGTTGCAGTATCTCTGCCATTTCAGTGCAACCTGAGAAAACAATTTAGATATGTTACTCCAGTGCACTGACAAGCTGAAAATATTTTTTTACCCATTTATGGGTGCAAATTAATGGAATGACAACAGACTGAAGCCAATGACAACTGCTAATCTGTAAGCAACAACAAGCAATGAAAAGCTGATAGTAGTACAGCTGTTTTATTTTAATTGAGGAATGATTTTATGTTGGAAACACTCAATATTCACAGCAAATTAAAAATAATGAAGTGAATTGATACCAATGATATTTTTTTACCTACTATTCCTTTGTAAATCTATTTCTTCACACAAATTGACATGTCTAATTGATACATACGCTATTATTCCTCATTAGTAGACCAAATAAAATAATTCTTGATTAAATTTATTGCAATTTACATTCCAGCATAATGTTTGCAAGCTATAAAAGTCAATCAACAGGAAATGGAAAAAAAAACAGATGACATTATTACATCTTATATATATATACATATACACACACAATAATTACATGCGTTTAATACCCACCTAAACACATCCTTTCTCCATGAAATACAGCTCATCTTCAGTAGATCACCCCGTTTCTTAAATGGCCAGCTTAAAGTCATCCAGTATAATTTCTTTTGAGCTTCAGAAAAGATCATCTCTAGTAGGCATATTACTTTTGTAAATTCTGGTTTTAAACAACTACCCAAGGGATAGGCGAAGAAAAATCAGTTGTCTAGAAGAGTTAGTCTTTATCTTAGGCTCAAGCAAAATTATGCAAAAAGAGCTTGAAGATGGTCACTGAGGGCAAAAGGTTGGAAAGAGTCTTTAGCTCTGATGTTGCTCTGAGTGACATACATAAACATGTTAGCACTGTGTGGAAAATTTTGAACAGGTAGCAAAACCACCGAAATTCAGCAGATGAACAATTCTGACAACAAGCAAAGTACAGGCTCTTTATCAGAAAATCTCCTGCCAATGGCAAAATATTTGCCCGTGTGACCTAGTTCTGAGCTGGACAAATCCATTGTAAAATAATTTGCAATAAGTCCTTCCAGTGTCTTTAGCATTTCAGTGTCTCAATACCAATTTGATAACATTATTTGAAATCAGTGATGGTCTATGTGACTCCATGCTAGGCCAGTTCACTTTTTGCATCTATAGGTTGACCCAGATGTGGGTTGTGTTTGCTTAGCCCCACACAGTTGCGCAGGAGGATCCTCTGGTGGCACACAACCAGCATAGCAGCTCCTATGCCTCCCCATTTTGCTAATGGCAAGGAAAACAAGCTGTGATAAGGGCATCCATATGCTTTTCTTATTCCTGGCTGCTCTAATGCTTTGATGATGCTGGAAGCTAGTACCAGTGGCTGCTCTAAACTGTACTGAGGTATCAGTTGGGTACACAGCTGGACCGAATGAAGAGTACAAGCCTTTTCCAACTGTCTTTTCTGACGTTTGGAGCTTACACAGGATTTTACTGATATGGAACCAATTCTAATGCCTTTATATTGAGTAGTTGTCTATACCTTAAAGAGTGTCACTGAAATGAATGAAACTCCTTTAGAAGTAAGGTACTACTCAAAAGTAAGCAGTAATATTAGAGGCCGCCTGAAAGTAAATAAACAAATGTATTACAAATTATTTCTATCTGTGTCACATCACAGATGTGCTAAGATGCAGTACAGTGTGTACAGCCCATTGAGCCTACTGGCTTCATTATAACATGTGTTATGTCATTCAGTCAAAAGGTATGAAGGCCAGACCTCACTAATGGAAACTGAGGTATGGGTGCAAATCAAAGTACTATACAAAGTGCTATACCTGCCTTTCAACTGCAATCATATAGTTAAAGGAGGAAAAAACAGATTTACACAGGTGAATGAAAACAACACACAAAATTTGCCATTGTGAAAATCAAGCTTCCTCTTTTAAAAATATAACATATTTTTATTTCATAGATAGAGGGACCAACAAGATCATAAGAAAAGTTGCTATACATGCTGCAAACCCAGCAGGCTGGACTTTTCATACATATGGTATAACATAAGGGACAAATAATTTACCCTTATTGCTTAATAACTTTGATGAAGTCTTTGTAAAAGCAATTAATAGTGGTTCAGAAATATTGCCAGATTTTTATCGATTTTCATATGGGCCACTTACTATTAGATCCATAACCAGATGTTTCAGAAAAATTGCCTGCTATTTGACATGAATTATCCAATGCAATAAACAGCTACCTGCTAAAGATATGAATCAATGTGTTCCACTGTGATTGAGCATTGCCCCCTGAAGAAACACTTCTAGAAAGCAATACAAAGCCCTGCAAAACGTACAGCTTTTCTAGCCTTTCAGGTAGAATTTCCCACTTCAGAAATAGGGATATCTCAAGAACAGCATGACTTTTTCCAAAAGAGCAGATATGTTTCAAGGGAACCTACCATACTTTGTAGTATTATCTCATGATGTCCATCAACATGAGCAAATGCATCCAAAACTTACAGCAAACACTAATGTCAGCATTAGTCTGCATACATGATCTCCAAGTCATGTTTGAATTCTTATGTTCGGACATAATTGATTCATAAAACCTCCTTAGCCCATTTCTTTCAGCCAGGTTTCAGGAATAATGACTGTTTTTGTAGCTGTGCACATTTTGATCAAGATTGCATCTGGCTCTATATGGCTGTGTAGCAGGACTGAGCACTTAAATCAGATACCATCATTCTTGCAGGAACTAACTGCAGTCCCAACATAAGGAGACATGAGTATTGCAGGTATCCCTGACCTCCTAAAAGAAGGATAATACTAGGATTGTAGCTTCACCTCTGATATGGTATGCAGTAGCCAGTAGACCTCAACCAGAATATGCTATTCTATGCCCGTTCAAAAAGGTAACCGGTAAATTCTAGACATGCGCACAACATGTCTGAAGCTTTCTCTAGGTGGGGTAAAGTTACAAAGCTACCTTTTGGCCAGTATCTTTGCAGGTACAAGCTAACTTTTTATATCACAAAGTATGTGAAAGTCTGGAAAAGCCACAGTAAGGAAAACATGATGAAACAGCTTGTGATTGCCCTTAATGTACAGTATTTTCATTCTGCTCCAACAAAACCAATTGGAAGTCATTCAGAATTATAGAAATTATTTTGCAAATGAGCGCAAATAAATTGAAAGTCAATATTCTAGTTAATTCAAACATATTAAACTAAAACTTGATTTATGTGTGGGTGTTGCAGCTAACAAGTGACCCACATCCACTCCCTCCATGCCTGAAATTCCCTCCAAAGTACATTTTGGGTATGTATGCAATTCAGGAACAGGACCCTGTTAAAAGCAGGTGGATCTCCAGCGTTATATTCCTTTTACCTGTAACCATAAAGACATGCACAACATACTGAACAAATTACCAGGAAACAAGATCACAGGCCAAATTCATTCAGAGATTTGTTGCTAACAGTCATGCAACCATAAATAAAAATATCTATTGCAGGTTATTTTATGCAATTTTAAAATATCATTGACATTTGAAACAAGTATGCCTCAATGTACCACCACTAGAGAAACCTAAGTCTTTGTAGCCAACCAGGTCTACACAGAAAGAAAGCAAATGCATTAAGATCCATAATTTGATACCCATTCCAAATACAAGCAGAAACAAATTTAGTGACAAATCTGTCAAAATATGTTCCACAAACACATTGGCAAGAGATCTGGACATACTAAAGAAATTCAGTGAAACAGAACACGTGCCAAACGAGGATGTTTGACAGAGTGTTCAGAAATACATTTAGACCGAAGCAGGAACACATCCAACAGAGAGTTTCTGTACATAAATTATCATGAAACTATTAGAAATAATTAGCCAGTGATTTCAAAATATTACATATATTCTTAATGTTATCGAACGGATGTGTTGTGAACCATGTGTGATTTTTTGGCAATTTCACTTTTGGCTACACAACAGCATTTTTAAACATGAGGGAAAATACTATATCCCATACTGTAAGTCAATCTGTAGTCTTTGCTGAAATCGTTCAGAGCTTCCAAATCCTTTGGAAATGTTCCTACATCCAATGCTGAACAAAGCTGAACTAATCAGGCCATGGAGACAGGGGTTCTTCAGAACTCAGCTAAACAGAGGCCTCCCCAGAAGTCTGCAAAGAACCCATTAGCAATTGCCACCCAAGCTAATGGGCGGCAGTAGCATTTGTGGTTGTGTGGCCTTCTATTCTTAACTCACATTGCTATTTGTAAAGTAGCAGGGAGCTGCATCAATACCCCAGGCCCTGCCTCAGTAACCACTTAACTCTGAGAGATGGGTCATATGGTGGGTATTTCCTTTTGAAAATTTAACCAAAGTCAAGTGAGGAAATATGAATGTTCTGAGAAGTGCAGAATAGCATGCCTACTCCTGTGCCAAGCTGTAACCACTTGTTGTAAAAATTATTTTTCCATTTAACAAGTAATACTCTTTAGGACAGGTGTCCAAGAACAACAGCCACATTTTTCACTTATCAGCCTCATAAAAGTCTAAGCAGAGGTTAATTACTAATAAATCTAGAGCCCAAACTCCAGTCCTAAAGCTGGGGCACTGACAAACATGCATCTCCCCACTGTAACTCATGGTACTTTGCAGGAAGCGCCATGGGTTACAGCATTCCCCCAACTCAACAGACATTGGCTGTTGGGTCCAGGGGGTTGGGGGGTCAAATTCCAGTTTGGAACAGCTCTGTGTCTGCAGCTTCTCCCTCCTAGTCATCCCCCCCCCCCCCCCCCCCCCCCCCCCCCCCCCCCCCCCCCCCCCCCCCCCCCCCCCCCCCCCCCCCCCCCCCCCCCCCCCCCCCCCCCCCCCCCCCCCCCCCCCCCCCCCCCCCCCCCGCCTTCCCAGTGATGATGCTGTCTTCAGAATGGGAGTGGGGGGAAGGGAATGGAGGGAGCTCGCTCTGGGGTTTGCCCAGCCTGCACTGTCAGGTGGGGTGGGTGGATGGATCGGAGCCCTCCCATCTTGGTGTGCGCTGACAGCTGTTAATGAAGATACTCCACTTTGTAATGAGGATTCAGACTGTTGTGTGATTGGGCACTTTGAAAACAGTCTGCAACTGTGGATTTCTGTCAGTGCATGGCAATAGAGAGCTTCCAGGGCTTGATCATACAACAAACCGTCACTTCTGTCAGTGCCCATGGTTCTCTATGACAGGATGTAGGTGTGAAAAATCTTGAGCTCCCACTGTTGTGCTTCACCTATTTTATGAACAACAAGTGGAATCTAGTCTACAGAGCTGCCATTCAGACCTTTCAGAAAAAAATTCTCAAACATTTTAAAATTTATTCCCATGTAAAGTACACTAAGATACAAAGTAACCTACCAAAATCACTGTAACATGAAAACAAAACCATGGAGGAAGCAGAAAAAGGCTATAAAGCCATGCACTAAATAGTACACTCATCAACATAAAAACTATCTCCCAATCCTTCCACTGCAAACACATAAGGCAGTAACTAGTAACACAGCACATTTCTTACTACTGATGAAACACTGGTAAGGAAGAATAATACAAATTCATCTGGCCCTTATATTGCAAACCAAGTGCTCATACCAGTTAACCCAGTAAGGCCCTGAGACAAATTTTCCTGGGTTCCCCAGGTTGCCTACTCAGATTCAGTTGCAGACTGTGACTTGAGATGGTTGGGGTGAAATCCTGGCCCAAACGAAGTCAATGATAAAACTCCCACTAACTTCCCTGAGGCCAGGATTGTTTTTTAAAGACTATGAAAGATTTTATGCTGCATTCATCATTATGGTATTGGAGCATCATCTATGCAGTGCAGTAAACATCAGGCACAGTGGTCATGTGTTATTTTCTTATATGTTCCCAATTATGTATGTTAAAGGGTTTTATTTGTTTTTTGTGTGCATGTGGGTATGTGCACACACTGGTATGTGATTCCATTACAGGCTAGGTCAAAGAGATGTACTTTGGACTTGGAGCAGAAAGTGATGTGGCTTGTGATGGGGCTCTGTTCCACATCTTGAACCATACCCTAAGAAAATGGTATCCTCTGCACAGACAAGATTGCATGTTGCAATTCTATCAGTGTGGACATGCAGGCAAAAAGACATGGTGCAAGGGATGTGGTTTAAATAGGCTTCATCTTTATTAAGTTAGCTCAGCTGCGAACCATCCACCAATAACTCACACTGTGCAGGTCATCATTCTTTCTCACCTATTTCCTCCTATTTGAAGGCTGCCATCACTCTCTATCCCCCGCCCTTCAACACTAATCTTAGCCCATTGCTTGGGCCTCACCTGCCACACCTTGCGTGAATATGTATGGGGTGTGGCAATGAGATTGTTCCCTCATTGCACCCAAAGTACAGTTCCATTTCTTAGCTTGTTTAAGGGATGCCTTGCAATAAATCTACTCCCCGTGAAATTTGGATTTCACAGGGAAACCTATGGAATAAGTACCAACACCTGCTATGGCAGGAAGTGAAAAGGCTTGTGATGGTCCTTCATTTCTAGGGGAATCAGTCCAAAGGTTTGGGCTAGCACCCCAAAATCTGTTTCCTCCACAGATGAGCTTTACTATTATTGGGAAAGTTTCCCTTCCATAACAGGAGTGACATTATCAATTCTAGTGTTGGCCTCTGAACTACCCTAAGCTGCAAAGCCTTAAAACAGGCATTCATTTAACTTACATGTGGTTATTCAAACTGGATAACTAGACTGACCCCCGCCCATTATAGAAAAAATGCAGACCAAGTTATCTAATGAAAATATTTGTTGCTGTGTGATGATTTAAATTTAACATCCTGTTAAGCAGTATTAAGTTTTAAGTTACTATTAAACCAAATCATTATATTTATCAATTTGTTTTAATTACCAAGCACAGATAAGCATATGTCCCAGTTAGCCTGGGAAAACCTGAATGCACACCTGCTCCAACAAACAGTCTTTAAAATGAGGTGGGAGGAAAATATTTGAATTACATTTCCCTGTTCCAACATACCATTTTTAAAAAGCACTTTCAACACTGAACTAGGCCTTTACAGTTAAGGCATTTTACAAGATGATACTGAGCTATGTTTCCTGTCTATGAAGAAGGCACCAGCATATAAAATGGTAGTGAATTTGCATTACCTCCAATCCATCATTCTTTGAGTGCGCAGGAAAAACTGTGAGACCTGCTGCAACAAAGCACAGCCTTGTGTTGACAGATTCTTATTTAAGTGACTGTGAATACAACAATTCCACAAATAATTTGTCAAGTGTGTGGCTGAACTAGCTCTGAACCCTGATAAATACCAACTCTCCTCACTGCTACAAAGGCATGATATTCTGTGTGCGGGCAGTGAGTAACAAGCACTAGGATTTAACAATCGATGCTACTATATTTCTCTTTTCTTTGTGGTTAAAAAAACCTTGAAGGGTGGCTCTTTCAGCAGTGTTAAGTACTAGTGGTGGCTATGGCTTGCAAATCTAAGTAATACACTGCAGGCTTAGGTGGAAGGAAATAGCACACTGCATCCATTTTTAGCTGCATTTAAAACATATGGTGTATGCTTTTTGCTGAAAAACAGTCTTTACTGTATAGTTAGTAGTCTGTTGCTTAATGTGGGTTAGTATTAAATGGATCTTTTTCAAGTTATTGATAATAGGCACCTATCCCCTTGAATTTCTCATCCCAAGACATTTATCAGGGAGAGGGGAATTCATTTAAAAAGAAATCCTTCTTTCTGGGGGAAAATAACAGAAATTCTGGACGAGCCTACATACCAATTAATAAAGGGGAGGGGGGGCTTCAGAATTCAATCCTTCCAGGTAGTCAGTTGAAATCAAGATTGCATTTGCTGTCATGTGGTATATTCTAAAGGCATTATGCGTGTGTGAGAGGGAGGAGATAAAAAATCTTTTTTAAAGAAATGTAAATCTAATCAGTCTTGAAGCTGGCAATATATACATAAATGTCTCTTGCAGACATAATTTAGTATGCATTATTAATTTATTTTTCATAAAGCTTTCTAGCTACAAAAAGGGTAAGTGGAAATGCACACCCACCTTGATCATAATGTTCATTTGTCAGTTAAGGGAAGACAAGAGTGAACATCAAATGAACAGCTAAACAAATTTCTTTCCTAAAATCCTATCCTAAAAGAGGCACAAAAACTTCCTTGTTGAAAGACCAGAAATGCCTATTGCAAAAAAGATTCTTCCAGACGTTTTAATAAAGTACCAACCTTTAATGGGACATGAACTCCAATATGCCATTTGGAAGGCAATACTGTTACTTACAGATGCTAGACAGCAAAACATTATAATCATGTTTCTATTAGTCAATTATATTTAGACTTTTGACTCTACGATACTAATGCCTATAGAAATAATTAAGTATGTGGTATATTAACTAGTCCTAATGTAAAATGCTAATTATTTATTGTTTATAAAGCAATTTTAAATAATGCAAAAGCTCATACACTAATGCCACCATGATTTTCCAGTCATTAACTTAACCAGAATTTGCATTTTGGGACTATAGCCAGTGACTTACATGCACTACTTAAGTCATTTTTCAACCACCCTGTCCCATCTTAATCTATTCATCATTAATCACATTTGGTCACTTTACATACAGAACACTATTCAGATGAAAGATAAAAGAAATACATTAATAAAACTAAAGCAAGTGTGAATACTTCAAAACATAAAGGTAGTCAATGAATATGGTTATCAAAGCAATTTATACATTGTGCCTATTAAAATGGAATTGCCTAAGCCATTAACATGGCTGAAAGTTTTCTTGCTATTTAAGAGGTGTCTATAAGGCCAAATCTGAACTTTATTCTTCTAGTTCTCCTTGAACAGTGTTTGTAAAACAAAAGAGATGACACTAAAATTTCATAGAGAGCAGTGATTTCCTTTTATGAAACAGTAGGAGAACACATTGATAGTTGCTCATTTGTCAACAGAGCTACAGTTTTGGATCTGGAAGAAAGTAAACCTTAAACTCATGTAACTTAGCTAGCAATTTATCTGAAAAGATCCAGTGCTCTGGCTTCTACTTCTGACTGACCTATTCTACCTTAAATCAATCAAACAACAGAAGCCCTATTTTCTTCATTGTGTCCGTCTGGTCCACAAGGAGCTAAAAAGAATTGAAAACTACCTATAAAAGAATGCATTTACTTTCCCTTGCACCTTCTCCCCTCAGTCCAACAAGGTTTTATGCAGCCACAGTAATACATGGAATTTATTAAGGGAATTCAGTCTGAACAAAAAAAATGCAAACACAATGGCCATGGATTTTGGAGACCTTATTTATTCAGCAATTTAGCACAGACAATCCACCACAGTTATTTTGCAGTCTGCCTCAGCGCTCACCTCTGGGCACTGCCTCCTACTTAAAAGAGAAATGTATTTCCTGTACCAGTTGGGTCTTGGGCTTCTCTTCCTGCATTTGCCAAGAAGACTGTCAAATCTGCAGTAGCTACAATGACCGCTCTCATGATGTTGAACACTAGTCTCCTAGGAACTACCATGAGACCACCACTAGATGATTTCACCAAAGCTACCAAAGAACCATGAGATAATAGGTCAAATCAGGACCCATTTCACAGCGATCAAAAGCAGTTTGATGGCTCTTTAATGTCTTCTGTAAAATTATTTAGTGGCTTGATTCCAGTTCCTAATGGATAAGTGTCCATATCACAATGGCTCTTGGGACTGGGCACAATCGATAATCTAATTATTTTATACTTTTTGTAGTGATTTTTTTCCCTGTAAAGCATTTAGGATCTGATAACTAAATGACAGGCTTCCAAACAACCTGGACAGATTTATCTACAGAAGTAAACAGAGTCCATTGAATCCACCTGACGATCTAAAATGGACACCTTTTGCCCAGAAGCCCTAGTAGAAGCAGATACGAGCATCTCGTTTTTAA
>NW_017728998.1:23344243-23359243 GCF_001723915.1 Gavialis gangeticus | reverse complement strand
CTATGATAGTAGTTTTTCAGTCTCAACAGAAAAATACTTAATTGCACGTGTGCCAGGTGCTCCATTAACCCTGTTAGCAGAAAAACTGCTGGAACTGAATGGTGGCAGAACCAGTTTGTTGAACTCTTGAGAGTATATGAAAGTCCACAGGGCAGCTGAACACAGGTAGGCACGCACCTTGTCCTCTCATGACTCACCACAAAGTGCCTTTGTAGGAAGCTATCATTGAGAACCAGCCCCTTTGGAAGATGAATTTCCCCCACCTCTACATAGATGTGCATATGACCCAGAGGATTTGACTTCCAAACCTCAGGTTAAGATTGGTGAAGTTTCTCATCTGAACTCTGGAGAAACAAGGAGCATTGAGTTCATTTGTCTGGGAGTTGCTTGAGCACTTAGTCAATGCACTGAGCAATCTCGGACATGGCTTGCTTGATCATGCAGTTCTTAGAAGGAGAGATACGAAAGAGTTATGGTGACATGACAGAGGCTCAATGACAGAGGCTCCAGTGGAGCAATGAAATCTCCATATCATAACCTGACACCCTTGTAAAACTACCTTGACACCCCAAAACATTTTATGATTGTTTTCCTTACCAAATATTTTTGGGACTCTTATTCCTTTAGCACTATGAAAGCCTTGTTTCAGTGTTCCCTCCTCTTGTAATCTGTACCACTGCATTTTTGTTGCTCTACTCCTATTCCCATCCTCTGACACTGGGTTTAGATTAGCAGGCCTAGAGGAATTCAGCCATTTACAGTTCAAATGCCAAAATAATTTTTAAAGTTACACTATTCACAATTCCTATGTATTCAAATACAGACTTAACCATGACCTCGAACATACAATCATAGAAGAAACCAGATTCAATACCACAGAAAGTATATGACAAAGTTGCTTTGCTTAGTTGTAATGCAAAAAATGCTAATTATTCCTGACGGGTGCAGTGGCAGCTTTTGCGTTAATGCCGATAGAAGCAGGTATAATCTTTGCCTCTTATAGTCGACCTGTTCAGGAGAAGGAGTGTGAGATTCACATGGTGCCATTTGAATGGTACAAAATATATGCTATATGCAAGGCTCTGAGGCAACACTGCATCCTTGGTGCTTCCAGGGTCACCCACTCTCAAGCATGTGCTACGTGTACCAAGACAAACCCTGAGCAATTGATGTCACTCTGAGAGAGCCTTCTTCCAGGAACAGACATGAATAGACTTTCTATAGACACAACCCAGTGAGTCCATATACTATAACATCTACAAGCGGCTTATCCAAATGCAAAGGTAGTATAAGGCATGACAGTAATTTCGGAGCTACTCAGAGAATCTGATCAACTTTTTTGGTTGAATCAGAAATAGATGACAGTGGGTCTGAGGTGAAGAGGCCTTTGGGGATTGGATAGTACTATGCAAGATACAAAATGTGAACACTAACACACATCTTGTATTTCCTCCTTTTTTTTTTTTCCTCTTAAGCAGCCAAATACTCCATCTGCAGTCTTCCTGTTCAGCAGCTAAATCCAACGCTGCAACATGACACAGGGTATATTATAGCTGCATTGTTTTGTCTTTGCCTGGGATTGAAAATGATATATTTGGGATTCGGCTGGTGTATTTACAGTATTTTTAGTGACCCATAAACCACTGGATCTATATTTTGAAATATTTACAAGAGTAGCAGTCAACAGTTCTTTATCTACAATACTTTTTAATACTTCTGTCACCCCTTTCCTTGTCACCTTTCTTTTTATTGTTTCCTCTTGTTGTTTTTCTGTTGTGATATTATTTGTTGATTGCTATCTCGTGTTAATGATCCAATTCCTTTTAAATAAAACACCCGAAGTCCATGAAGTGTATTTTTCTTATGATAAGCGATACAGGACAGAACCACCATTCTCCCACCCAGATAAATCCCTACTTTGTTTCCAAAGACTCCACGCCCCTAAACAAACACATTCTGAAGAAAATCAGTCTGCATTTATGATGTACCCAGAACAGACAGTTTTCTGGCCAGAAGTCTTACTGTACCCCGGTGCTTCTTTCACTGTTCAAGGACTCTTCCCTCTCAGAAAACGGAAGATCTGTTAAATACTCACTCTGCTATACCAGCAGCCTTGGGCCCAGTCTGGCTGCTAGTTGCATCTAAGCACAGGCCAGAAAAGCCATAGACCAATAAGGAAGCTGGGCAGAATTTTGCTATATTCATTCTAGTTTTAGTCCTAATCCGTGAGAGTATAGATGACTGCACTTCAGGCCATTATGACCAGAGCTCTAGGTGGGCATTTTGGTCCTCACATTCCATCTTTTACACTCCAGGACTAGCCTCAGATACAACACAGCTACAAATTCAGACATCTAGGATCCTAACTGCCTTGGGGTTGACCATGACCAACCAGCAAATGGACTTGGCCCTTGATGCAATTTATGTGGTACCAGTGGACTCTCATCTGGGGACAAACCCTACAGTCTGTCACACAACTCTATCCCTATATTCTTATAGAAGTTTTGTCTGAGGAGGGAATGAGTAAATCTTGCCTTATGGTTAACTACACTGTAAAATATAAAGGAAAGGGCATAAAGTAAAATGGGAGCGTCAGCCTCAATTTAGAATTTCTCAGACCACGGCAATTTCTTTCAGAATCTTAATTTTTTTTAAAAGTATATATGGCTGAATTGGAAAAAATGTGATTACTTTATGGAAGATTTTGTAATACATGTTCTTGCAAAAATCTTATTTTGTTAAACTTTGCAGTCATGAAAGTAGGCTTGGGAAACTACTTAATTGAGATCAGCTATGGCTGCTTATTAGTATTTTTAAAGATGCATTACTTTCCTCGCTAAATATTGAAAGGAATAACTATCCTTCAATAGTATATTATAACTATGCTGAGGTAGGACAAAAATAAGATAAAATACCTACCAGAGATCAAGGAAATAAGACCAGCCACCCATAACACTTACTCAGCTTGACAATGGTGAAGGCAGCCTAAGTACATCTCTCTACCTGGCCAAGAAAAGTGCTTTGCACAGTAGCAAAAGGCAGTAAAAGAAAGATTTTACTTGACAACAAAAGTGTGGAGGAAAGGGCCCAGATGACAGACCGGGCACTACAAAAAAGGCGGTATTGTTTGTTATTTGTCTCTTGGGATTTGTCTTCATTGGAAAACTACACTTTGTAAAATCATGCAATAACTAACACTATGTTAAATACAACTTAGCACTGCACATAGGGCCTCTCCTGTTCAACACAGTATCAGCTGGTCTTGGTTAGGCTAGCATGCACCCAAAGGTTAACCACAATCAGGCAATACAAATTTAAACATGACAGGCTGTGTTTAAACTGAGGTCAGATTATAACCTTACAATCTGACCTAATTAAGGGGCAGTACTTAGTTCACTAGCACAGGGCAGGGGCCAAACTCTACAGCAGAGACATTTGCTTAAGCCATGATATCTCCACTGATATTGTTACACATATGTAACAGGGAACCCTAGCCCTGTCGCTAGAAAGCAGGCCCACCCTTTTAAGGCCCGAACCTTCTGGGCCCAGAGAACTGGTGCGGAGGAGGTTAATAGCTGGGCCGGGCCAACTAGTCAGGTGACAGGAAGAAGCAGGACTATAAGAACCCATGGCAGAACAGCAGTAGGAAGGCTGGCAGCTGAAGGGGAAGGAGTGCATCCTAAAGCTCCAGGGAGAGGCCTAGCGAGTGGTCTAAAAGTTGGAAGAGGGGACCATGGAAACCCTGAGAGGCAGCAGATGCCCTGGAAGCCAATGGAGGGAAGCCAAAACATGAACCCATTGTAAATGTAAGATGACAAGATCACATGGGTTTTTTTATTATTTTATTGAGGGTAGTTATTGCACACGGACAGAACTGTCCATATTTCTTTTGGTTATTGAGAATTGGTGGTTTGGGTGAGGCTATTAGGGGATGGAGGAGGCCTCATTTTGGGGACCCTCAATGGAGTGGGTACCCCGGTGCCCGTGAGGGTGCAGCTTTTGGGGGGAGACCCACCCCCGCACCAGTGAGGGCACAGCTTTTGGGGGACACAAACCCCAGTACTTAAGGACTATCTTAAAAAGGCCAGGGAGGTCTAAAGCACCAGACTGCAGTTATATTTTGTCTTTTTTTGTTTAGACTGGCAGGGGCAGGTTCAGGGTTGCACCCTCATTTTGAACCCATGACCCTCTGGTTGTGGGTCCAGCTCCCATGCCTCTGGGCCAGGGAGTGCTGGGCTCCATGAGGGAGCAGGAAAGGGGGCCACAAGCCCCCAGGCCCTGGAAGAAAAAAAAAAAAAAATAAAAGCTAGAGCCTCAACCCCGGTTTAGTGGGTTCGGATGGGGAGGCCTGCCAGAGAAAACAGGGGGCAAGCCATAATAGGAGAGACCCCAACATACCCAATATAATAGGCAGTCTCCCACTTGCATAAAAATAATTTTCCATCAAGACATGGCAGACGAGATTAGGGCAGGACCGAAGAATTACAAAGCAGGCTCCAAGGGCGCCCCACATAAGGCGCGGATAACCAGAAAGATGGTTCCAGGAGGGCAACCTGTTACACCATACTAGAAAAATGAAGCTAGCACAGGAAGACTGCCCCAAGCTCCATTTACGCTTCCATTTTGCTGTGTAAACATGGTTCCAAATTACCCTTAACTTCCAGTTTCCCCCTCCGTGTCAGTTCAACTGTGCTGGCTTATGTGTTAGAGCAACCCGGTTCTATCTACTTCCTATCCCTGTGTGTCCTGTTGTATACGGCACAGAGCAGCTGCCTGGCAACATCTGGAATCTCCAGGAATATGAGCAAGTGAGGTGAGTAAGAGGCCTTGTGAACTCCACTTACTCCTCTGTGCAAACACTCAACAAAAGTTATGCTCCAGCATGAATGCTTAGTATTAGAGACTTAAGCCTAGAATAAATACAAGACTGTCCTAATACAGTGTAATTACCCAGGGTGAACAAGCCCTTTGGAATGAACTCACAGAATTGCCGCGTTCCACTTCAGTTTGGGTACTGAGATCAAACACCTCCTGCACCATCCTCCTGCACTGCACTCATGCTCACATGTACCTTATTAGGGCTGCAGTTTCTAGGAAGACAAAGATGGAGCACTGTAAAATGGTAGATGTCTTCTAAGTTATTCTTTAAAGCTGACAGGCATTGCTTTATACCTAAAAATGCAGTTTCAGGGTTCTGCAAAAACAAAACTTTTGACTTACTAGTTGAATTTTTTAGCCTTAAAGATGCTGTACACTCTGAGCAGAAGCATTTAGCATCATACTTCCTATGCCCTCTATGCAATTCTCACCAAATAGCCAAAGTTTTTTAAATTCATTCTTTAAAACGTAAAAATTTGAAAAGCTGGAACTGCTAAAAGTCATGGCAAAAGTCCACTTTTGGACCTAATAACATGGACTTAACTCAGCACCTTTGTTGTCCTGTGGGGCCAGGCCAGCTCTCAGGATCTCAAAATTGCACTGTTAGAAGGGGGGTGTGACACAATTGCACATATACCCACAGAAAAATCAGTTGGGCGCATACACACACACTAGGCACATACACATCTAAGATTACCAGTCTAAGCACATGTGCACCCATCATCAATTCAAACACATTCACACTATACACACCAAAAATTAGACAAAAATCAGTTGTCAATACCTGCACACCCAATACACATACACAGATCACTAATTCATATATTACACACATGATAAGATATATATTTGCCAGTTTGCATGCATACCACCCACCTACACATACACACAGGTGAGTTCCTAACTTGGGTGGTGTGGTGTTTATGTGTGTGCTTGGGGTACTTGGGATACCTAGGGTGCTTGGTGACTATGGGAGGAGGGAGTCAAGGGTCAGAGATTTCCAGAAGGAGGGGAAGCGGGGTAGATGGATGGGGGTTAACATGAGAGAGCAGAGGGAAAAATTAGAGTGAAAGTGCCAGGAGCAAAAGTTGCCGGGGCCAGGATTAGAACCATCAGACTAGAAAGGAGCTGGGGCTGAGAAACTAGGGCTCTAGATGGAGCCAGGTGATGAGAGGAAAGCTGGGGAACAGAATGAGGGAAAGCTGGAAGTAAGGAGGGAACTTGGAGACGATGGGGAGTGGGAACAGGGCTCAGAAAAAATCTGAGAGGCAGAGCTGGGACAGAGCTCAAAAGTGGGAAAGAAGTAAGAGCAGGGCAGACATGGCAGAAGGAGGGCAGAAAGGAGGTGGAAAGTGGTAAGAGTGGGGAGAAGGTGGCAGAAAGGCAGTGAATGGAGTAAGAGTGGGGCAGACGTGGCAGGAGGGGAGCAGAAAGGGGTAGAAAGGAGGCGGAAAGTGGCGAGAGTGGGCAGAAGGTGGCAGAAAGGTGGTGAATGGAGTAAGCGCGGGGCAGAAAGAGGGCTAAAGGGTAATATCTACCTATCCCAGGCTGAAAGTTGATCCTCTATGGCCATTCAGGGTCTTCTTCAGCAAGGTGTTGTCCAAAGGGGGTTGCCGGCAAGGCCTGTGGGGTGGATAGGTGACGTGAAGCTGGTCTGATCTGGATGGAAATGGCGTTCCTACTGGGTCTGTTTTCACTACCCGTCTTTATAGGGGCAGACCTTCTATGACCCTAGTGGCAGGGGCATGCCCAGGCAAGGGTCAGCCCTGGTGTACTGAGCATGTGCACTCCAGGTGAGGGTGTGCAGTTTAAGGTACCTGTGTTGCAATGGTGGGCTGGCTGGTTTCTGCAGCAGTCTTTGTTTTTCAAATCTTGAGCCAGGGAGGGTCAATGCAGAGTGATGCTTGGGTCCTCAAGTTAATGGTTCGGTCATTCAGGGGAAGCTATTTTTAGACCTACTGCCATTGCCTGTCAATCACCCACTCACTCAAGGAACCAGTTTACATGGGAGGGGGGAGTCATGAGTCACACAGTATGATCGGGCAGGGGACACAACATGGGGACTTTACATGACTTATGCTAACTTACACATGTAGACCTAAATCATACAGTATGAATTAAAAAAACCAGTAAAAACCAGTAAAACAGTAATCACACAATATAAAACAGTAAAAATCAATATAAACATAATAATGATATGATATACAACAGTGGATATCCATATCAAAATAGCAGGGCACTTATTTGCAAAAAAGAATAGAGGGGGGAAAAAATTGATACCAAAATAAAATGCTAAAGCTTATCCTACGTCTTAGCTTACTCATAATTATCTATAGGGAATAGAGCGGGCGAGAAAAAGTCAGAAATAGCTGGGGAAGGGAAGGGAATGCATTTCTATATATATATAAAAAAGAAAACTGGGGGTTGTGTTACACCTTCTGCTTAGAGATTTCATACTATGCTACAAACATTAAGGAAGTGAAACAAACAGTACCTGTGAAGTAGGAAATTACAAAAAAGGAAACAGAGACCAAGTGACTCAACTATGGGCTCATATAAAATGAGTGACAGCCACACAGGGCCTACATCTGGGTTATACTCTTTTACCTGAGCCACAATGAGATACTTCTTTGAGTCCATTTCACATGTATTAGTGAAGTAACCCTTACTATTGTGAACCAAGTTCCAAGAGTAGCCACATATGCTCTAAAAAGACCCTTACATATCTAGGAGGTGGAGCATGAAATTTTGAATGTCCATACAGATGAGTGTCTAGGTTCTCAGAATTTCATATTCCAATGAAATCTGGGCACTCAGATCAGGCAGTTAGAGTTCTATATATTTCAGACATTCCAATTTATGAAAATACTCTAAGGGATGCCTGTTTGATATACTTTACACACAAAAAACTCACCCTCAATTTTAGAGAATGGAACCAAGCTGGTTTAAATGTAATTGTGTGTACTTTCCTACCATGTGTTCATGTTGCCTTACTTTTAAAAGCTAGATACATTATTAAGAATCCAAAGGATTTACCTTAACACTTTACTTTTTGGCAATTGCAAACTTAGCATTACAGTGTGCCTTTTTAAGTTAAATCATACTTAGCTAGAATTATAACAGTCAATAAAAATACAAAATAAGATTAGAGCAGCTCAACTAATGAACGCCTGGTGATAGTGCTTTAATATTGCCATGGACAGGATCACAATTCATACGCTGGCCCCATTTCCCCAATCCCCCAAGTTTCACCCTACCAGGATTTGGAAATGTTGTGGAATGTCTACTTGCAACCGTAACAGGAGGTGGTGGGGATGAGGGAGGGAGTTGAAGACGTTGTAATGGTTGCCACTATTAAATGCTTGAAGAATCAGTGACACTCTAGGAGCCTAGAGTCCCATGCTCTCTGCCAAAGAGTGGTGGGGTAGTGCAGGACCTGTCAGGAAAAAAAGCCTGGTGAAGGAATGATATTACACACTGGCAGGTGCAGTCAATCTGTAGGGCTAAGTCCTGGTCTTGCTGAAGTTAAAGACACATTGCCATTTATTTAAAGAGATCAGGATTTGTGTTCTTAGTTAGGACTAGTTCTTATTCAAACAAAGAAGAGGGTAGGGAGAAGGAAAGAGACCAGGTACCAAGGTTAGAAAAATTAGATCAGTCTCCAAAAAACATTAATTGATTATTAGTGTTATAGCACATCAGGTAAACAATGCCTTGATGATAATCAAACACATCTGTATTTATTCACACTTTTCATATGGAAGGTTTGGAGTTTTTATTTTAACATTAGGGTACAGAGAATATAAATAGGCAACCTAAATACTTTGCTTATCATATTAGATACATATTTACATGATCTATTTCTGGCCCATCATTTTACATGACAGCAGAATGTGGATTGGGCCAGTGTTCTTTGAAAGATGCAGTGAAGTTTATTGTACTTCTCATGTTTATATGTAGTTATTTAGTTAAATATTCAGACTATAAGCAACACAACTTGACAACAAAGCAACTACTAGAAGAATCCAATTGGCTTGAATTCCAGTGTATTATGCTCAGTATTAGGCAACAAGGACACAGATCACTGTAAAAGTGGACCTTGCCAAGAGGCCTGGCCAGACTGGATGACTAAGAGCTTTCTCTCAGACCCTAGTTAAACATCTAAAAAGTGTCAGGGATTCAATAACCCAATAAATGATTAATTGAATTAGGACAGACAGGTAAATTCCATCAAATGATGGAAAAAATCTCAAGCATCTCACAGCTGTTTTCTTAGCAGTTTCATTATGGCAGGGCTTGTTAACCAAGGGTACATATACCCCCAAGGGTACTTAGAAAGGGGCTACGGGGGTGCATGCGGACGGGTGAGGATGGAGCACTGCCACCCACCACCCTGCTCTGCTAGCTCTCTGGAGCAGGTCTAGGGGGGCAGGGCAGTGGCTCCCCTCTGTGGGCCATGCAAGCACTGCCTGGCCAGCCAAATGTGGGGGGTGGCTCATACACAGCAGCTGCTGCCGCCATCCACCATCCAGTACCACCACCACCACCGCATGCAAGCCTCCCCACTCCGTGTCCAGCTGCCACTAATCCTCCTCTCGCCCCACTCCATGTCCAGTTGCCACCACCCTCCCCCCCCAGTTCTGCATCTGGCCACTGCCACTCCCCACCCCACTCCACCAAAAGTGTACGCAAAAGGGGTACACTCCTTTAAAAAGGTTGCAAATCCCTGCATTATGGTATTGGTGGAGCTGAACTGCATTTTGAATACCCTAATCTGCTGATTAGGGCTGTGTGAAACTTCAGTTCACGATTCAATTTGGAGAAGATTCGGACTGATTCAGAGGCCAAATCTCCAAATCTGAGTCAAATTGCTAGAAGCTTAAAACTTTCCGAATCGATTCAGAGCCTCCAAATCAATTCACAAAAGATTCAGTGATTTGGAGGGCAGTCTTTATGGGGAAACAGAAACTTAGAAGAGGGAGGGGGAGCAGGGGGACAGGGAGGACTGACAACTCTAGCTGGCCAGTGACTGTGACTTCTTTCTGACTGCCCTTCCAGTCACAATGTCTGGGGGGAAGGACATAGAAACAGCATAACAGCCTCTGTCTGCAGGCTTTTCTGTCTCTTTCCTGAGCTGTTTGTGCCTGAGCAACAGCATCTCAAACATACTGTGGCTACTGGCCTGGGTTCCTAGTCGGTGGCCTGATAATTTTTGCTGTTAGAAAGGATTGGATAGGATATAGCTTAGCTTAGCTTAGCATCTCTCTACTTAATACTTCTCCAATTCATTTCTTTCAATTCATATTTTTTCTCTCTTTTTTTGCAATACTTTTTAAAAAGACAGCTCAGTGTTTTCCCTGGCAGTGTGATCCATCACTGTACATGGAAGCACACATTGCACACACACACTCATACACACATAGAAGAAGTTAGATATTCATAGAAGAAGACATTCAGAATCAGATTATATATAGTTATTAGTTATTAATATTATTATAGTTAGTTTACATACAGACTAAAGACAACACAAAAGTCAGATAGAGATTCAGATCGAGACTAACACAGAACTCGGGGTCTTAGAAAGAGGAGATGTATCATTTTAGGTACACATTACAACACAGAAGAAGAACAAGAAGTACAGTAGTAGTCACACATTCACAGTAAAATTACATCACAGAAGAAAATACAATATATAGTTATTAATAATCAAAGCAGAGTCCAGTGCATGCACACAACACAGCGGAATAAAACACACAACAGTATCACACTCCACATTCAGAATTCATAGTAAATAAATACATCACAGCAGAGAAGAAGATAGACAGCACACATTTTTTACATATTTCTTTCTATATATTACTGAATCAAAGGATCAAAGTAGATTCCAGTGCACGCATGCAACACAGCAGAATAAAACACACAACACAAAAGGAGTGACACACACACACACACCTTTTGCAGCACAGGAAAGATTAATATGAAGCATGCTAGAAAGGCAGGTGCCATGTCTTCTGGCAGGGAAGGCAGAGGGGGTAGAGGGAGGCCTAGAGCTGCAAGCTCTGCCCCCCACCACCCAAATGTAGACGCATCTCTTCCCAAGCATCCATGAGGCTTCTGTTGCCAGTGGAAGCAAGAAGGTGGGAGCAGTACCTGTACCTGATGTCCCTGCACCTGCACAACCTCTCCTAACTCCAGAAATAGGCACCAGCAACAGAATCACTGTCTCCTCCACCCCAATGTTATCTCCCAATGTGAGCTTCCCACTGCCAGAGGAGAAGCTGCAGCTGGAACCAGGGGAGCTAAGAGCCCTAGCTCAAGCAATTCTGGGGACCAAGGGGGAATCAGAGTTTGTGCTTCACACCCCTCAAAGTTCCCCTAGACCCAGGTCTCCTTCTCCAGAAAGCAGCACCTCAACAGAGGTTGAAGTTGTAGAGGCTCAGACAAGTGGCTCAGCTGAGGCAGCTCCTCCTGCTGTTGTGCCTCAGCCTGCTGAGGAGGTGGATAATGTAGCATCCCCACCCTCAACCCAGAAGCAGGCGATTAGCGTAGTGTGGGAGCATTTTGAGCTGGCAGGTGATCCCAGGTTTGCTATCTGCCAGCACTGCCGAAAGCAGATCAGCCAGGGCAAAGAAGTGAAACACTTCACTACCACTGCAATGCTGCTGCATCTCAGGAGGCAGCACCCCTTTGTCCTTCTTCCTGCTCAGCCTGGCACCAGTGTGAGTGTGCCCAAAGGGAAGTCCCCCACTCACTCCAAAGCCCCCCCAAAGCAGAGGCAGACCATCCTGGAACAGTGTGGGGGGGGGAAAGGTGGACAGAAAGGGGGCACAAGTTGCAAAGGTGAGTGAAATCACCCAGAGCATTGGGGAGATGCTTGCTTTGGGTAGCCAGCCCTTCTCCCTACTTGAGCAGCCAGGGTTCAGGTAGCTCATGGCGCTTGTGACCTCATCTTACCAAGTGCATGTATGCACCACCTTTAGCAGGATGGTGGTACCCTCCCTGTATGAGGCATGCAGGGAGTACTTGAGGAAGGAGCTGTACAAAGCAGGGCCACAGGTAACCTTGCACTTCACCTCAGACATCTGGAGCAGCCAGGGTGGCAATCACAGGACACTGGTGCAATCAGTCAGGCCATCGGTGGGCTCTCCTCCAAGCCAAGGTGCTGGATGAGTCCCACATGGCAAGCCAGCTGATTTCAAAGTGCAGGAAGGTGGCAGGATACGTCCACCGCAATATCAAGGGGGGCAAGATGCCGTGAAAGAAACAGGCATAGCTGAACATCCCATAGCACAAAATCATGCAGGATATGGAGACTCGGTGGAACTCCACATACCTGATGCTTGAAAGGCTGGTGGAGCAACAGAAGGCCATCCATGAGATGGCCTTGCTTGGGGAGATCAGGATCAATGGCCCCCTGAACAGAGCTGAGTGGGGTACCATCTCCCAGATCTTGGTAGTCCTCAAGCCTTTCCTCGAGGCCACCAAAACCCTTAGCGCTGGTGATGCCCTCCTCAGCCAGGTGATCCCCATAGTGAGGGAACTTCAGAGCCAAATGGAGAGCTTCCAGGGGATCAGTGTTCCTGCCTGGGGCAGTCAGCTGTCACCAGATGTGCAGGCACTGGTGAGGTGGCTGAAGGAGGGGATCAGGAGACAGCTGGATCTCTTGCGGTCCAGTACAGTCCACATGCTGGCAGGCATGTGCGACCCAAGAGTGAAGGGGAGTATGTGCACTGGCAGCACCAAAACCCTAGATCACTGGTTGCAGGTGCTGGTCAACAAAGTCAGGGATGCCAAAGGGCAGAGGTGAGGGGATGTGGAAGAGGGGGATCCACTTTCCTGTGCCAGCACTCCCAGCACCAGCCAGTCCCCTCCACGCCAGCCACTGCAAATGTGGGCCAAGGGCATGGCTTCAATGCTGGGGTCCAAACGCATGAGACCCCAGCCTTGGGCAGATAGTGCCAAGGCTTCAGTGGCTACCTATTGCACTGAGGATGTGGAACCACTGGACTGCAACCCCTTGGCCTACTGGGCAAGCTGCAGCCAGATGTGGCCAGATCTGGCCACAGTTGCCTGGTAACACCTGTCCTGTCCACCAACCAGTGTTCCAAGTGAGGGTGTTCAGCATTGCTGGGGATGTTGTGACACCCCACCGCACCTGCTTGGATCCTGGTTTGGTGGAGCAACCGGTGTTCTTGAAGGTGAACCATCTGCTGCTGGGATTCCCCAAGTTCCACCTGCAGACAGACTGAGTGCCACCCTCCTCACTCCATCTGCACGAATTTCCTTTTTCCATTTTTTAAAAAAACAGTTAATGCCCCACTCTCAGCTGGAGGGGGCACTCACTGCATCATGAGCCAGACAAACTTGGAGGTATGAGCTGGGGCTATGGTGAAGGAGGAGGCCCCAGGTCCTGCACATGACCACTAAAACTGCACCGTGTCAGGGTAGGGAGGCTTGGTGGGACTGCTGGCAACATGGCAGCCCTGTAGATGCTAGGACCAATGATCTTCTGATGAAAGGCAGGTAGGAGGCATCATAACCTCCAGTTAATGCACACACACACACAGTCCTGGCTAGGGAAAGCCCAGACCTGTCACATCTTTGCAGGCCTGATGCTTGCTGGTTGCAGGGGAGTTGTGAGGCTCCCAGTGAGCTCAGCTTAGCTGCCTCGGATGCCAGCTTTTACACTGAAAAACCCTTTGTCAGGCTGAGGAAGTACCTGCATTTGGTGTGTCTCCTGGTCCTGGATGGAAGGAATAGTAAAGAAGCCATAGTGTGGCCTGGCATACAATGCAGGCAAGACATCCAGTCAGTGAAAATGGAAATGGAGGCATCAGGGGGTGAGGGACAGGCTAGGGTGGGGGGTGCAGGGAAAAAGGGGATGTAGCAGCACAGATAAAAGTGCAGAGGTACCTGAGGAGTCAGATGTCCAGCAGGTTGCAGTGTATCAGAATTTCACTGTCATTGCACGCTAGGTCAGCCTCTGGCTTAGTTTCATAGTTTCTAGGGTCAGAAGGGACCTGCACAGATCATCAAGTCCAACCCTCTGGCCTGGGCAGGAACGAGTGCTAGGATCATAATACCCCAGCCAGATATGTATCCAACCACCTCTTGAAGACCCCAAAGTTAGGGGAGAGTATCACCTGCCTTGGGAGTCCATTCCAGAGTCCATCAGCTCTAACTGTAAAGTAATGCCTCCTGATATCAAGCCTGAACCTACTCTCAGTTCATTGTTATCCCAGGTGGTGCCCAGGGGAACAAAGCCTCACCTATTTTCTCCTGGTCCCTCCTGGCAAGTTTATAGATGGCCACCAGATCCCCTCTCAGTCTTCCCTTGTGGAGGCTGAATACATTCAGGCCCTTTAGTCTATCTTCATAGGGCCTGGCCTGTTGCCCCCTGACCATGCAAGTGGCCCTCCTCTGGACCCTCTCAAGGTTAGCCACATCCCTCTTGAAGTGCAGTGTCCTGAACTCAATGCAATACTCCAACTGCAGCCTGACCAGTGCTGCATAGTGAGAAAGGATCACCTCCCTTGACCTGCTTGTGATGCATCTGTAGATGCACAACAAGGTGCAGTTAGCCTTACTGACTGCTTCCTCACATTGGCAGCTTATGTCCATCCTGGAGCCACTGTGTTGTTGAGAAGGGAGTTCCCCAGCCTATAGGTGTGTTGCTGGTTCCTTCTCCCTAAGTGCAGCAGCTTGCACTTGTCTGCATTGAATTCCATCCTATTCTCTTCTGCCCACCTCTAACCTGTCTAGATCTAGTTGGATTCTGTCCCTTCCCTCCAGTGTGCCCACTTCT
The DNA here is from genome assembly GCF_001723915.1 of Gavialis gangeticus. NCBI lineage: Eukaryota > Metazoa > Chordata > Crocodylia > Gavialidae > Gavialis > Gavialis gangeticus. The sequence goes on along the minus strand of NW_017728998.1, from coordinate 23,344,560 downwards.
CCCCACATATTTGTGTCATCAGCAAATTTGGACAGCGTGCTTTCCACTCCCACCTCCAAGTCACTGATAAAGATATTGAATAGCACAGGCCCAAGGACCAAGCCCTGGGGAACTCCACTGCCCACATCCCTCCAGGTCAAAAATGACCCATCCACCACCACTCTCTGGGTGCAACCATTGAGCCAATTTGCCACCCATGTGACTGTGTAGGCATCAATGCCACAGTCGCCTTGGTTTTTTATGAGAATTGGGTGAGAAACAGTGTCAAAGGCCTCCTTGAAGTCCAGGTAGATGACATGTACCTCAACGCCCCTATC
>NW_017728998.1:23337435-23339243 GCF_001723915.1 Gavialis gangeticus | reverse complement strand
GCAGGAACGAGTGCTAGGATCATAATACCCCAGCCAGATATGTATCCAACCACCTCTTGAAGACCCCAAAGTTAGGGGAGAGTATCACCTGCCTTGGGAGTCCATTCCAGAGTCCATCAGCTCTAACTGTAAAGTAATGCCTCCTGATATCAAGCCTGAACCTACTCTCAGTTCATTGTTATCCCAGGTGGTGCCCAGGGGAACAAAGCCTCACCTATTTTCTCCTGGTCCCTCCTGGCAAGTTTATAGATGGCCACCAGATCCCCTCTCAGTCTTCCCTTGTGGAGGCTGAATACATTCAGGCCCTTTAGTCTATCTTCATAGGGCCTGGCCTGTTGCCCCCTGACCATGCAAGTGGCCCTCCTCTGGACCCTCTCAAGGTTAGCCACATCCCTCTTGAAGTGCAGTGTCCTGAACTCAATGCAATACTCCAACTGCAGCCTGACCAGTGCTGCATAGTGAGAAAGGATCACCTCCCTTGACCTGCTTGTGATGCATCTGTAGATGCACAACAAGGTGCAGTTAGCCTTACTGACTGCTTCCTCACATTGGCAGCTTATGTCCATCCTGGAGCCACTGTGTTGTTGAGAAGGGAGTTCCCCAGCCTATAGGTGTGTTGCTGGTTCCTTCTCCCTAAGTGCAGCAGCTTGCACTTGTCTGCATTGAATTCCATCCTATTCTCTTCTGCCCACCTCTAACCTGTCTAGATCTAGTTGGATTCTGTCCCTTCCCTCCAGTGTGCCCACTTCTCCCCACATATTTGTGTCATCAGCAAATTTGGACAGCGTGCTTTCCACTCCCACCTCCAAGTCACTGATAAAGATATTGAATAGCACAGGCCCAAGGACCAAGCCCTGGGGAACTCCACTGCCCACATCCCTCCAGGTCAAAAATGACCCATCCACCACCACTCTCTGGGTGCAACCATTGAGCCAATTTGCCACCCATGTGACTGTGTAGGCATCAATGCCACAGTCGCCTTGGTTTTTTATGAGAATTGGGTGAGAAACAGTGTCAAAGGCCTCCTTGAAGTCCAGGTAGATGACATGTACCTCAACGCCCCTATCCAAGGACTTTGTGACCTGGTCGTAAAAGGAAACAAGGTTAGTCAGGCAGGATCTACCCATAGTGAACCCGCTTCTTTACTATTTCTTCCATCCAGGACCAGGAGACGCACCAACTGCAGGTACTTCCTCATCCTGACAAAGGGTTTTTCAACCCAAAAGCTTCCTAAGATATATTTCTCTAAATATTCTGGGTCTTTTCATAATAAACATATAAACATAAAAACACAAGATAAGCCACCACACACCACCAGAAACATATATGCAACACAACATCTTTACTTCTTACTGTCAATTCCTTTATAAAAAGAAAGGCTCTCTGACAGTTAAGTCTGGCTACCTTTCATGCTGCTCATGCTACTGGTGCTGAGCCAGTTAAGTTATTTTGACCTGCCACCGTTTACAGTGGTAGACCGGACCAAGGCTGTAGGGGAGGAGACCACACTGGTGCACATTGCCAATCTGTGCAAAGGCCCCAGTGCCAGGAAGGGCGCACCTGAACACACACGTGCGCGCATGCACACGCACACACACACAGAGTCGCACAGTGAGGGTGCACCTAACAGACATGCACTAGGTGCTCCTACTTGAGAGGAAAGAAGGGCCTGACAGTTCAGTTTGGGTACCTCTGATGCTGCCGGTGCTATTGGTGTTGAGCCAGCTAAGTTATTTTAACCTGCTGCTGTTTACAGTGGTGGACTGGACCAAGGCCGTAGGGGAGGAAGAGACCTCACTGGGGCACAT
>NW_017728998.1:23329253-23332435 GCF_001723915.1 Gavialis gangeticus | reverse complement strand
AGCACCAGGAAGGGTGCACTTACTCACACACACATTGTCACCCACCCATGTCACGAGTTTTGCCTGCCTGTGGCCAGAGGTGCAGGGCCCCAGAACCCCCCTGCACCTATCTCCTTGACAGCTGGCAGGCTTCGTGGCTGCAGCAGGGCATAGCAGGCCTGAAGTTTTCACCCCCCTGTGCCTTAACACATACACAGTGTCACCTATGTCATGAGTTTTGCCTGTCAGCTGTTTGAGGTGAAGTTTCCCACAAACCCCTGCACCAATCTCGCTGAAACTTGTCAGGCTTTGTGGCCTCAACAGGGGCTACCACCCCTGCAGTTTTCGCCCCACTATGACTTAACACACACACGTGACATGAGTTTTGCTTTTATGACTTTGAGGTGCAGTTTCCCAGAAATCCCTATACCTATCACCTTGAACCTTTACAGACTTCATGCTTCCAAAAGAAGCTATCACCCCTGCAAGTTTCATCCAAATCAGCCAAAAAACAACAAAGTTATAGATATTTCATTGATTCCCCATTATACTCTATGGCCGAATCTCTGAATCTCTCTGAATTGGCTTTGAATTTTCCTAAGCTGATACAGCCAAATCAAATTGGAAAAGCGAATCAGCCAAATCTGAATCAATAATTCCCTATTCTGACAAACCTACTCCTGATACCATTTATGCAGAATTAACTTAACTGCAGCATATCTAAATGTGAAATATTTGTGCTTCTAATCACACAACTTTGATTCCAACCCCTGAATGAATTCAGGTTGAGCCACAGTCTGAGTTTGAGTCAAATTCCTGGTGCTTTGTCCATGGGGAGGACTGCATGTTCTAAAAAAGCATTTCTTTGAGCCCATGGCAAGGGACTGTAGACAGTTTTGCCACAGGGTCATTCTTCTTTGAACCCTAACTCCCTAGATTGATTAAAAAATAACAGCCTCTTCTCTAGTGATGTATTGATACTTTAATGCAAAAAGTACCCAAACATCACATACAATGGTGCAGAGTCATACATGTTGCACCTGAACTCTCAAAGGTTTAGCTTCATTTTATAGATAGGAACATGACCTGTTTGAAATGGCATGGGTTTTATCTAAAGAGTTCAGTCAGTCCTAGTTAATTGGCACCCTGATAATTGGCACACCTGTTCTTGTGGTTCAAAGGCTAGAGTATACATTCAAGGCAAAAGTATTTCAGTGACTTGAAACAATGACTGAATGACACAATTATTCATAGGTTTTTCTTTCAGTAGGAACATTCATTTATGTAAATGACCCACCTGGTGTTCCTTGCAAGCATATGCAAAGCAGTATGAGAACTCTAACTTGACCCTTTTAGGACAGTTTTCCTGGTTTCTAGTGCTCTGTTCACCTTGCCCATTAGGGGAAATTAAAACCTTACATCACAGAATCACCTCTTAGTTAAGTTAATTGGATTTTAAGAACAACTATAAGCACAAAACCACACCTCCTGCAGTTAAGAGGATGGTAGCTATTTTGAAGAGATATTTAAAACACGCTTTTTAAAATTGGAACAGTTTGAAGAAACATGGAAGGATACGGGGAAATTAGAACTGGACTTCCAAGAAAGTGGGCACCTCATGCCCACAGAGTAAAAGCAAGAATTTTTTAAAAGTGCTGTGTATGTACAGAAGGTAATATTTATAAACACTGGGACCAGTCCTCTGCTGATGTATGACCACACATCATTGGCAATTACAGGAGGATCTCAATTACAGGAGGATCTCTGCCATGACTCACTGATAGGTCTTCAGGTGACTTAAGAGTCCAATCCCTGAGTCACAGACCCATCCAAAGAAGTTGCAGATCTTTCCCCAGGGAAGGGTAGGCTGTAGACTGGGATTTCGCTCCTTTTCCTTCCTCAGTTTTCTCTTCTCTGCTTCAAGGGCAAGAAACTTTACCACAAAATTGGCTGTCACTTGGCTGAGGTTGCAGCACCATTGAAGTTGGTTGACAGCCGCTTCTCCTAGATCTTGATGTCAACATCTGTTTTCCTGAGATATGCCTTCAATGTGCAGGAATTCAAGGATTGGAGCATTTATTTTGGGAATCGAGAGTCAGGCATGTGCACACAATGTCTGTTCCACTAAAGTTGGTGCTTAAGGATCACTGACTCTATGCTGCTAAAATTGGGCTTCAGCAAGCTTTTGTGCAGTGATCTTCCCATTTGGCATGGACACTTTCCTGGAGTAGTCATTGGTGATATCTTTCAAGGGTCTTGAGATGAAGATGGCATGTCACCCATGTTTCACATCTATAGAGGAGAGTGGGAATGTAGACCTGGGTTTTGGTGACTTTCCAGAGATCATGATGAATAAAGACATGCCAAAGCAATTTCCCAAAGGAGGCACTTGAGCAGCAGGTCCTGTGCTGGATCTCCTCATCAATGTTCATTCTCTGAGAAAGGTAGCTACCGAGGTAGGGGAAGTCCTTATCACCTCCAGGGTCTTTTCCTAGAGGGATACTTCAGTAGTTCCCATACACATCTATCCCCTTTCTTAAAGATAGTCATGATGTGTTATTCCTCAGGTCCCCAGGGATCTCTTTATTTTTCCAAACTCAAAGAATTTGAGTTTTTCTGTGGCTGGAAAATTGGCTCCGTGGTTGGACCTAGAGGGTCGTCATTGATGGAAGTCACTCATCGTGGTGTTCTGTGACCAGTGGGGTCCCCCAAGGCTCTGTCCTTGGACCCATATTGTTCAACATCTTCATTAATGATGTGGACATTGAAGTCAGAAGCAACTGGCCAAGTTTGCCGATGACACCAAACTTTGGGGCAAAACATCCACACCACAAGACAAGCGGGTGATCCAGGCTGACCTGGATCCAGGCTGACCTTCCTTGGGAAGAAAAACCTGCAGCATCTTTATAGGCTCGGCAGTGCTATGCTGGCTAGCACTACAGAAGAAAGAGACTTGGGGGTCATCATTGACCACAAGATGAACATGAGCCTGCAATGCGATGCTGCAGCTAGTAAAGTGACCAAAACGCTCGCTTGCATCCATAGATGCTTCTCAAACAAATCCCAGGACATCATTCTCCCCTTGTACTCGGCCTTGGTGAGGCCGCAGCTGGAGTACTGTGTACAGTTTTGGGCTCCGCAATTCAAAAAGGATGTGGAGAAGCTTGAGAGAGTCCAGAGAAGAGCCACGCGCATGATCAGAG